>NC_090182.1:12525787-12866287 GCF_024679245.1 Pseudorasbora parva | reverse complement strand
TAAATTGCATGCAGAGGCAAAGTGTGCTCCCGAGTCCCAATTCACATTCACACAAATTGCTCCACGGTTTTATTGCAACTGAACTGAAACCATCTCTTACAAGTAGTCCACATGGCAGCATTAACATATAATTTTTTCACGCAAACTGCGCTTTATGAACTAAACTGCCAGTGTGAAAGCATCCTCACATTGACTTGAGAGAGTGCTGAAAATCTTCAAAGCTATTGTCTCTTTAATGTTTCTCGAATGTTCTGCTTTTCAGACTCATTAACTGGTTCTCGCATCATCTGAGTAACTTCCAGTTCCGATGGAGCTGGGATGACTGGTGAGGATGAGCCGTTTACTTCTGGGAATCATGTTGATCTGATTCTCTTATATTTGGACAAGCTGTGTTCATCGTCTCTGTGTGACACTGTATTTATGTATTGAACTCTGATGTTTTCAGGGCTGACTGCTTGACCCAAGACCTTGAAAAGCCCAAACCCAAGTTTGTTAAAGAGGTTTTGGAAAAGTGTATGAGGTAAATTTCACATCTTTTCATTCAGTTGCATTGCAGCTTTTTATAATAGCTGCTCAGACCCAGTTAAGACATGATGTGCTGTTTATTAACAATGAGCCTTGTTTTATAAACCTGCAGGTTGTCGTACCATCAGCGGATAGTGGACATTGTTCCTGCAAGCTTCTCTGCCCTGATCCCTGCTGACCCTGTGTGCTTCTATAAATATGTAGAGGAGAATAGCAGTATGTTCAGATGCACAAACACATCCGCGATGTAATGCATGTATACATGTTTGCACTGAAACTAAATCATGACAACCAGCAAGTTTTACTATGATTTTATTTTGTAATATTATAGTATAAATGTGATATTGCTGTATAATGTTACATGTTTGTCTTTTAATTTCTGTTTTAGGTTCATTACCAGGATTTCCTGTGGCAACTACAGTGAGTAATGCCATCAAAAACCGGGCGTCTAATGAGGAGATTCTTATTGTTCTAAAAGACGTCCCTAATCCCAACCAGGATGATGATGATGGTGGGTCTGTCTTTTGATTTAGTGCATAAGTCACTTGTCTTGTATCATTAGTTTAGGGCTATGAGTTTATATTTTAAAAGGTTACATAGTTAATATTTACATAATGCCTTATTGTCGCGGATGGAGGGGCAGTATGATTTATTTTTAAATAAATTAATTGGGGATGTCCTGAACCGATCTCAAGGATTGGTATTGGGCTGATTTAATCAGATTAATACAGATTAGAATTTTTTGTACTGATCTTTATTGGCGATCCTGAGCCCAATCCTATTTGTCAGCTGTCACACAGGTGTTGTGCAGTAGATGGCAGTGTGCACCTTCAAGTAACATTAAAAGATTGTGTTGTGCTGTGTTTGAAATTGCCCCATTACCTACATTACTTCAGTAATATAGTTGAATTGAAAGAGTGAATTCGGAAATTGAGTGTGGCAGAAGGGCTGTTGCTTCTGTGTAGTTTGTACTTGCACTTTAATAATTAATAATAACGTCACAATTATTTGAAACTTGACAAACTGTCAGCTCTAGTAGTAAGATGAAAATATTTATAACTCTTTTATTGATGGAAACGGTTTAAATTTAAAATCTTAAGAATTTCTAGATATTTTAAAAAGCGCACTACTATCACAGTGCATTATAGGTATTCTCTAGCTGTTGCGCATACAACGGTTGTACACTTGTTAATTTGTGGATTGTGGGATTGAATGAGTGCACTCGATAACGTTCAAGACAGTTTCGAAAACCACTACAAATAGCTGTCCTCTCAAATCGTGCCCTCCTAAGATATAGGGGGTGGTTTCGGACATTGCCAGTGTGTGAAGTGCAAGATCAAATGTGGTCTGTTCTAGCATGTCACACGCAAGTTCAAGTGTCCGTGTTCTTCTGTAACGAATCACTCGAACGTAATTTTTTTTCTTAATCTAAGGTGTTGTTACCATAACTCTTTGTGTCTTGCTTCGGACTTGACTGACAGACATTCTGACACCGCAACCTTAATGCTTTCTAAGCTTATCTCTAATGGTTTTTTTATATATATATTTTTGCAATTATTCTGCTTATTGTATATATATATATATATATATATATATATATATATATATATATATATATATATATATATATATATATATATATATATATATATATCTCCATGATGTTTATTTCAGTAGTCCCATATTAATAATTGACCAAACAGGCTGTCTACAATGTCATATATAAAATAGACCTATAAGTATAGTTACTGTATCGTTCCATTGGGTCTGTGCCCCTGAGGAGCTCTACATAGTTTTTTAATCATTTGCATGTAGCTAGTGTGCACCAAACATTAGGAAAATATAAGTATCGGATCAGGACTTGGTATCGGCAGATACTCAATATTCAATGACACAAAAACCAGGATATACTTTTATTTAGCAAGGAGGAAACATTAAACTGATCAAAAGTGACAGTAAAGACATTTTACAATGTTACAAAAGATTTAAAATAAGTAAATGCTGTTTTTTTTTTGTTTTTTTTTACACCTCCTATTCAAAGAATCCTAAAGTATCAACATTGATAAATGTGGCCTTGGAGAGCATAAGAGATTTATTTTAAAAGCATTCAAAAACATACTAACTTTATTAGAAAGTAATTTCATTATACTTCGAACTTGGCAATGTGTGCTATGAGTAGAGCTGGCATTTTACATAGGTTGTTCCTCCTTTGTATGCTTGCTTTGGATAAGTGTCATGTAAGTGAATAAATGTAAATGTGTTGTGTTCTGTATCTAACCACACTTCTCGCCCTATGTCCAGATGAGGGCGATGGCTTCAACCCTCTAAAGATTGAAGTGTTCCTGCAGACACTGCTCCATTTGGCTGCAAAGTCCTTCAGTCACTCCTTCAGTGCCCTGGCCAAGTGAGTAACTCCTGCCAAACCCCACACAAGCCTGTCACCGGCTGCCTCTGTGTTCCCTCTCCTTCTGCTCACAAAAGGCGCCTGTAATTGCTAAAAGCAAAGATCATTAAGAATGTATCAAAGCTTGTAAAATGCTCAGGTGTTTTCTTCTAGTAAAAAACGATGAGCACGTTTCTTTTCTCCCTCAGGTTTCATGAGGTTCTTAAGGCCCTCACAGACTGTGATGAGGGAAAACTGCACATCCTCCGGGTTCTGTACGAATTCTGGAAGAACCACCCTGTGGTAGGACTTTATATATATATATATATATATATATATATATATATATATATATATATATATATATAATATTTTTTTTGTCTTATTGCATGTCATTCATGGTGTCTGTGGAAGCTCGTATTGTAAACATAATCTTTCAGATGATCGCTGTGTTGGTGGACAAGTTTATTCGGACCCAGATCGTGGACTGTGCGGCCGTGGCCAATTGGGTGTTCTCTCCTGAAATGGCTCACGAATTCACCAGGTATACCTCAGAGCACACACAGACACACTTACACACATGTACACACAGTACATGTGCAGGTGAGGTGACTGCAGCTGTAACTGATTCATTGGGTGTATGCAGGTTTTATGTGTGGGAGATTCTTCATTCAACCATCCGGAAGATGAACAAACATGTGCAAAAGATTCAGAAAGAGCTGGATGAGGCAAAAGAAAAGCTGGAGAAGCAACAGAACAAAAAGGTAGAAGAGAAACTTCTTTTGCACTGCCAAGATATGTGCATGTGGGCTTTGCAATTCTGATCTTTAGGACTGACTGTACTCACTGTGACTTTTTTAAGGGTTTAAGTTGCATCATTTGTTTTGGCAGGGCAGTTAATATCCGAATTGTCTACATTGCTTTATTAATACCATTGGGGTTGGCCTAATGCCAACATACCTTCTCATCCATCAATTGAGAACTGTTAGCGAGAATACACAAGACAAAAAACTGGAAATTTGGCTTCTGCTCATTTCGGTCACAGTGTTGAATTCATTAAGTGAGATTTATTTTATACATGCTACCTAGAGTCCCTGACACTACTATCCCAAAACTACTTCCAGTCAGACTGTCCTTTGCCTTGTCTAATAATCGTAGAAATCTAATCTAATAAACGTAGCCATATACGTTATCATTATATAATGTCGAACTAAAGTGAACCTTTAGAGTTTCACATTCAAAGTCGTGTAACGGGAACCACTGACAGTGAAGAGTAAAAACTATTTGCATGTGCTCACACTTATGTATTCTTCTGAACATCAGAACACAATGATCAAATTCACATTGATGGATCTTCCGTCTGTTCTCGAATGTATATTTCTGCAGGCGCGTGTGAACTAATTAACTTTGTCTAAGAAAAGGCATTCTATGTCATCTAATGCTCTTGTTCTTAAATTTCCTGAGAAACCGTTTCATATGATTGAGTGCGTGCAGGAGACTGAACAAATAATTCTGATTAGCAAAACAATTTAAAAAGTTGTCACATTGTTTAAGTGTTTGAACAAAAGCGACTCAAGAGTGGTTCATTTGTGAATGGGATATAAAAAGAGAATATATTTCTAATGAATTTTGTTTTTGTTTTCATTAGAAATAAACTCGAGTTAAAGTCAAAGTACCCACTGCTCTGAAATCTAATTTAATGAAATAATTTGATGGAGAGTGAAAAATAAATGTACCTTCTAAGGGAAATGTTTACAAAATCATTCTGCACCATCATTTATAAAATATTTATATATTTTATAACATTTTGTTGTAAGAAGTGAATATGAGTACGTGTTGATTCTTTTAAAAGCTATGCTTTGTATCTGATCAATGCTCACTAGTTACAGAGTCACTGGAGTCGAGTGTGTTCCGTTGATCTGAGGAGGGTTTGTTTTCTGTAGCAGCGGGATAGCGGTGATGAAGAGGAGATGGAGAAGAACAGTGAGGATGAGGAGGGTCAGTTGGAGGAACAGATCGAGAGGCTGCAGGAGAAAGTCGAGTCGGCCCAGAGTGAACAGAAGAACCTTTTCCTTGTTATTTTCCAGGTGCGCCCATGACAATTCACATGCATTTCACCTTTAAAATTTTTTTTTTTATATATATAATACAGCTGCAAAAGATATGTCCGTGGTAATGGCACGGATAAACTCTTTTTACACCTTATTCCTTTTTGTGAGGAGAGAATAAACATTACGTTCTTTTCATGTCTTTCTCTCTTAGTTTGCCTTGTTTCATTATTATAATGGAAGAGACCGTGCCTGGAGCTAAGAGATGACAACAACTTTATCTCTCTCTCTCTCTTTCAGCGCTTCATTATGTTACTGACAGAGCACCTGGTTCGCTGTGAAACGAGCGGCATAGACATCAACACCACCTGGTACAAGAACTGCATCGAGAGGCTGCAGCAGATCTTCCTCATGGTAGTCCTGATCAATATGCTTGCTGATCTATATTGTGCTTTGTTGGTCATATAACCACACTTATTAATTGTCTTCAATCTTCATTGTCACCCGCAGCATCATGTGATCATCCAGCAGTATATGGGCACCCTAGAGAACCTGCTGTTCACCGCTGAGCTCGACCATCACATCCTGGCTGTTTATCAGCAGTTCTGTGCTCTTCAGCTCTGAGATCCCACAATGCATCACTTCAGACTGTCACACCTGCCTGGTTATGAGGCATTTCAAGGTTTAGCGACATCCATCAGCCATTGGAGACGGCTTTCTTTAGTAGTGATATTGGGAAATGTCAGACCTATTTGGGGGCCCTTGATATGTTTCTGTAGTGTTTCTTTTTTGTTTATCATTTTTTAACCCATTGTCATTGGCTCTGTGGTAAGTGTAGATCTTTTTAAAAAGCCCAGCGTTTAGAAATCCATGATGAAGTGCAACCATGGTATGAAACTACTCGGCTGTGTTTTTATGCATTTTATGTAATTTCGATTGAAAAATGGTTGTCGAGATGGATTACAAGTGATTCTGCATTATTAATGATTTGCCTCTGTAAAGCAGATTGAGGTATTTTGCCACTGTAATGCCATGGTTTGGACGATGAAAAGTCTTCCTCCTTTTTTTTCTTTTTTTTTTTTTTACAAAAATACACACAAAAAAAAAACAGCCCTGCTTATGTCTTGTTCTTGCATGCATCTCACCATAGTTTGTGGATTAGAAAGTAGAGGTTAGAATTTTACAAAAGCAAAACCATGTCAAATCAATGATGTTTGGTTGTTCTTAGTGTGAAAAGAAAAAGCTTTTAACATCATTGTGGACTAACGTTTACTTGTTTTTGGGATGACTGACAATTGTTTTGTGATCTGTTCATACAATTAAGATCAAATATATTGCGTGAACAATAACACTTCCAAAAACAATATTCTGGATTGTATAAAATTAATTTTATTACATACAAACAAAAAATAGCAAATGCTTTGGTCAAATAGACATTTGTCATACCATAGAGTTATTTGAGAAACAAAACTTGCAGTGAAGGAGATAAACTGTATAGTGGGCCATTAAATCGTACAAAATGTTTTGACCACACAAATTGAGTATTGCATAAATCTGCAATTTTGTGCAACAATAGCATAGCTATAAATAGAAATATTACTCAAACCCAGAAGTCAGTCCTATGGACATTTTATTGCACTCTAATATCTCTAACTTCATAAAATAACTAATTGCCTTAATTACTATCTTTAAACTTACAGTTAGACCTCTTTCTGTACCCTTTAATACTATAAAAACATTCATACATAAATTAAAATTGCATAAATTATTTGCTATTGGTTAAAAGTTTGTACCCTTTATCTATTCTGTTTCTGTAAAGGAAACGAATGTTTTTGTGTTAAATGAGGATTGATGTAACAATGGTGGTTGAGATAGTCCCACTTCTGAGTGAAACAAACTTGTTTAAGGCACATATTTTCAGTGTTAATGAGGTAAAAGTCTTTTTAAAGTGTGCGTAAACACTGTCATCAGTGGTTTCTTTGCCTGTCAGATAAGCCCGTCTCTTTATGCATCAGTGCTGTTTGCCCAGGTGTCTCCTCCTGTTGACTGGTCTGTCACTGTCTTTGGTGAGGCTGCGGCTTCCGCACGGAGTCTCCGGTAATCCGTGTGGAAAAAGCCAACAAAGCAGCAGGTGCCCAGAGCACACAGGCCTGCCATCACCAGCACTGGCACTATCAATGTGTGTTTGTGTGTGAGTGTGCAAATAGGAGAAAGAGCAAGAGAGAGAAACAAATGAATGTTTGGAGCTCGGCCCAACTCTATCATTAACTCATCAAGCGACCAGGAAAAGCCGGAAGGCTGGATTCATTTGGACACGTTCCCATTTTAAATGTTTTCACTAGTACCCACGCAGGATTCAGATTAGCTGGGAAGATGAAGTGAAAACGGTGCACTAACCCATGACACTAGACTTGCAAAGCATAGTGGGAGTCATGACACTGTGTAGGGAGGAAATTGAGCGCCATTGGAATACTGCCACTGCACGGCATGCTATCTTTCAGTGAACAGTATGTGATTAATTTCAAACAAGTGCAACACTCACCTGTCCAGCTTAAATTGGCATCCGCTCCAGTTGCACACACAGATACTGAAGAATCTTCTATTGGCGTGGCCAGAGCTTGAAGCAGCAGCAAATAGAGGGCGGCCTGAATTTGTCTGATTTAACATCACATTAAACACATGAGTTCAGTCTATAAAAAGTTAAAAGGCTTTAGGCACACAAAAAAAAAAGTTACCCAGATACGAAGATCAATCCAGAGGATGTTGCTTCACCCACAGGGTACGAGCATTCAACTCCGAGCTCCATGGCGATGGGATATACAGAGTACCCAAACAAACCAAACCACGTACATACTGCACCGATGATGAACTTCTGCTCACTTAACTGGGAAACCTGATGGACAGCAGGACGACATCTCAGCTCAAGCACTCGTTAACAACACTGAGATCATTCACTATACTCACCACAGCAAAAACAGAGCAGCCCACAGACGTCAGACACATGTTTATTTTAGTGACTTCTGTAAAGTTCTTGGTCTTATCCACATACAGGCCCAGTAGAAAGGCACCCAGAACACCGAAAACAATGGAAACTGCACCGCACAGTCCTGCAAAATCCTGTCACGTTAAAAATACAGAGATAAAATTATAAATTTGACTCGACAAAGCTAACACTAATAACATTCTATGTATGTATGTATGTATCTATCCATCCATCCATCCATTTTTTACAGAGAGTGAATGTTTCAGTGCACTGGATGGATTTTGTGATTGAGACAGCTCCTATAATGGCAGACTCCCTGATCAGCAGTGTTGGGGAGTTACTTTGAAAGGTAATGCAATACAATATTGCGTTACTCCCTTAAAAAGTAACTAATTGCGTTACTTAGTTACTTTTTAAGAAAACTAATGCGTTACATTACTTTTGTTTTCCTTTTTTCGACTGGGCTAGGCTTGTTTTTTATATTTAAAAAAGTTATATTTTTGAGCAAATGTAAAGACACTTTTACACCAAAAGTAGATAATAACCCTCAGGTAACACTTATTCCCCAACAAAAACATAAAAGTATTTTTTTGCATGCGGTTTAACTGAATCATTAAAGGTCAGATGCAAGTACATCGGTCAATAAAGTGAGGTTAAATGCATACAAATATTTGATTTATTTAACATATTTAATTATTGGAGGTTTGCATAGTATTCTGATTTTGCATTTCACATATTTTATTAATTTTGAGGAATACTGAATAGTTTTTTTGGTGCAAATGAGATTAGTGAATGCACGCTCACATTTAGCCTAGAACTACAATAACTCATGTTCTACAAAACGACTCCACACTTACCATTTATCTCAGCATTGCGATAAGAGAGCTGTCAGTCAATAAATGGGAAAACGAAGTAACTTGCGTTACTTATTTGAAAAAGTAACTCAGATATTTTGTTGTACATTTCAAAAGTAATGCATTACTTTACTAGTTACTTGAAAAGGTAATCTGATTACGTAACTCGAGTTACTTGTAATGAGTGCTGATCAGTGCCCTGACTACACTGAACTAAGCTGAGGCGTGTGTTTTTAAAATGTTTTTAAACTTTTAACGTTTTAAAAATTATATTTTAGTTATTCAGAATATCATGGCACAGGCTGGTTTTATAGTTTGAGGTAAACTTGTGGGTTTTTGTGTTGGCAATAATCCTGTGTTGAGGTTCTTACATTTGAGTAGCCCTTAACACAAAGTATCTGCTCCAGCAAGGTGGAAAAGCAAGTGAATATTCCTATTCCCGAACCAAAACACACCAGCAGGACCATATATGCTTTGTTCGTCAGTAGCTGTAAATAAAAGTGACATAATACAGTGAATCTCAGACAGCCATACAAAATGACAGGACACTAAAAGCCACCATTAATCAGAGGCTGTTTCATGCATTTATAAAAAATGCTAATTAGTCATAAAGTAAAGAGTTGTTGTGAGATCTGTATGCCATGTCAGTTTGTTCAGAAGTATGTATGTGTAGTACCAGTTTCACCCCCTGTAGAAAAGGTTCAGAGCTGGAGGTCACCACGCTGGCGGAGGGGGGTGTCGGGGGAACGCGTTCACGGATCCCCACTGTTGCTAGGAAACAGGCTACGGTGGCAGGTATAGCATATATAAAGAGCTACAACCCAGACAGAGACGACGGGACTGTTAGAGATCATACAAGAATTGCAATTTGTTTGTGACCAAGTTCTGACTTAAGTTCTGGCCTTACCAGCATAAAAAAATTATTGGTGTAACTAATTATCATGGGAGAGAAGATATTCGCAAAGAGCAACCCAACAGTATTTGCTGGAAAACAAAAGAGAAGAATCTTACTATTCTGCATACATAGAAATAAATACCATATAAAACATGAGTTGTAGGTGAATAGGTTACCCATGGAAGCCATCATGTTAGCTGTGGCCCTCTGGTGATCAGGGAACCAGAGAGCTGCCAGCTTGGTGGGGGCAAAAATGACCAAAGGCTGGGCGAAGGCACACAGCGACTGGCCGCCCATGACCATAGGGAACACGGCCCGCTCTGGGATGCAGCTCAGCACGCCAACGAAACGCAGGACACTGCCCAACATGTTGAGCCATGACCCCATGATTAGCTGCATTTCAGAAGACAGGAAGAAAGAAAAGTGGACCTTTTTTTTCACATCACACACCACAATCTGTCATTTTTCTTATGAACATTTTCACCAGAGCTTCTTTCCCATCACATCCCAATGATGTATTGTGTTGGATAACTTTAGTGGAAATGATGTTTTAAACAGCATGATAATTAATAATAATAAATGTTATAGATAAATAAATAGGTATGAACGTACGCTTGAAGGCGTAAAGACCTATTCATAATTTAATGCTATAATATGATATATTTATAATTCCACTTATTTTCCCCACTTCATTTATGCGTTTTGTTTATCCACTACTGTCCGTTAAAGTCCCCATGAAATCCCCATGAAGTTTCTTTTGGCTATTTGTATGAATATGTTAGCCTTACTGTTATCAATAAGCTAGAGTACTCCAAAATAACGACAACATTTGCATTTCGAAGATACAAGCATTTAAAACTTAGTTACAATTATTTTTATGACATCACTCAGCACTTCAGCTTCTCATAAGATTTTCTGTCCAATCAAATGCTTTCTAGAATCTGAAGCGTCCTGCTTCCTTCATTACAAATATACACAGAAGCTGCGGCTAAAATCGGTCATTTGTTCACACATTTACTATTTTCTATACGGCGTATCTGGGTGCTTTTCATTGGGGCGAATGACGTCCGGTTTTTCGTTAGTGTTACGCGAGCTGCCGCAGCACACACACAACCTGCTCAGGTCCAAAGACACAATAGCAGATCATATGCACTCTATGCAGACCTCAAAACGTCTGACCCATTTGAATTCTGGACAGAATACTGTATTTTAAAGCGATTTGAGGAGATTAGAGGAAACTGCGACTTTACTGGCTTCAACATCTCTGGCCAAGCAGTGACATAAACGAAATGCTATTGGCTATTTTTTTGAAGAGCAGGGGCTGTTCAATATGTCCCACCCTGTCTTCCTGTTTCAGTGAAAATGACATCAACAAATTGAATAATGCTGCACATTTCAAACCTTTAACGGTACTAAAGAAACAACTGCACTGAGGTAGCCACTGGGTGGCAGTCAACATCAGTGAATCTGATCACGCAAAGACAAACATTACATACAAAGGTTTCGCACTTCAAGAAAAAAAGTGGCATCGTTAAGTTTGAAGGTATGTTTAAAAACAAAATATTTTGTACAAATTCATTTTAATTTAATGAAAAACTACACTCACCTAAAAGATTATTAGGAACACGACACCTGTTCAATTTCTCATTAATGCAATTATCTAATCAACCAATCACATGGCAGTTGCTTCAATGCATTTAAGGGTGTGGTCCTGGTCAAGACAATCTCCTGAACTCCAAACTGAATGTCAGAATGGGAAAGAAAGGTGATTTAAGCAATTTTGAGCGTGGCATGGTTGTTGGTGCCAGACAGGCCGGTCTGAGTATTTCACAATCTGCTCAGTTACTGGGATTTTCACACACAACCATTTCCAGGGTTTACAAAGAATGTTGTGAAAAGGGAAAAACATCCAGTATGCGGCAGTCCTGTGGGCGAAAATGCCTTGTTGATGCTAGAGGCCAGAGGAGAATGGGCCGACTGATTCAAGCTGAAAGAAGAGCAACTTTGACTGAAATAACCACTCCTTACAACTGAGGTATGCAGCAAAGCATTTGTGAGGCAAATGCCTTGAAGCATTTGTGAACTATTTGTGTATATACACTATTACCGGTATATGACCTTCACTTTAACCTTCTTGTTTTTTAATGGCATGGTGTCCCACTACAGTAATAGGCCCAACCAAAATTTCTGCCAAAATACCACAGATTCTACAATTATATTTTATAGAACTGTGATATTAGTCCATGCGGCCAAAAAAAGAGATGCATTAATGATTTACTATTTACTTTTACAGTAGGAACAATAAATGTAATAATGTTATTTTTGGCAAAAAAAATATATGTAGTCCTTTTCTAGATTCTGCACCATTGACTCCCATAGTACTTTTTTCCTCCATACAATGGAAGTCAATGGTGCCCATCAACTGTTTGGCTACCCATATTCTTCTAAATATCTTCTTTTGTGTTGAGCAAAAGAAAGATATTCATAGAGGTTCAGAACAATTTGAGGGCGAGTGAATGATAACAAAATTTTCATTTTTGGGTGAACTATCGCTTCAACTAGATTTGCTTTATATTGCCTTATAGTAAAAAGCAAAATGACTCTGTATACCGAGAAGCGCAGTCCCAGTGTGTCCAGCACCCATGTTGTGATAAAACTGAAGAAAATGGCAACTAGAACATAGACTAGCGACAGCCAGTTGACCAGATTTAGAGAGACTTGCAGATACTGTGCGGTCTGGTCGGCCACGGGTGCAAAGGTCAGCCATGCCTGTGGAGAAATTGAACACAATCAAAATAAATGTATAGCTGCATTGTGTACATTGAGTTATACAGATGCATAGTTCACAACATATAAGACAATACTTTATTTCTGTTGCTGTTGGCCGAATTGATAAAATGAAAAAAAGTTCATGAGATCGGCTTGATCATATGACACAAAGTCTCAGTTCAACATTTAACTGCTGAAGTTGCAAAAAAAAAAAAAAAAAAACAGAAGCCACAGGTCAGAAGGGCCCCTCACATGAGCTAAATGTGACAAACACTGTGAATGAGCAGCAGGGGTAAAACTGCACTGAGAAATTAAACGAGTTCAGAATATGGGGTTTTAACTATTAAAAATTAAAAAAGATTAGATTACATTTAGGATTATTTTCATTGAGTAAATGTATAGTGGAGCAAGTGAAAATTAATGTTTCTTGTTTTTATAGAATTTTGTAGTATTTATATGATTTATCCATCGACATCATTAAAAAAAAAAATCTTTTAATCAAAATCTTTTCCCCTCCCTCTTGCAGTGACATCTCTTCTCTGATGATGTGTTTACTGGAGCGACCTGGAACAACTGGAACAACCTGTGACTCACATGACATCACAGCAATAGCAAACCACAACCATCCAATCAAAATCAAGTCCTGCCCTACAGTTTTCTGGTTTGAGAAGCCACTTCACTCAGATATACTCAGATATGCAACATCTGTTTCATGCTGACTTTAACACCCATTGTACGTAACAACCATGAAAAGCATTATTTGCAGTGTTTCTGATTGTTCATTTACACTGTTGCACACAAAATCCTTTTTTTTTTTTTTTGCTTTCAAGAATACTATATGTATGCAGCAGCGTGACAGATGGCAGTCAGCTGATCCTGTGCACAATACAGTCGTTTCATGCACCACTGCACAACTTATTGGGATGCTGATTCACATTAATTAAAATGCATAGATGCTGCTTTCGCAGTCAGTGTGGAAATCCATTGTGCACTTTGTGTAACATGAGATGCTTTCCTAAAACGAACAGCATGCCATTGCTGATCGTACTTTAAAATTCCTTCTTAACACATGCATGGGACCACAATCCTGAACCACATCTACAGGTTTAGGCTGTTATCAGATTTCCTCAAGATTGTAATCTTTAAATAAGCCCAGAATTACACCATCTGCTAAGCTTTAACACAGTGTGCCAAGACAAGATGTACATTTCTCGTATTTCAGATGAACAGCTTTGGACGTCTTGCCTTGTAACACATGTACAATGGTGTCCGTGCAAATGACAAGTCCCACTGGAGCCACGAGTGCGTAATTAAGATTGACAAGCCCCTTTCTGGCACACGCCCTCTTCAGAGATAATAGCCTCAGGGGGACGTATCCATGTCCTGCTACAGCTGGACTATTAGGAAGACCCTGTTATGACCCTGTAGACTGAAGCCCCTAGTGGAGCGTGTGAACATTTCCTAAATCACTGGATGCATGGGGCGAGTTGAGTGGCAACAGCCATAATAATTCAGTTGAGATGTTTTTATTGAATTTACAACATGATATGCAGACCAAATAGTAATTCTGTGACTGTCAGTTTTTGCATATAGCCTACCTATGATTGAACATGAGCCTAAAAATGCCCATATGTTTTAGTTTACAGCTGTGAACCATGATTTGCTTGATATTGCAATTCAGGGGCAGGTGGCTTTCATGGGACATTCTCAGTGGAAACATTTTTTCGACAAAAATGTGGCTATGCATATGGAAGAAAAATACTAAATGTGTATCGTTGTTATATGAATAGACTAGGTGAAAGAAAAAAGACAAACTAAAGGCCACAAAACCTAAATTATAATTTCATTGGATGTTTAAAGTTAACCCATTTTGCAATCCTGGCTGAAGGGCTTTGAAGGCGGGGTTTCGTGACGTCAGGAAAAAGTAAACGAAAGTTGTTGTAGCCAATTCAGATTTATTTTATCTCTTTAGTCTAGAGCTATTCGCATGTTCCTTTGGCATATAGTATTTCTACTACTAAAAAAGATGACGAAGGCAATCAAAGCTTTTGGAACAACGTGCAACGAATCGATTAATCATGTAGCCTACATATTTTACATGCCTACATGCAGCCTACAAGACCAGAGATATAAAAACAGTATACTGTTTTAATATCATTAAATATTAAATACACTATACACTATTCATTAAATCTAAGACTATTACTCCAGGTCTATATGTTTGTTTATTAGGCCTATAGCCATAATTTACAAGTGGTTTACATCATTATCATTATAATCATCAGCTTTTGGAACCACATTTTGGTTTGTAGTTATTACTTAACTTGTTTATTTTATATTAACTTAATATTTCTAATTATTTATAGTTTTCTTTCTTGCGAAATCAAAGAAAATTGTTTGCTTCCAAGGTGTCAAGACTCAGGTTTAAGGAATGTTTTGAAATGGTACAAATATTGTTATTGGTAATTATTATTCAATTTTTACTACAATCAATTAAACCTAACCTTAATTATACCATGAATGTGCTAACTGAATTTCCACACACTTTAAAATCTATAGATTTTAAAGTGTGTGTTCTGTTAGCACATTCATGGTATAAGGGTAGGTGGGCTACTTTGTAAATAAATGGCTATAACATCCTACCATTGCGTTAGAACAGTTTAGCAGGCAAAGTACAAATAGGATGAACCATCTCCTTTTGTAAACTTTGAACTCGGCCGCACCGTTTCTTCCGTCCAGGTGAGACCGAACATCTTCACTCGAACTCCCGATGAGCGCTGCAGTCTCCGCGCTTCCATCATCCATGACGACGAACCGAAACCTCAACCAGATCACATTAAAATGATTTTCAAAACTCTTCAAAATCCCAACGTCCTGAGCGGTGTATCCATTTGGTCCAAAAACAGTTGTCAATAGTCTGCACAAATCACAAAACTTCACCAGGTTTTATTTCCAAGTTCCCTGATGATAAACTCCTTACATTCAATCAGGGTAGTGCATCCTAAAGTAAGAATATTGTTATGGTTTTGGTTTCGCATAAGCCGGCGAATGAGAGTTGTTAGGCGGCTTCAACATTACAACATCCAATCCCCAATCACATCACCACTCCCTTCAACCCGTGACTCACTGTCATAGCGCCGGTCGGGTTCATGAAGCTCCAGTCGTTATCTGTCAGAAATGTGTGGGATTGAGGAAAAGTGGGCTTTAAACCGGTTTTAAACGTTTAACCAACACAAACTGATTCTAAGAAATACGTCATCATTAAATCTAAGACTATTACTCCAGGTCTATATGTTTGTTTATTAGGCCTAGCCATAATTTACAAGTGGTTTGCATCATTATCATTATCATCAGCAGCTTTTGGAACCACATTTTGGTTTGTAGTTATTACTTAACTTGTTTATTTTATATTAACTTAATATTTCTAATAAATTATAGTTTTTTTCTTTCTTTCTTGCGAAATCAAAGAAAATTGTTTGCTTCCAATGTGTCAAGACTCACGTTTAAGGAATGTTTTGAAATGGTACAAATATTGTTATTGGTAATTATAATTATTTAATTAGGCTATAATTCAGTTTTAACTACAATTAATTAATATAGCCTACATCAAAATGATTAGATTTTACTTAATGCCAAGCCTTTTAAGCTTATTTGATGTGCTATTTTTGTATTTTTTGAGGGATTTGTGTCTCATGAGACCAAAGAGTAGCCTACCATATTCTTGGATTTGTTTTATTTTTATTGTAGTGTATTTGTAGTAGGCTATAGCCTAGTTCATATTAGGATAAATTAATATAAAATATATTATGTAATTTATTTTAAAAGTCGTACCTAAGCATAATCACTCAATGTAATTTACCAAGATCTATATCACTTTTAAAATGAACGAAACACATTAAAGAAAGTATAATCCAATGGCTTTAATCTCTCAGATACCCCTCCTCCCTTTCTTAAAGTCTGCGCATGCGCAGCCGTGCTCTTCGGTGCGCTGCTTCGGCCTGTTTCGGCATTGGCCGGACATTTTCGCCTCTTTGTTTTACTGATAGTGGATTTAACTCGGATTCAACCCAATATCCAGCGGACCGCTGTGGCCATAAACAGGTTTGTTCCTTTAAACTTGAACCGATACCCGCTGATCATTGCACGTATGCCTCTCCCGAGCTTTCTTTCGGACGACAAACGGGGAGTTTTCATTTATTCTCGCTGTGTTTTTTTCCGCTTGATGGCAGCTCTGCATGGCTATACGTGCTGTTATCTGTGCGGTCGTGCTGTATGTGTGTGTGTATGCGTGTGTAAATATGTGTGTGTGTCTATAGCGACGCCGGGCCCTGCAGCTCCTAACCGGGGTCATCTTTTGTAAGAAGGGAAAAAGTGTAAATTAGTGTAGCCGGAGTTTCATAAGCATTCACTCCTGTGTCTGGTTACAGTTCTTGTGTTGGTCAGTTCTCCTCTTCCTCCTGCCTGGAATGTTCTTGAGAGCTTCCTGACCATCATAATCATCATCTACCCATATGTGTGTTGAAAGTTGGTGTTTGATGCTCTGACAGGTTTGCATGCAAGCTAAAATGCAATCTGGGCCAGAGAAAAAGTTAAAGCCCAGAGGGTTATTGGGGAAGCATGTGTAAACCTGCACCCCAGACTCATGGAGCAGGAACAACCAACAAGTCCTCCTTCATGTGTTTTGAGATTCACTTCTGTGAATGCTTTACTTTATAGCTGAGTGGACGACAAACAGGATGTCGTTGTAACAGTTTTAATTAGAGTACAGACAATTTTCTGCTGTCCCAAAGTTGTTGGGGGACCTGTTCTCCTTATACCCACTGGGATCTCCACCCCTACATGATGGACATATGGAGTTGTCAGGTCTGGACATTGGTTGGCGTCCAAATTGATCTTTTCCTTTTCTTTGGCTAAGAATTAGCTGTGATATTTCAATGAAATTCCATGCTCTGGCTTCTAGTAATCATGTTGACCAATGAAGCATGTTTTGTCTTATGGTGTGTTGATTTAGAGTGTTATATAATCTTAAAATATAAAATGCGTTCTGGTGTATCTGATCTAATGACACCACCTTCATGCCATTCTGTTTACATTGAGGCCATTTTTACAATACAACCTTTTCTACTATAGTGAATCATGCAACTTGTCAAGAGGCTCAATTTCAGCACAAACTGTAAAGCAGAAGAGTAATAATATCATTGTAAAGATATTTAAGCCTATTTTCAGGACCATTAAGATTTTTAATATTGCCACACATTGTAATATTTGCATGATATTTAATCCCATTTCTCCCTAAATCTCATTAGCAGCATTTAGATTGACCATTGAGTAATGACAATTAAGCTCATGAAAATAATGTCACCGTGCTAAAAAGAAGAGTGCTATAAGAGTGATATTTTGACTGGTTTTGATGTTCTTGACTGGTTTTGTGAGATTCACGTCTAATCATAGTTGCAGACATAACTACAGAGTCAAAAATTCAGATGACGTTTCATTAATGTATGAATAATCGCTTAGTCAATGTCATGCCTATTGTCTGGTTCTTTTGTATAAGTGTTAAAAGTCTGTGCTGATAGTCTGATGAAGTTTGTCATCAGACACGTGTTGTTTATGCTGTTAAGTTAAAACACTTTATATATATATAAATGTCTTTTTGTTGGACTGACTTAAACATGTGGCCTGTGGCTATTGCGCAGTCGTCTCTTATGTGCCAGCAACAGTTAAATGGTTTTCAGTGAAAACAATGCCTTTCAGTTTGTCCATGTTTTTAGCGCATACCCAGAAATGCAAGTTCTAAAACCGGTCAAGCCTGCGGTCTGGCATTAAGCCGTGTAGGCAGTTATTCCCACTGATGTGAAGTTATGTCATGTTAAACAAAACTAATTTAAAATTTGAGTCCGTTAAATTTGACCCAGATTTAGCTGTGGTGTTGGTTTACATTTTCAATGATATAGAAATTAAAGGCCTTAAATCAGATAATGTGTGTGACTCAAGTGTGATTTCAGTGAGGGTTTATTTGAGGTTGATTCAGCTCTCACTTCATAAATGTTAAATATGTCAAACTTCAGTTTTGCTTTAATCATCTGTTCACATTCATACCTCTTAAAGTTCTAAGATAGTTCACACAAGAATGAAATTTCTGTCATCATTTACTCACCCTCATGATGCTCCAAACCCGTAAGACTTTTGCTCATCCTCGGAACACAAATTAAGGTCTTTGATTAAAACTGAGAGATTTCTGTCTCTCTGTAGACTGCTAAACAACTGACACTTTTAACCCTACAAAAAGTTCATAAAGAGATTGTAAAATGTATCCATATTAATTGAGCGGTTTAGTCCAAATTTTCTAGAGACTATCATTTTTATATACAATTTTGGCTTTTATTCACATAAACATTGATCAGCAGGCATAAACAAAAAAAGTTCAACCAAACCTGCTTGATGCGTGAGAACAAAATCTCATGAGAAGGACCTCAGTGGTTTTTGTGGGAGCTCTGACTTGATGTGTAACACATTAGAAAGAAGCTCATTGGTTCTTGTGGAAGCTCAAACGTGATGTGTAACACATGAGAATGAACCTCATTGGTTCTTTTGGAAGCTCAAACGTGATGTGTAACATGAGAATGAAGCTCATTGGTTCTTTTGGAAGCTCAAACGTGATGTGTAACTCATGAGAATGAACCTCATTGGTTCTTTTGGAAGCTCAAACGTGATGTGTAACATGAGAATGAAGCTCATTGGTTCTTGTGGAAGCTCAAACGTGATGTGTAACTCATGAGAATGAACCTCATTGGTTCTAGTGGAAGCTCAAACGTGATGTGTAACACATGAGAATGAAGCTCATTAGTTCTTGTGGAAGCTCAAACGTGATGTGTAACACATGAGAATAAACCTCATTGGTTCTTTTGGAAGCTCAAACGTGATGTGTAACTCATGAGAATGAACCTCATTGGTTCTTGTGGAAGCTCAAACGTGATGTGTAACACATGAGAATGATCCTCAAAGGTGATGTGTAACGTGAGAATGAAGCTCATTGGTTCTTGTGGAAGCTCAAACGTGATGTGTTACACATGAGAATGAACCTCATTGGTTCTTTTGGAAGCTCAAACGTGATGTGTAACACATGAGAATGAAGCTCATTAGTTCTTGTGGAAGCTCAAACGTGATGTGTAACACATGAGAATAAACCTCATTGGTTCTTTTGGAAGCTCAAACGTGATGTGTAACTCATGAGAATGAACCTCATTGGTTCTTGTGGAAGCTCAAACGTGATGTGTAACACATGAGAATGATCCTCAAAGGTGATGTGTAACGTGAGAATGAAGCTCATTGGTTCTTGTGGAAGCTCAAACGTGATGTGTTACACATGAGAATGAACCTCATTGGTTCTTTTGGAAGCTCAAACGTGATGTGTAACTCATGAGAATGAACCTCATTGGTTCTAGTGGAAGCTCAAACGTGATGTGTAACACATGAGAATGAAGCTCATTGGTTCTTGTGGAAGCTCAAAGGTGATGTGTAACACATGAGAATAAACCTCATTGGTTCTTTTGGAAGCTCAAACGTGATGTGTAACTCATGAGAATGAACCTCATTTGTTCTTTTGGAAGCTCAAACGTGATGTGTAACTCATGAGAATGATCTTCAAAGGTGATGTGTAACGTGAGAATGAAGCTCATTGGTTCTTGTGGAAGCTCAAACGTGATGTGTTACACATGAGAATGAACCTCATTTGTTCTTTTGGAAGCTCAAACGTGATGTGTAACTCATGAGAATGATCCTCAAAGGTGATGTGTAACGTGAGAATGAAGCTCATTGGTTCTTGTGGAAGCTCAAACGTGATGTGTTACACATGAGAATGAACCTCATTTGTTCTTTTGGAAGCTCAAACGTGATGTGTAACTCATGAGAATGATCCTCAAAGGTGATGTGTAACGTGAGAATGAAGCTCATTGGTTCTTGTGGAAGCTCAAACGTGATGTGTTACACATGAGAATGAACCTCATTTGTTCTTTTGGAAGCTCAAACGTGATGTGTAACTCATGAGAATGAACCTCATTGGTTCTTGTGGAAGCTCAAACGTGATGTGTAACACATGAGAATAAACCTCATTTGTTCTTGTGGAAGCTCAAACGTGATGTGTAACTCATGAGAATGAACCTCATTGGTTCTTGTGGAAGCTCAAACGTGATGTATAACACATGAGAATGATCCTCAAAGGTGATGTGTAACGTGAGAATGAAGCTCATTGGTTCTTGTGGAAGCTCAAACGTGATGTGTTACACATGAGAATGAACCTCAAAGGTGATGTGTAACACATGAGTATGAAGCTCATTGGTTCTTGTGGAAGCTCAAACGTGATGTGTAACACATGAGTATGAACCTTGTGGGTGCTTGTCAATTCTTATTTGTGCATCCTCATTTATTTTCCTCACGTCTTAGCTCCACCCTTTCAGAATGTGAGGGAAGGAAGCAAGGAACAGGCGTGAGGACAGAAGGAATTGAATCAAGTTAAAGAATCATCCTTATTGGTTCTCACATGTCAAGCGAACATGCTTTAGCTACCGTTTACCAACAACTAATGTGTGAGTTGATGAATGTGTGAATAAAAGCCTAAATTCAATCTGTTCATCATAGAAAATGATCGAATCTCTTTAGAAAATGGACTGAACCACTTCATTTAAGTTTTACCATCTCCTTGTGAACTTTTTGAAGTGTCAAAGTGCTGTCAATGGAGGAACAGAAAGCACTAAGATGTCATCAAAAATATCTTCATTTGTGTTCTAAAGATGAACTAAAGTGTTGTGGGTTTGTAACACCAAGAGGGTGAGTATTAATGAAAACTTTCATTTCAGTGAACTAACTCTTTAAGAGATGTCTTTCTGATGTGATGTATCAAGATCAGTTTAATGCATAGTCTTAGTCTATTATTAGTTTTGTTTGTTTGTTTTCTGTTTCGTTTTTTAGTTTAGTTTTTTTTGCGAAGAATATTGTTTTTAGTAGCAGTCAGCCAATGTATTTTTTATTTTTCCAAAATGGGCTTATCGGAAAAAAGTGCCTTTACCTACATTTTTGGTAAATCCAAAAACATGCCTATACAAGTCACTGCAGTTTAGATCTGAAAGTAATGGTAGTAAAATATCAACAACTTTTCCTTTTCATACAAATGTGTCCCAGCACTCTCAGTGCTGTTTTGTGTCAGGAAGGGCATTCGACATAAAACCTGAGCCAAATCAAAGGAATGTGTGAATCAGACCCTGCAAATGAGCAGGAATTGGCTAATGCTAGGAAGATGATGGTTCATTTTTTATACAAATTATGATTACAGTGGGAAATTATTGACTGATAATAATTTTCATGCAGTTACTCGCTCAATTCAATATTATAACTAGTAGGGCTAGATTAAAATATAGCCTATATTTTATTCAATTCGAATCACATTTTTTAAATGATTTTTCTCGTTTTGATGAACCAATTTCGATGCTTAAATCCCAAGAGTCTGATCTTTTTTTCTATGCTGTTTCAGTTGATGAATGAACAAGACTTTGTACCGTGCAGTAAGCTTTTGTGCTTTGTTACTTTTGATGTGGAAAATTCAGCTTTCAAATTCTGTCAATTTTATTATAAAATTCAATCAATAAGTACTGTGTTGGTGCTTGTTTTGGATGAAGCTAGTGGTCAGAGTCAATGAAGTGACTGAGACAAGCAGAAATACATTCAATGCAAAATTGATTTGCCAAAAAGTAGAGAAAAATCCCACAGTGCCAAAAGAATAGTGCTACAAACAAAAATAAATAAAATGAATAAATTATTACAGGAAACACATTTGTGCCAACAGTCTATTGTTTAACCAAACAGACTAAAGTTGTGGTACTCCGACCACGCTCACGCCACTCACCACTGTAGACGGTAAAAGAAATGGACACAGTGACCCCATAGACTTCAACGGAGAAAAGTGAAGTCAATTAGAAGCACTCACTTTCTGATGGCTGAGTGTACTGCACAGCCTCAGAATGAGCTTGGCGACATATAGACGTGCAACCTGTCTGACAGTTGTATGTTTTCTAGTAGTTGTGCAAAATGAAATCTGAATCACATAATCTTGCAGAGACGAGATATTTTGTCCCGTTGCTTTTGGCTCTCTATGGGCTTCTTCCAATGCTTCTCCCTTGACTTTAGGCCTCCACAAAGCACCGATTGCCTCATAGAAGGTAAAAGGTTGCAAGTGAGCTTCTCCTCCTGTCTAATTTCTCTACTGCGTGACAGAGAGTTGCATGGTTATGACGAGGGCTGGGATAAACAATAATTTTTTTAAACGATTAATCTAGTTAATATTTTTCCGATGCATCGATTAATCTAACGATACATTTTTCCTGTTCGATTATCGATTATCTCCCCATTAATTGCCTAGTAGCAATTTATAGATGTTGATTTAATTATCTGAATGAAAATTCTTCATCTTAAAATTCCAGTAAAAGACTACACAAGAGCAATGCATTCAATAAAACGTTGAAAACATAAAGTACACACGCACACGCACACGCACACACACACACAAATAAATAAGTATAAACCAACAACAAAGAAACACAATATACGATTTTTCTATGTATGCAACTCAGCCTACAGGCTATGCCCATCGATTAAATCTCAACAAGTTGGCTAATCAAATCCGGGGACACACTGCAAGCGTGCCGTGAGCGTCTCGGCTGTGTGTCGTGTCCGTTTTTGTTTTGGCTCCCATGTTAACAGGTTAGAGTTTGCACACTGCCTGCGTGACGTGCGGAAAACGCGTGCATGCTAGAAATAGAAGAGCGCCTATTTTTCAAGTCGACGCAGGCGTGTTGGATGTGTCTCCAGGCAAAAGATGTTTATATATCATTTTGACACGAATACATATTAATAAATGACATTTTCATGTTTGAAAGTCTCTAGGTTAACATAAATGCAGATATAGGCCTTATTGTAATAATAAAACATCAACATCGACAATTATCGATTTTGAAATATCGCAACTGTCAATACAGAACAAAATATTCTGTAGCCTATTTTGCCGTCAATACCATAGATATGTGGTCAATAGGCTACTGCCGACGTTGTCTTTGTTGTATCAGTAAGCTATTTATGTTTAACATTAAGTATAGGGCTTCCCTCCGCATCAATAGCAGCAGCAGTGCCGCGTCAGACACGCTTCTAGTTTGCAAAGGCAGAGAAAATGCCACGCAGCCGCCCCGGCTTACACGCAACAGAAACGCCACGTGCAGTCGCGGCATGACAGTGAAACATTTGGATGTAGTGCATTACGGGTGCCAGTATTCCGTTTAAACCCGGAATAGTCCTGGGATGAAACTGTGCTCACTTAGAGGATACCCTCGGTCACATCAGCACGATAATACATTGAACATTATACATTTAAAACAGCTTATGTAGGTAGCCAATGTGCCCCATGCTTTCACTCGATGCAAACGTTTGTTTTTGTGATTAAAATACATCAAATATTACCAAAACATCTGTCTTCCTGTGTGCAGAAATTTGTTTATGTAGCAGTGACAACGAAATGCGTGCATGCGCGTCTGTGTTAAGAGCGCTAGTTGCTCCGTGAGCGCCGCGAGCCAACCCGCAAGCCTGGCCCTTCTGAAAGTCTGAGGAGCCACTCGTGTTGCTACCATAGATATTCATAATAAATAATATACTTATATATTAATTACATAATGTACTTAATTATGTATATCTATAGTTGCTCCTACTCTCCGGCACCGCCATCTTTGTTTTGGGTCTGACGAATTGATGCACATATTTTGCATCGACGCATTTTAACGCTGACGCGTTGTCCCAGCCCTAGTTATGACACAATCGTTAGCCTATTTTTACAAAAACGGCTTCTGCGGGGCGATAGTGTAAGATACAAGGATCCTTTTATACATTGCCGTGTTTCTTTAGAATTAAACAATGGAGAAATGGAGTCTTTAAACGCCTCAGATGTAAAGTTATTTGCTGTCAAACTGACGCCAAAATGAATGGGAGTCAATGGAATGCTAACAGGAGGTGATGGCTTGGTTAGCAATGGCTGCCTCTATCGAAGGTATGCTTTCCAGGTGCTGGATTACCCCCTTGCTCCAGACTACTGAATGTTACGGTGGGCATCTTAACATTGTGGCTCCGCCTACGTAATATACCAAGCTATGGGGAAGTCTAACATTTAGTCTCACATTTTTAAACACAATAATTCATATTGTACCCAACGCTTTTATATCTTTCCAGCATCACAAAAATCTATTTAAATGTACACTCTGTGGACATGTGAAATGAGGGAAGGTGCCCCCATGTATCATTTTATGTGATTGTTACAGCATTAAATAAAAATGAATGAACATCAGAAGGTATGATGAAAGATGCAGAACTTACCGAAATCCATAACGTGTTTCATGTAATTGCTCAGTCAGTATTTATTTAATTGCAGAAAGTCATCAATAAACCATAATCTGCCATAATGCATGATTTATAAAATAATACATTTTGATGTTTGCGCCACATAACCAGCTCCATATGTACAGCTTTTCTGATATAGTAAACTTGCTTGGTAGCTCACCTGGCATTTGCTCGGGTACGTGTCTCATGAAACACTAGTCAAAATAAAAAAGCTAAAACTTGTGCAAGCTAAATAGCATTGTAAATTGCTTTTTTATATAATTTTGCTTTTGTTAAAACTATCAGTTAGGTTTATGGTAAGGTTTACTGTAGGTGTGGTACATTTTACATTTAAAAGATTTTGAAACTGACATCTCTTCCCAGTCTCTCTAGATTTAGGGTTGTTCATTTCAGTTTTTGTGTAAGTTTTATGTGCATTTTAGATGATAACTGCCAATTAAAGCGTCTTGAGATCCTTTGTACTTTTGGTACTGCGGTATTTGCTCATTGTCCATAAGCTTTTAGGGTCATAGTGGATAAATTGTGCTGATACACTTTTAGTCCCACTTCCCTAAATGTGGGTCAAGTGAGAGCATGGAGTGTTTTCTGTATACAGCTTTTAGAGAGTTGTAGTTTTGAGAATATTATTTATATAATTTTAACATTGAAAGTTTTTTGTTTTGTTTTTAGCTATTCCAAAAATGAAAATTGTCATTATGATTGTTTGATTGTTAAATTGTCCAAACATTATGATTTTATTTGTTCTGTGTAACACAACAGTAGATCATAAACAGAAGGTGTATGCTGTTGCAAGTAGATGGATGCTGTCAAGTTTGAAAAATAACACATTCACCATTAAAACATCATAAATATGTGCTAAATCTTCTGAAGCAATATGATCTATTTGTGTTATGAATGGAATGGACTAAAATATAAAATGTATGGGAGCCATTTTCTCTTTCGGTCAAAAAACAAAAAATGCCATTTTTGGCCAATCATTTTTTGCAGACTGAAATTTTGGTACATATATGGACTATTTTTATGTCATAGTGTCCATCACTATTCACTTTTATTGCCCTGAAAACAAGTGCTGTATGAATATTGTAAATTCTACGTTTGTGTTTCACTGAAGAAAGAAATTAAATTAAATATGGCAGAATTGTGTACTCTGGATGTAAACAAAAGTGCTTTAATTGGGATTGAACCAAGCCTAATCAAGTGCCATATATTGATCTGGTAGGCTACCCTTGGTGAATATGATCAAAGATGGCTGTTAAAGTAAATTTGGATTGTTTATTTTTTGAACTTTCAATCAAAAAATTATTAATAATCTATCCTTTCATTGAAGTAAAACAATTAAAAGTGGGAAGAAAATCTCATTATGAAATGGCCACAATTACGACACCCATTCTGACCCACACCGACACAAATCCTTACAAGTAAAATATATCTTAAGTACATTACCAATCATATTTACATTTTTAGCAGGGTGACTAGGAAGGAACTTGAAAGTGTTCATCCATGACTTCTTGTTTCACAGGAGTATAAAGATGAATAATCTCAAAGAAAAAAGTCCCTTAATCATCCACCACAATGAGTAAAAGAAAAGAATATAGTTTTGATATGCAGCAAAAGATTGTTGATTTAAACAAAATAGAAAGTGGCTGTCGAAAAATAGCTAAAGCATTGAAAATCTCCATTTCCACCATCAGGGGAATAATTAAGTTCCAATCAACTAAAGATGCTACGAATCTGCCTGGAAGAGGACATGAGTCTATATTGTCCTAATGCATGGTTAGGAGGATAGTTTGAGTGAACAAAGACTCTCCAAGCTGGAAAATGATCAGAAGGGTCAGAAAATAAAAATAAATAAATCAAACAGCACCTACATCACCACATGTTGTTTTGGGAGGGTTTCAAAAAAAAAAAATCTGCTCTCATCCAAAACAAACTCCAGTATATTCAGTTGTCAGACATGACTGGAACTGGGGATCTGGCTCTGTGGTCAGAGGAAACTATAAAGAGCTTTTTTGCAGCAAACTCACAGATGAGTTTGCAAACAGGGATAAAAAGTACCCCATGCCAGCGGTTAAAAATACTGCTGGATCTTTATTGTTGTGGGCCTATTTTTTGCTGGAGGTCCTGGCCATCTTGTTCAGATGCATGGATTCTTTCAAATACCAACAGTTAAATTAAAACAGCCTCTGCTAGAAAGTTTTATGGGTCGTGGTTGAATCTTCCATCAGGACAATGAACACAAAATCAACACAAAAATGTGTCACTGAGCAGAAAATTCAGCTTCTGCCATGGCCGGCTCAGTTCCCTGACCTGAACACTAAATGAGTGAACTGAAGAGAAGAAGCACCAACATGGAGCTGGGAATGTAAAGGATCTGGAGAGATTCTGTGTGGAGGAATGTTCTCTGATCTCATGTCAGGGGTTCACCAAAATCATCAGGTATTATAGAAAAAGACTACCAAGGCTACGAATAATTTTGACCCAGATGACATCATGATTTTGCGTAAACATACACGCCACTTTCTAAAGCCAAGTGGCGTGTTATCTGTACACTTTTTGAGCTATCTGCGTGTATGTTTACGCCGTGTGATTCCGCGTGTATTTCTACGCCTAAACAAACCAATTAACTCATGTTGCATTCCAAGTCTTCTGAAGTCATACGATATCTTAATTTGAAGAACAGTTGATTTTAATGTTTTAGTCGTTGAAATGATGATCGCACCCATTTGTGAACAGAACACAAGCGCACTCGTTAATATTTCTGATACAAATGATACACCACAACAACTTTAGAATGACGCAATCGGTCACGAGACACACGAGAGCCAATGGCATTTTACAATCAAAGCTGACGTAATGACGCGATCGGTCACACAACACACGACAGCCAATGCTGTCAAAGCTGACATGACGTTTCTTTATATATATATATATATATATATATATATATATATATATAATTATTTTAATTTATTTTTTGCACAAGAATAAACCCTAAATGACAACCACTGAGTTTACAAATGATCCCCCTTCTTATAAGTACTTTAAGGGGAAGTGAATCGGTATTGGCTCAAAGTTCACCATACGATCTGATGTTGTCAGTCTTTCAGGATACAGTCTCTGAATTACGCAAGAGTCAGCATGCTACTGGGGTCCTCCTTGTGTATTATCTCAAGGAGACAACCTTCAAATACGCAATCTGTCTCTGGAACACAAACAAGTTCCAACTTCCAAGTCAATGTTAAATTTCCTCCTATAGCCTGTAAAACTGGCAAGGGTTTTTAGAGAGCACAACAATGCATGCCTTGTTAAAGGATTCCATGCAATAAGCCGACAAATCCAGATTAAGTGTAATTTTACATGTTTTCTTTTTTTAATGAGGTTAACTACTGGAATTTAAGAGAAATGTGATTTTACTAAACACATTTTTCAGATATGGGTCAGTATTGCAAAGGTCCCTCTTCCATAGATCAGTAGTAAGACTGATGATAAGAAAGTGTCTGCCAAGGAAGAACTGATGACTGTTGGATTATTACATTCTCGTCTGTGCATGGGGCCACATCAATTATTACACTTATGTAATGGTTACCACATGTACATTTAGTTTATTACCAGAATTCTTTTTTTGTTGTTAAATAGTTTGTTGAAATACTTTTCCCTAGCCCCTGATTTTTCTAGTAAACTAGTAGTCGTTCATTTAGGACATTAGTCGACTAGTAGCATGTTTATGAGATTAGTTGAATTACTTAAATATAAACTGGTGTTTTCTGAGTCAATGTCAGCAGCAAAGATGCTCATCTCCTCCATAAGGATACACCTATAGAGAGATATGCACGTTACATTACTCTACTTTATAGACAGACACACACACACACACACGGATATATTAGGCAACAAGTTAACATTTTGTCTTCAAAGTTGATGTATTAGAAGAAGGAAAAAAGGCATGTGTAAGGATTTGAGCGAGTTTGACAAGGGCCAAATTGTGATGAGCAGACGACGATTAGAGCATCTCCAAAACTGCAGCTCTTGTGGGGTGTTCCCGGTCTGCTGTGCTCAGTATCAGAAGGGTCATGGGCGGCCAAAGATTGATTAAATAGATAGGCTACTGTAGCTCAGATTGCTCAAGAAGTTAATGCTGGTTCTGATAGAAAGGTGTCAGAATACACAGTGCATCGTAGTTTGTTGCGTATGGGGCTGCATAGAACTTGAACTGAACTTAACTGAATAGCCACAGACCAGTAAGGGTGCGCATGCTGACCCCTGTTCACCACCGGAAGCACCAATCATCAGAACTTGGACCACGGTGCAATGTAAGAAGGTTACCTGGTCTGATGATGAATCTCTTTTTCTATTACATCACGTGAATGGCTGGGTGCAGTACTTACCTGGGAAACACATGGCACCAGGATGCACTATGGGAAGAAGGCAAGCCGGCAGAAGCAGTGTGATGCTTTGGGCAATGTTTTGCTGGGAAACCATGGGTGCTGCCATCCATGTGAATGTCATTTTGACACGTACTACCACCTACATAAGCATTTTTGCAGACCATGTAAACTGTTTCATGGAAACGGTATTCCCTGGTGGCTGTGGCCTCTTTCAGCTGGATAATGCACCTGCCACAAAGCAAAAATAGTTCAGGAATGTTTTAAGGAGCACAAGTTTGACTTGTTGACTTGGCCTCCAAATTCCCCAGATCTCAATCCAATCAAGCATCTGTGGGATATGCTGAACAGACAAGTCCGGTTTATGAAAGCCCCATTTTGCAACTTGCATGACTTAAAGGATCTGCTGCTAACATCTTGGTGCCAGATACCACAGCACACCCTCAGGGGTCTAGTAGAGTTTTATAGGTGGAGTAATTTTAGGTGTACTATTAAACCAATTAGTTACTTATCAGGGACGTGTACGTGAACATTACTGTTATGTTTTTGCTTACCGGTAACAAAAAAAAAAGTTCCATGGTATTACCATATTGTTTGGACATGATTTTCTTGGAAGTACTTTGGACTACCATCAAATGTATGTTTTTAATCACTTATCAATAATATGATATCATATCACATATCAATTACAATCTGATATCATTGCTTTTCCATGGTACCCACCACTATGCTTTTTTAAAAAGGTTTATTGAATCTGTCATTTAATAATTCATTAGGCCAGGTGCTCTTGCACTCTGAAAAGCGGTATTATCAGGTTGCTGAATGACATCAGTAAATCTCAATTGTTCGGCAATCTTATAGTCCAGCTCTGTAGGCGTAGAGTCTCTCCCAACTCCTCAAATAGACCCGACACTCCTCAATTGATGTTTTTTTTTTAGCACCAGGCCATAAAAGACTGTTTGTACCAAGCGTGAACCACTATTTTTGTCTGATTGCCGGTCCATGTTCATTTAAGCGTTGGGGTCACACACAAACCCATTTTTCTAGAGACAAAACTGCTCTGCTTAGTAAGTCTGTCATAGTGTGGCGCCTCATTAGCTCCTCACAGAGCGCTTCATACAGCTGGCAGCTTCTGTGTGCCCGGCCGTCTCCCAGAGCACTTCAATAGAGCTGACGGAAAACAGCGGATCCTTTGTAACAGAAAATGTGTGAGAAACTGGGCGAGAGGTGTGACTGCTGGACGTTTTCTATAAAAAAGTCTGACACACCCTGTTATGAAAACCATATTCACCTATGGCATATGAGATGGCCTTTCTTCCGGGTCAGGTGAGGGCATTTGCTATGCCCCTTTGCTGGAGTGCTGCTCATCCCTCAAAGCAGTTTCTGTTAGCATTACCCCTCTGGCCAAACATGGATTTTGATTTCTCTCATTGGTTTCTTTTTTATATTCAATAGTTTAGTTTTATTATATTATGTATATTACAATTTTTATACAGTCCCTGACAAAAGTCTTGTTGCTTGTGTACAAATTGACCTAAAGTGCCGCTGAAATATATTTCTAATCAAGATATTTTTACAAGAAATGGCTCATTTTAATCCAACCAGCTTTTGTGATAATGTTTCAGTGAAAAACTAAACTTTCAAAAAGTATTCTAATATTCACAGCTTGGTAAAGCCCATTGAGTCAATTTTTGCAAAGACATAAGTGTTGTCACCTTGTCATATGAGCTTCACCTGTGACTAATAATGGATCAATTAGGTCTCAAGTGTGTATAAAAAGAACCCCAGTACAATAGACCTTCACATCAACTGCAACTAGACCTCTGCAAACATGCCTAAGATTCGCCCTGAGACTAAAGTTTTGATTATCAAGAGGCTGAAGACCAGATCCACTGCTGATGTGGCAGACACCTTCAATGTGTCTCAGCGTCAAGTACAGGATAAAAAAAAGATTTGAAGAGACTGGAGACGTTTTTGACAAGCCCAGGTCAGGCAGACCCCGCAGGACAACTGCTCGAGAGGACCGTTTGTTGGCTCGAAAATTCAAGGCCAACCCATTTTCCACTGCAGCAGAGCTCCACGAGACCTGGTCACCTGAAGTCCCTGTGTCAACCAGAACAGTTTGTCAGATTCTGTCTCGAAATGGTGTCCATGGTCGAACCAGTGCCCAGAAGCCAGCACTAAACAAAAGACAATTGAAAAACCGTGTGGCATTTGCCACGGCCCACAGCCTGCTAAAAGGATGGACGCAGGAAAAGTGGCAGAAGGTGGATTTTTCAGATGAATCTTCTGTTGAATTACACCACAGTCGCCGCAAATATTGCAGGAGACCTACTGGTGCCCGAATGGATCCGAGATTCACCCAGAAAACAGTGAAGTTTGGTGGCGGAAAAATCATGGTCTGGGGTTACATCCAGTATGGGGGTGTGCGAGAGATCTGCAGGGTGGAAGGCAACATCAATAGTCTAAAATACCAAGAAATCTCAGCTACTTCTTATATTCCCAACCATAAAAGAGGCCAAATTCTGCAGCAGGACGGTGCTCCATCGCATACTTCCATCTCCACATCAAAGCTCCTCAAGGCGAAGAAGATCAAGATGCTCCAGGATTGGCCAGCCCAGTCACCAGACATTAACATCATTGAGCATATGTGGGGTAGGATGAAAGAGGACGCATGGAAGACGAAACCAAAGAATATTGATGAATTCTGGGAGGCATGCAAGACTGCTTTCTTAGCTAATCCTGATGACTTCATCAATAAATTGTATGAATCCTTGCCAAACCGCATGGATGCAGTCCTTCAAGCTCATGGAAGTCATACAAGATATTAAATTTGGATCTCACAGCACCACAACTTAATTTGCTGACATATTTTTGTATTTGCAGTAAATTTGTTCAATTTCTGTATAGGCGACAAAACTTTTGTCTTGCCAAAATTTGACCTTTCTGTCTTGATTAAATGATAAATATTTTTTTCTGAGAAAATTATTTATTTCAGTGCATTAAACATCATTTGGGAGGGTTTTAGCTTTTCATATGAGCTATTTATAACACCAATGAATTAATTAAAAGTCAGGTTAATATCAGGTATTTCTAGAAAATAGATAAGCGACAAGACTTTTGTCAGGGACTGTAGTATTAAAGCTGCACCATGGAATTTTTCCATTTGATAGAGGGCGCCTATTCAGAACAAAGGTGTAGTTTGATAACGCCAAGTTTGAGTGCATCTTGGGACGTGGTTTTCACCTCTGGAATCGGGATAGGACTCAGGATATCATGGATGCGATTATTAACGTTACTGTAGTATGAAGCAGAGCAGGACCTTTTGTGTTGTGGAGCTGAGCAGGGCCACTGGAGCGACTGTTATACAAACACACGGCTCGCGAGCAGCGGGACTTTTATTATGACGGGACACAGTCGCGGGCGCTATTTTCCGCTTTTCCAGTCATGAGTCTGAGGTAACGCAGGTCTGCTTATCATGTTAGATGGATTTAAGTGTGTTTAAAATGATGTTATGATGTTACTCTGTGCGTTCGCTCAGCGGCTGCTGTTACACTTGCTGTACACATTACTGAAAGTAAAGCGTTTCTGCCAAATAAACCGAGTGTAACGCAGATATGACAATTGACGGGTGACTTCCTCAGACGTCCCGGGTCCTTGGTTAAAATAGCAATTTTCTCACAATTTACAAATGGTTGGAAACTTTTGGGTTATTATAAGAATTCAACTGAACAAAATGTATAACACTGACCTAGTGTTTTTTGGATATTTTACTGCAAACATACTACGTACCGTAAATCCTCTAATATAGGCCCGGGCCTTTATTTTACTCAAGCGCATCACGGTACAGGCAGGCCTTTATTGGAAGGAGGCCAGAATTAGAGGCAGGCCTCAATTTCTATTTGATCAAATCAAACCACCAGTAGAATGAATAAAAATTAGATTTAACGTCTATTTCGACCTATAAAATACTAGGTTCATTGATTGAAAACGTACAGTTACCATAACATTATGGTATGCATACAGAACATAAACAACAAATACCGGTAATTCCAGTGTAGAAATATGGTAACAAATACGTAGCAAACATAGGCTACCGGAAGTGCATTGTAAACACTTAACCATACACGGTGGTAATTAGGTTATTGATTCATAACAAAAGGCAACAGACACCTTACCGCTCCAAAGTGTAACCATTCCTGTCTCGTTTGGTTTGAAGTTAAAAAAAAATCTTCCAATTCTGTATAATCCTCGTCCTCCTCAGTTTCCTCCTCCTCTTCATCTCTCCCTGTAAACTCCTCTTCACTCGCGCCAGCCTCTACAACAAGCCCTGCGTCTCAATCAGCCCCCTAGTTCAGTAGTCCGGGCACTGATCAGGACGTAAGTCAATGGGCTGACTCCCTGATCAGTGCCCTGACTACTGAACTAGGGAGCTGAGCCTGACTGAGACGCTCCTCTTCTTCCTCCTCATGTTCCGCTGCACGTCTGTTCTCATCCTCGCGCAGGCAATTGAAAAGTCTTAACGTTACTTGCGGCCTGATGGATGGGTTCTCTCCCAAGTCAACGCTATTTTTTCCCCTTTTTATAGAATTTTGCATTGCTGCTGTTTCTCTATCACACAACTGCAAACTACAGGCTAAGTGAATAGGTAAACACACTTCATAAAGTCACAGGCACGAGCCGCGTCACATACATGAGACAGCTTATTGCCTTAACACAGCTGTCAAGTATTTGAGAAGTTATAATAATTTTGTAATTGTTAAAATAATTTAAACAATTGTTATTTAACAAATATTATTATATTTGTATAATAAACTGAGGGGGCCTGTCATAATAGTGGGCGGGCCTGTGCCACACTGGCTATGCCCCTGATGTTGAGGTCTGCCCAGAAAAACATTGGTTCTAATAATAGCCCCGGCCGCTATTAGAGACCGGCCTTTATTTACCTTCGGTGACAGCGAGACCGGCCAATGTTGGAGACCCGGCCGCTAATGGAATACAGGCCAATATTAGAGGATTTACGGTATTACACCTTTAACCTGAGTAAGTTTTATGCAGCTCAAAAAGGGAAAAGCCATAGTTTTATTTCTTCTTTTTTCCCTCTCCATTAAGATTTATGTTGTAGTGACCAGGTTTGTCGAGCTCAAATGGGTCTATTTTTGTACAGGAAACTGTGTGAAATTTATGAATTCTCTTGTATTCTTTTTTGGTGGACTTGGACTACTGTAAACGTTGTTTGTAATTTTTGCAACAAAAAACCCCTAAAACTTCTACATTGTTGTACAGATGTAAGTTACTATACCATATACATTTGTAAATAGTTGAATATTACATTACAGGTCCTTCTCAAAAAATTAGCATATTGTGATTCATTCATTATTTTCCATAATGTAATTATAAAAAACAAACTTTCATATATTTTAGATTCATTGCACACCAACTGAAATATTTCAGGTCTTTTATTGTTTTAATACTGATGATTTTGGCATACAGCTCATGAAAAGCCAAAATTCCTATCTCAAAAAATTAGCATATCATGAAAAGGTTCTCTAAACGAGCTATTAACCTAAACATCTGAATCAACTAATTAACTCTAAACACCTGCAAAAGATTCCTGAGGCATTTAAAAACTCCCAGCCTGGTTCATTACTGAAAACCGCAATCATGGGTAAGACTGCCGACCTGACTGCTGTCCAGAAGGCCATCATTGACACCCTCAAGCGAGAGGGTAAGACACAGAAAGAAATTTCTGAACGAATAGGCTGTTCCCAGAGTGCTGTATCAAGGCACCTAAGTGGGAAGTCTGTGGGAAGGAAAAAGTGTGGCAAAAAACGCTGCACAACAAGAAGAGGTGACCGGACCCTGAGGAAGATTATGGAGAAGGACCGATTCCAGACCTTGGGGGACCTTCGGAAGCAGTGGACTGAGTCTGGAGTAGAAACATCCAGAGCCACCATGCACAGGCGTGTGCAGGAAATGGGCTACAGGTGCCGCATTCCCCAGGTCAAGACACTTTGGGCTACAGAGAAGCAGCACTGGACTGTTGCTCAGTGGTCCAAAGTACTTTTTCCGGATGAAAGCAAATTTTGCATGTCTTTTTGCAAATCAAGGTGCCAGAGTCTAGAGGAAGACTGGGAAGAAGGAAATGCCAAAATGCCTGAAGTCCAGTGTCAAGTACCCACAGTCAGTGATGGTCTGGGTTGCCATGTCAGCTGCTGGTGTTGGTCCACTGTGTTTTATCAAGGGCAGGGTCAATGCAGCTAGCTATCAGGAGATTTTGGAGCACGTCATGCTTCCATCTGCTAAAAAGCTTTATGGAGATGATGATTTCGTTTTTCAGCACGACCTGGCACCTGCTCACAGTGCCAAAACCACTGTTAAATGGTTTACTGACCATGGTATTACTGTGCTCAATTGGCCTGCCAACTCTTCTGACCTGAACCCCATAGAGAATCTGTGGGATATTGTGAAGAGAAAGTTGAGAGACGCAAGACCCAACACTCTGGATGAGCTTAAGGCCGCTTTCGAAGCATCCTGGGCCTCCATAACACCTCAGCAGTGCCACAGGCTGATCGCCTCCATGCCACGCCGCACTGAAGCAGTCATTTCTGCAAAAGGATTCCCGACCAAGTATTTTTTTTGTATTAAAAACACTTTTCTTTAATTGGTCGGATGAAATATGCAATTTTTTTTTAGATTGGTGTGCAATTAATCTAAAATATATGAAAGTTTAATTTTTATCATTACATTATGGAAAATAATAAACTATCACAATATGCTAATTTTTTGGGAAGGAACTGTACATGTAATTAATTATATATATATTTGGTTTTTTGATTTGTTACAATTTCAGGTTTTTTTTGTTAAGTGCTTCCATTATGTTTTTTTTCTTCGAATATTCCCTTTCAAGCAATGTGTAATATAGCTGTTTGTGAATGGAAATGTTCTGCAAAGCTTTAAAGTCGAAAGTGCACGATAAATAAAGTTATTGTCTTCCAAAAGAAAGAATTGACTCTGACTGTCTACGATTAGTTTATATTTCGAATCTCCCTATGTCCTGGTTCTACGTCACTAAAAAAGATGCGTAGCAAGAATGGTGCAAGGTTTGCTTTACAAACTTTAATGCAACAGTCAGTTTAATCAGTCATTCACGTTAGTGCTCGACTAACGTTTTCACTGTTATTGATACAGTTCCCAGACTTCCCACATGTGCTCCGCAATAAATTCGAAATATACACATGGGTTTTTTGATGGACATACACCTGAAAATTCTCATGGGGAGGAATTACAGTTGTGCTACATATCATAATATACGTCCTGCTCAAGTCGTCCTTGCGATGGCGGTTCGGGTTGAATAACTCGTTCTTCCAATGTTTTATCAATGGACTCATGGTCGAATTGATATGGTAAAATTTGCGTTGCCATTAATGTCTTTACAGTGTGTACAATCGCTGCGCTTTAGGAAGCCTCAGACTTGAGCTGAAGTTTAGTTATGGTAATGGGAGCTTAACATCAGAAACACTCACGGTGCGGTATACCAATCACAACAGACTGGGCTGTCTGGCCAATCAGAGTAGCTCACAGAAAGGAGTGCTTTAGAGAGAGACTGATTCATCTGTAGAGTCATTTGAGAATCATCGAAAAATGTTGTGATGTGCAATGTTTATTATGAGAAAACTAAACAGTTTTTTGACATTTGATGCATGTAAACCTGTTGTAGGAGACCTTCAAAACCAAATTAGGAGTCTTTAAAATAGCATAATAGGGGCACTTAAATGTTTATTGCATTGTTTTAGTGTGTGTTGCCCTGATAGCATTCTCTCTTTGTGTGGATGACTTGTGCAATGTCTGTACATGAGTTGCCTTATTTAGTTTTTTCCATACATTTCAAAGGATATTTTTTTGTTTTTAATTTCCATTGACTAATACTTTAATTTCAAAATGGACAAATACTGGCCAATTAATTGGCCTGGTTCAACAGTCTACAATTTGTTTGCTTTTTAAAAAAAATATAATAAGTAAATTAGTTTCATATATACTAGATCTACTTTATTTTATTTTAAATGTACTCTGATAGTGAACAAGATTGCTGTTTGGCTGAGTTCCTATTTTGGGCCGGTTTTGTGTCTTTAAAATAAATTGAATTGATCTTAGATGTTTTTTCTGTGAAACATTTGTATCTCGAGTCCAAATTCTCTGAAATGTCTCATCTGGAATTATTGTTTAACACAATAGAGTGGTGCAGGTATGATGTAACTTTGTAGCATAACGCATGGTTCCCTCGTTCCAACATATAAACCCAATTTTTTCTCATAGGGTTTTGGATGATTGCAAGAAATAAGCCTGTGATCAACAAAAGTTTATGACACTTACGTGTTTTGTCCATCAAGATCACAGATAAACACAACTTTTATTCATTTTAAAACCTAAATGCAGTTGCCAGAAGTAAAAGGCTAAAGATAGGCCATAAACAAACTACACCATGTCGCTCGACTTCAACGTCATCATCACTGAGCTTCTGACAACTCTTTCAGTTTTTATCTCAAAACATTTTTCCAGAATGTTTGAGTTAGACTAGTTTATAAGAGCACATTATGAGCATAATGAGGCTGTAAAAGCGGACTGAGTTTACTTTTTCAGTGTGATGACGTTTAATCTCCCCGTCAGCCTCTGTATTAGACCCATTTAGACACTTGTTAGCAACCGCCTTTTTCAAGACCCATAACAGATATATCTTAAGTGGGCTAATAGTATACTGATATATTTTTTTGGCATGGAATAAAACGTGAAAGTGTTTTGAGCTTGTGTTCACCACAAATCGAATTATAGCCATTTAAACAAAATCCCATTCAAAACACCCATTGACTTTGCGACGATGGACCCGGAAGTGATAAAATGTTAACTCGCTTGGCATACTAAGTGATGTCGTACCTGCACCACTCCATAAATATACGATTTTGTTGTATCTGCGGTAATAATAATCAAATGCTATGATAGAACATAGGCTTATACTCTAAAGACATACAAAACATACTTTCTGTGTTCAAAGTCTCAAATTTAAAGTGTTTGTACAGCTGTATGTTCAGTTTGATTTTGGAACAGCGGTGATGTGGTTCGGTCATGGCTCAATTCCTGTCTGCAGAAAAAAACTTTTTTTGGGCGTTTTCAAAATAATGGGTGTTTATACATGACGCAATGAAAATGATCTCTTAAACCCTATACCCACACTGTAAAGTGGGCAAATCAGTTAACGCAATAGAAAACCACCCTCTGTTTATGGCCTCACCCACTGATCTGGTAACTCCTTTTACTATCCTGCAGAGACCTATACTTGCCCTAGCATGATGGTTAAGCTCAATGCAAACTAACAACTGATTTAATTTGCACCAATGTCAATTTGTGTGGAAATGATCTAAATATTGGTCATGTTATTTTAAAACCCATTGAGATGCACATGGCTCCAGTCTCCTTAGGCTGTGATAGGGCACTGTTTCCTGCATTGTACAGAGATCTGTCTCTAAAGAACCACAGCAAAGTAAAGTGCCGCCCTTCGGCAATGGTAGATTGAATTGTTGTTGATTAGTTCAGGAAGTTTAGTTCGTAAACTGGAATTTGGGAGGACTAGAGTGTTAATTTTTTGCGAACGTTTTCAAAGAGAATTATTCAGATCGATATGAAACGTTATTCATAAACATTTTTATTGTCATAATGTGATGTATTTCTGAGTGAAACAGGATGTACAGGCCTTGATTTTTATCCTTTGGGAGTTGCTTAAATCTTGAAAAAGTTGTCAGCTTTTAGTTAAAACTTCTGCGTATTTGTAAAAGAAAGTATATTCAAAGCCTGAGTGCTTTATTATTCTGCGTATTGAGTAAAATTTTTTATTTTTTAAATAGCATGCATTGAATCATTTACAATATTATTAGACACATGCATTAAGGAAGTAATGGGATTTATTTTTAGCTTTTGAGCTTGTGTTTTTTTTAAAACAAATACAATTTTGGATCTTGTACTTTAGCATGTTAAGCTGTTAGATCCGCTGTGATTCAGATGATACACACTTACTCTTATCCTAAGATGACCTACATTCATGTCTTCTGGTTTAAGTGCACTAATTTCACAGGCTAGTGAACAGACAGAAACTCCCAGGCTGGGAGTCTCTCTGTCTGGACTCAAGCAGGCCAGCAAGAAACATATGCGTGGGCATCGAGAGACGTGTCAGCAAATTGTAGCGCAGATAAGTTAAGACATCTGATTGTCATCAGCTTAAAAAAATTATTATTAACACTACTTATTACTTAACTTTCCTGTTTTTTAATTAGAGTAGGCCTACATGGACAGACATCATAGCCCTATCATCACTTAGCCTGTCAGCAGTGTTTATTGTATAAATGTTTGCAAAATGGCACGTAAAACCATATGAAAGAACAATATCCCTTTCTGCACAAAGAAATATAACTCATGTAATATCCACAAACAACAGGATAAAGGAGGCTAATGGGGTCATCTTAATGCAAGCGCATTAAAGAGATGCAAGCGCAACAGTCAAACGGTCTGGTAATGTTTAAATTAAAGCAGCACTAGGTAACTTTTCAACCTTCATAATATATTTTCAAGACTCTTGTGAAGAGACATCGACTTACAACAGGTTGAATGACACGTCTGCCATATAGCCTGACGGGGTCTGTATCATTTTTAATCGTACTTTTAAACTTCAGGTTTCGGGTAGTAACCCGAGAACAAAAAGAATTACAAAATTCGACTGCTTTACGGCATATACGTCAATTCCCCCACCACCCACACTTCCTTAAATTCGGACGTGTGAGCCCAACTATCGTTTGTTTGTCGGATGTTATAGTCATGTCCGAAGCAGCACAGACAAATAAGAAAGAAAAGGTTTTGTTGAAGGAAAGCAATAAGAGGAACCAAAGAAGTGATAGGATTAAAGGCAGGACGAGGATCAACATTGGACCAGCGTTTGCTCGTTGGCGTGAGCTGAAGGAGGCCCGACCAATGCTGTCCTGCTTGTTATGGTGATTACCTACCACTTAAACATTAATTTGAAGTATCATATAGATTCTGTAAAACGGTAACCAATAGACTACTATAATGACGCTGGCTTGTAAACGTGAGCATCGCGATTATTTGGTGTTTGAAAAAAATAAAACCCATGAAATTATATTCATATGACATGCTGAAACATATGCCACTGACTGTAACTGGGATGAAGACATTTCACACGCGACTCAAGCAGAACAACTGCATGTGAACTCCTTCTGCAGTGTTCAGGGGAACTGTTAGTGCTGCACCAACCCCCGGGGCCGCTTTTATGAAGTTATTTGGCCCGCCCCGCACCACTGTATATATTTTTACAACCCGCCCCGCACCCGCGACCATTAAATAGACATACGGGTCTGCGGGTTATGAGACGACCCGCTCATCACTAGTTCAGGGCTATCATCGTTGACAAATGCATGCAGGCATCCCCTGATGTAGGATGACAGAGCTTACGACAGCAGTTGAGGACATAATTTTTTTCCAACTGTAGGGGGACCCCGAGAGCAAAAGTTACCCAGTGCTGCTTTAAAAACGAAAGTAAAGTAGCGCATTGGAATAAAAAAAAAAAAAATCCTGCAGTTTTTGCATTTAATTGCCCCTCTCCACGCAATTAAGGTTGCATTCATTGCTATATTAACATGTAAGCTTACATTCTGTTTTCTTTCTAAATTATCACTGTACAGTAGAAAAGTGAAAATGTTTATCTAAAGTGAAAGTAATGTGAAGCTCGCCACTGTCCCCGTCTCCCTCTCTCCTCGCAACAGGAGCTACGTCACTCAAATCGATCTCTATGGCAACGGTGCTCAGGCAAGCACACACGCAGCGCATGCACGAAGCACGTTAACTGATCAAAACTTCATACACAGGAAAGCACGACTTGGGTAACGCACGAAAGCGCGTTCCTATAGTCTAGTAAAGTAGTGCAGTTACCAATATTTTTAGTGTAATGCTTCGTTACTCAAAAAAGTAATATTGTTACTGTAATTCGTTACTTTGTAACTCGTTATCCCCAACACTGTAGATAGATTACTCCTAAACTCCCATGGATGTGTTGAAAACAATGAAGGTAGACACAATGAAGGTAGACTCTCTGCATCCCAAGATTTGCACTCTTGGCACCAATGTAACTGACATTTTGCACTGGCACAAGTTACCAAAGGTTTGGCTATAGCAGCCCGACCATGAATGTTGACCCTGTTAAGCTCCCGGCGAATGTTTTGGTGGAAAGGGGAGAGGCGAGGTGTGCATTTATTTCTGCAGTGAGTTGGGTAGCTGTGGTTTTTTAAAAAAATGTTGGGATACAATCCGGGTTACATTCAACCCCTTTCAAACAGCTTCCTCTTGTGTCAACAGTCACTCCTGTTGAATGTGTTTTATCACCCACCTTACCCTGGATACCATAACTCTCGATACACCATAGGGTCATGCTGTCACAGATGAGATGCACGCCAACAATTTGTCCTCTTTTGAACCCCGATATCTCTTCCTTTTGTTTTGTGAATTGCAATATTTTATAATAGCTTTGCTATTGCTCTGCTAAGTCAACCTTCACTGTCTGCTCTTACTAATGCAATGTAAAATCAGTGAAGATTGGCCACCAGGCCGCACATACAGGCAGGGGCGTGGGACTGGGGGGATAAAGGGTACTGAGTAACCAGGGCCCGAGGCAGGGAAGTCCGTTTTCTATACATACACATATATGGTACGGGGGCCCAGCAAGATGGTTTGTACCCAGGGCCCAAAATTTGGTGCTACGCCACTGCATACAGGTGTGAAACCTCCAACACTATATTGGCTGGTGTTTCAGCTTCATTGTCCAACCCCTATGCATGCTACACAGTGTATTCTACCCTCTTATACTAACTCTACTCATCACAGAAAACTTTCTACATTTTTTTTACCTAAAAAAAAAACTAATTCTGTATGATTTGTAAGCTTGTTTTACATCAACATTTCTTTAAAAAAAATCACACTGACCCCAAACTTTTGAACGTTTGTATATGCAACCTGTCAAAAGTTTAAAGTCAACAACACTTTTTTTAAAAAAATATAAAAATGTCTTAGTAAAACCAATTTTCTATTAGTCACTGTTGATAATATTGATAATATGGAAGATAATTTTATGTGATGGTAATATCATTTTCCAGTTTATTGCTGAATAATTTATCAGTGATATAATCATGCACATCTCATTTGACGGTGTTTGAAGATTTTAATCAACAGATAGTAGGCTGTCTTAAAGTTGCTGTATGTCTTGCACTTTTTTCGTAACCCCAAAGCACGGATTAGGAATGCTGTGGGGGTGACAAGAAAGCTGCAAATAACTCCAATTAATAAAGCTCAATACTAGCTGCAATGTTGGCTTAATATTGAAAACGGAAAATATTATTTACCGAAAACATTCTGGAAAGGATAAGGGGGAAAATAGTCTGTTTCTTTGCAATCATTTTGTGTATACTGTAAATGTGTGTAAATATATAAATGCCTGTGTGTTTTTTGCAGCTGAATTGGAGCACAGGATGCAGAGTTAACACCACCCTGTGTCTCGCAGAAGAAGCCCGGCTGCCAGACCCACAGCAGTAGACACATGGCGGCAATAGGGGTAAGTGCATCACTTCCTTTCTGCTGCACAATGTGCTGCACAATCAATCAGTTGTTTACCATCTTAATTGGTTCACTACAAAATATCCAATATGTCTTTTCAATCTCATAATATTTTACTTTTTTATAAAAGTAGATTTTTGGCAGAATGTCAAAGCTTCTGGACTGGTGAAAAATGATGATATATACTGCTAAGCTTCAAAACGGTAAAATATTATATTCTTAGTGTGAAACCTGAAATACAGCAGATTAAAATTGAAGTCCTTGTTTGTTGATAATAATAAATGCTTGTTTAATTTAAAGGGGTGATGAATTGAGAAATCAACTTTACCTTGAGCTTTTGATATATAAAAGGTCATGATAATATAAGATTATCCTGTAAGTTTCCGTGCTGAAAACTTCCTTGTTAGTCAAAGAAAAGCTTTTATAGACACCTGGCCCAAAAAATGGTTGTGTGCTTCATCCTTAAGTCATTGCGTGGCGAAACATGCCTCTACAGAATAATAAGCACGCCTAATTCAGTAGCCCCGCCTACCGACTCATGGAGCTGTTCGGATCGCGCAAGCCAGCAGCAATAAACATGCCGAAAAAGATAGCAAGATATTGCACTGTTCCTGGTTGTGGAAGAACACAGTCGCTGTTCTTCCACAACCAGGAAGTTGTAAAACTTTATTTTTAATGAAGTTCCAGCTCACGTGGTGAAGACAATGGTGTTTGCTTCATTTCACTGCGGAATCGTCTCAGGTCGATGCTGGATTTGCAGACATATTGAGATTAAAACACAACGCTGTGCCTTCTATATTAGTTCCGACAGGAATGGTGCGGCACTAGCTTGACCACCGAGACCCACATCAAGATGTTTGGTCTGGAAACTCACCATTGATAAGGCTCAATCCGAGGGGCGGGATAAACAGTTGTCTTTCAAACTCCCTCTGCACGCATTTGGATATCGCTACAATCAACCAAAACAACGTGAAGCGGAGCTCGTTGATAGATTAAACATTTGCTGTATCCGGTCGGCAAAACTCTGAACACATCAGTGCTGTTCTTTGTCTTCCAAAACTAAAAGTCTTCCAGAGTCGCGGTCAAAGCTGATTCGAAAGACCGCCGTTCGCCAGTTTCTGTGTTTAGAAGCACGTAAGCGCAACTCTGCCGTCATTGTTAAGCCCCGACTCCATACACGATGTGATTGGCCTGACCAGAGTTTGGTTTTTACAGCTCAGAGGTGTATTGAGAGTTGCTTGACGATACTTGCGGCAGATTATATTTGCTGCCGGTAGGGTGCGTCTAGATTTCTAGGCTAGTGTAGCACATTTATGTGAGTAAAACCTGTTTTTTTATATGTAATAGTATTGCATTGTTATAGACTGTTTGGATTATGTGTGCGTGTCTAACAGAGCATACCTTTAGCATGCTATCACAGGCTGGAGAATCCCTTATTTGTTGGTTCATTGTGATTCGGGATCAGACTCAGACATGTATGGACCAGGACTCGCAATGTGTTTTCCAGACGGCTACCAAAACGTAAGCCCGTCGGCAGGCCGGTAAACCTCAAATAGTGAAATAATATTCCTTTCTTGATCTGCGCTCTTCATTTTCTTGACTTGACATTTACGGTTCACGCTTCTATCCACCGTTCAGGCGGGCCAACTTAGTAATACAAAAATAATATTCCAATTAACCGCATGTGGATGAGAAATAAATCATTGTGTTAGTTTGATAAAGACGTTTACGAGCCCTGTGGTCGAGAGAATAATTCCGGTTTCAAATCAATCCCTCCCTCATTTTAACTGAACTGACAGGGGAGCTGAAGCTCATTAAATATGCAAATCTTATCCAGTCCTATCCGTGGGCGTTTACTTCCAAGTCTCCAGTGTAGCTTGCCGGTCAAAACCTAGTGTTCAGTAGAGAGCCTTAAAACCAGTGTAGAAAATAGCCTATTACTTATTAGTTATTAAACCTCAGACAACAGTATAAAAACAAAACGAAAGCCAGTTCATGACACCTTTAAAACGTATGACATATCATGTAACAGTTTGTCTTTTATTTACTAAAAACTCTCACAACATCTGTTTTCAAAACTGTGTCAGTCTACGATCCTTGTGTAATGCTTAGCCTTAATACTTGGATATAACTTTTCAGAATAATGTATTTAGACTCATGGGTAAATGAATGGCTTTGAAGCTCCAACTCTTATTGAAGCCCACTAATGTGAGCGTGTAATATTCACTGCAGCCCATGGCAGTTCTCTGTCCTCATTTGACACCACACTGCACTGATTATGTTATTGCAAAATGGCTAGTGGCAGAATTCATGAATTCATCTTTTATGAGGAAGTGCCATAACATAAAACACCTGTGGTTATGCCTCACTAAACACATTTAGCCTTATTGCAGTGCTAGTAGTGCATCTCTTTCGCACACACTTCAGTTCCAACCAGATCCATTGTGCAGAAACCATACAGAGTTTTTGTTATCAGTGAACATTATTTCAAAGAAATAATATATATATATATATATATATATATATATATATATATATATATATATATATATATATATATATATATATATATATATATATATATATATATATATATAATATATATATATATGATTACGAACCATGCACAACAAGACAAGGAATTAATAGTGGAATGAAGATTCCACTTCATTCAAAGGGTTGACGTTTGTGCAATATTTATGTACTTCCTTTTAATATTAATACCAAAATGTATTCATATTTTAAATGTGTAATTACAGACAATGTCTGATCATTCATAACATGACATTTAAGTGGATTACGGTGTGCTGATTGCTTTTTAGAAAAATTCCCACTTGGTTCCAACACAGATTGCTCTTCAAAGCTGAATTACAAATATTGAAGAAAAATAGATGTAATTATTTTGCCAGTGCGCAGCTGGTGTGATGAATAATCTTTTTAATTTGTATTGAATATGTGCAGCATGTGTCCTGACACTGTTTGTGCAGCAGTGGTTAACACTGGTCAATAGAGTCGTCTGGCTGCTTCACATGGGACGTCCCAAAACAAACAACATGATTTGTCTTTGAAATGGCGACTAGGAATTGGCCAAATGTGTCAGTGTTTTGATGAAAATAACACTTGTAAAATGTAAAATATGGAGGTAGCCTTATGTTTAATGAGTTGGGTTATACACGCATACAAATAAAGGTTTTTTATTGGCTTCAATGGTTCCTTGAGGAACATTTAACATCCATAGAGACTTTACATCCCATAAAAGGTAGAATTCTTTATTTTGAAATGTTTTTCACACTAAGAAACAAATGGTTCTTTTAAGAATTGTTCTCTCTCTGGGGAACCAAAAATGGGTCTTCTATGGAAATGCTGTTAAAATCTGCTCAAATTGTAACTTTTATTTTTTCACTTGGTGTAGAGTTGACCCTAGTGACCTATAAATCCCGCCTGACCCCGGATCATTGGACCTTATTTATTAGTAACTAATACAGGTCTTTTGATGGAAAAACGTATTAAATTATAGTTCTTGGTGTGAACCTACAGCTTGAGTTTTGGATTGTGGTTTTGTGACATTTTTAACCTCTAGATGTCCTCCATTTCTCTCTCCAGAACCCCGAGATGTTAACCAGGAAGATTAAACTGTGGGACATCAATGCCCACATCACCTGTCGTCTGTGCGAGGGCTACCTGATCGATGCCACCACGGTCACTGAGTGTTTACACACCTGTGAGTGTCATTTCTACACCAATATCTATACAAGCTGAAGAATCACAAGACGAAGCGTTGTGAAATATGTTTTTATAGGCTGTATAGACAGATAGGTTGGGAAGGACCAGCACGACATCCTCTCATACCACTGTTTGAAGAATTTATCTTCCAGAATCTGGCAGTAAGAGTTAACTTGAAGTCTTCTTCCCTGAAAAGCCCGTCTTGCTCATTGTTAGTAGCACCTCATAGCACGACTCCCTCGCCATCGCTGCTGGTGTCTGGCGCCGAAGCCTTCAGACAGATAGGTTATCTGTAAACATTGTTCATGTATTTTATAACACTTCAGCTTATGATTCTTATTAAGTGTAGGTCATATTTCATGATTCTTTACCATAAGTCCCTGAGATCTTGACACCTTGTACTTCTGGAGACTCCGGGTAGGTTGCCATTCTGGAAAATGATGGCACTGGAGGGTAAAGGGTTTCCTGATATTTTCACACCTAAATCTTCACTTTAATTCCTACTTTTCTTTGCAGCTAACATGTTTCTTTTCTTCCTGGTCTGTTTGTCCCTGCTGAACTAATGAGCATATTGCTGTCCATTGGTCACGCCTTAATTTAGCAATTTCTAGTATTGCATCCTTCTGATGAGTATTTAACAATTTTGGACTTTTCAGTGTGACTTAAATATCTTTTTTGGCCCAATTTATCTGTAAAGGAAAACCTTCATATTTTTCACTTCCAGCCTTCCTTAACAATTATATATCACTTATAAACTATTAAATTAATAGTAGTTATTAAGATTGATGTGGTTTGGAATTGGTAAAATTCGCTTGGAAAAAAATATGATCAGAATAATAACTTGCAGTAGTCTTTATTTCAGTTAAGAATAACATTTTGAATCTATATTGTCTATAGATTTTAATTAAATTAAAATGACACTGGACACTCATTTATTAAAGGAAGAAAATCCTTTAATATAAAGAAAATAGAGGGCTGGGGCTGTCAAGAAGGGGGAAAAAAACTCTTAAATGTGTCATAAAAGTGTTCCAAATGACTTTTGCATGATATACCAAGTCTTCTGAAGCCAAATGATAGCTTTATGTGAGGAACAGATCCAAATTTACATTAAATGAAAATCTTGACATGAACTTAGCTCTCCTTTGTATTTTCAGGTGAGAAGTAGTGATGTCTGATTCAAAGAAAATCATTATTTTGTCTTGCATCGTGAATGATCTGGTTCACAAAATGAATCGTTCATGAATCTGACTGATTTGGTTTTCGAGTTGAACTCACTGGCTCAATGATCCAGTTGCAGCGACTAACAGCAAACTGAACAGATAGATTGGCAGTTAACAAAGCATGTGAACCTGACTCCGTATCAGCATGTCTTTTTAGATACAATAAGGATAAGTAAATGAATAAGTTTAGCATGTCAAGCTATCACTAGTGTGTTACAGCCACATTTTGTTGCATGCAAACAGCAGTGATTGAATTGAACACTAGAGGGAGACATTGTGCCACTGATGGCTTTGTTTCTGAGCATGTGGTAGGAGCTTTGAACAGTAGCTTGAGCCATTAATCTGACTTTAATCATTTTATTTTTGCCTGAATATGCCTATAGGTTCATTAGAGTCATTTTAATTCATGTCATTTAAGAGCGAGTTATTTCATTCTCGTCAATATGACTTTTCTGTGTTTTGGAGTTTATTATAGTCATCTATAATGTAATACATACAAAATGAATCAACTAACTGTGTTTAATTTTTATATATAGTCTGCAGGAGCTGTTTGGTGAAGTACCTAGAAGAGAACAACACGTGTCCCACATGTCGGATCGTCATTCACCAGAGCCATCCACTGCAGTACATCGGGTAAGATTTTCCCGCAGCAGACAAACACGTCTCAATCAATGTAAACTCCGGAGCAGCCCAGTAGGGGTCCATCAAGGCACACCGGTGAATAGTGTTGTCTTTGACTGCTGGGTGTTGTGTGCAAGTGTGTGTTAGCTGCGTGTCATACAGCCACATGGGTATTTGAAGGCGACGTGACTCCCTCCAGCTCTCTGTTGGAGGCTGAATAATTGATGTCCAGGGTAGAGCGTTCCTCTTCAGCGCACAAATCCTGGAGAAAACATCTGGTGATATGACCTGAAAGTTTTACACACTTCTGGAACTGAATCACTCCGCGTGATGTCATTTCAAGGATAGTAGCTGTGCTAAACCCTTGGCAGTAGGTTTTCTACAAATCAGGGTAGAGCTGGCACGTGAAAAGTCAAGATTACAACTGCAGGGTGTTTGTTTATCACGGCAGTGCAGGATCATGCACCTTTTTGGATGGTAATTTTTTCTTGTTTAGAAAGTGACCTCTGGAGGGTGCTCTGCATAAGGCATTGAAACATACTGTGTTGTTTTAAAGGGGGCACACCATAAAACGTTTTTTTTTTTTTGAGTCTTTTATGCTCACCAAGGCAGCATTTATTTGATAAAAAATGCAGTAACAACAACAGTTGTTACAATTTAAATCTGAAATAATCTCAAGCAATCATCAGTGACAACTGGAGATTCACCCGTAGTTAAAAGCAAAATATTTGACTGTAAAGAAATTGAAATCTACAGGTAATGCTAATACGCACTAAATGCACAGTCACACAATGCTAATATGAGCTAAGCAATCATTAGATTTAATCGCCTTTAGTAGCAAAATTTATTGTAATGCTTTTTTTTCTCAGTTGGTCAGAAGTAAAGTGGCCGACATGTTACATACTACTTTAGATGATATTTTCCGGTGAAAATTCTTATTTTGGTCATACTTACAAGATGTAGAATCTGTGATTCTGAAGTACAGTACCCACACCGGTGCTGTGACTGACGTCCAGCTACACAAACTCCTCAAAACATTAGATTCATCTGTGCTGAGCAGCCGTGCCAATGCACAACCCAAGTAAAGAGAATTCCGCAAATAACTGCAATTGCGGATTTCAGACAGAGATGGCGACAGAGGCAAAACTAACAGACTGCAGCTTTAAAGTAATTGTTTTCTATTTTAATATATTTAAAAAATGTAATGTAATGCTTTATTTTAAGGTGACGTAGTTACACGTTTGCTACATGTACTTACTATAGTAATAAGAGTAAATTATGCGAAATTACAAGTTACTAACCCTAACTGTAACGTTATGGTCGGTAGATGTTGTTATTTATTATTACTCATAACTTATTGAGTAAGTACAATGACCTACGGCACCTTAAAATAAAGTGTAACCAATTTAATGTATTCCTGCGATGCAAAGCTGTATTTTAAGCATCATTACTCCAGTCTTCAGTGTCACATGATTCTTCAGATATACAGAAACATTTCTCATCAGTATTAAAACAGTTGTGCTGCTTGATTGTTTTTTTGTTTTGTTTTATTTGTTTTTTTAAAACCATGATGCATTTTTTAGGATTTATTAATGAATAGAAAGCTCAAAAGAACAGCAGTTATTTTAAATGGGAAACTTTTATAACATTACTGTCACTTTTAGTCAATTTAATGCATCCTTGTTGATACTTATTAATTTATTTTAGTAAATTCTCTTGACTTTTAATCTTACTAACCATAAAAAAACAGTTGAGTAAGTCATGTGAAGAGGTTAAGCAATCACATAGATAATTTACATATAGAAGTCTTGAAGGTTCAGTAGCAAAAACAGAGAGATGGGGGCAAATGACATGCATGGTTTTACCTTTGGTCCTGGTTCGGTGAAAGCTGCTTGTTGAGGAGAAATTACTTTCAGTGATTAGATTTTTTTTTTAATCATTTTTTTTTTGACTGGCTGGATTAGTATAGACTTTTAACCATCATAGCTTTTTTTCCACACCGATTTTCTATTAAATGTAAAAAAAAAAAAAAAAAAATTGTTATATATAGTTAATATATATAGTTGACAGATTTTGCCAAATTGTCCCGTTTCCGAGCCCTTCTCTGTCCTCCTTGGCAGTTGCAAAAAACATATGACTCGGATCTGAGTGAAGGTAAAAGATCTTCAGTTTATTGACAAAGAGATGGTGATAGGAAAAAGAGAAGAGGTGTATTATGGATTTAACCAATGAGAAAAAGATTACATTACATCTCATGATATGAGAACATGATACGCGTGCATCTTATAGAACACATCCGGGTAATCATTATATGAACCAGCACTACATTAGGATCCTGCTGTTCTCTTCCAGTGTAAAGAATAGGGACCATCAGCCTCTCCTACCAGACAAACCTAGCAGAGCCTTCTTTACATAAGAAATATATGCAGGGGAGGGGGGAATATGGTTCACATACGGAGAGGGGTAGAAAGAGAAGACAAAGGAAAACCAGGCCTACACTTATAGTCCTATGATGTGGAATGAAATGAGAGGATAATAAAGGTGATTACTTAAAGGGGCGGGTGAAATACTGTTTCATGCACACTGAGCTTTTTACACTGTAAAAGACTTGGATTCCCATCCTAAACATGGACAAAGGTTCAAAAAAATAAGTTGGATGTTTGATGGAGTATATCTGCGTCAAAAATACTCCTTCTGGTTTCTCACAAGTTTCGGAGCGGTTTTTTTCGAGTATGGGTCGACTTGACGTCAACGGGTCGGAATGTCCTTGTTTGGGCCGTACGGGCTCTTCTCACGGAAGGGTGCGCGCACGCGAGCGACCGGACCAGAGCGAGAGGGCAAACGCATGCCGCCCATAAACACGGCACTCACTGCTGTCATAGGACTACACCAAATCAACAGTGTCACCAAAGAAGTGTGTTTTTGATGGAGCAGTGACGATAAAGGTTCGGTCATGCTTTGGAAGCAGGCGGTGAGTAAAACCGCTTCAAATGTCTATGTTGTTGGCTATCAGTATGAGTAAACATCAGTAAACGACACGATCGTATAGTTAATTTATCAATGAAGCATGCGAAGTATGACGTGTGTTTGAATACCGTACATTTGTTTAGCTGACCACTATAGGTGTCAGTTTGTTTATTGTAAAACCACCCCAAACATAAACCATTTACACAAAGCACATTCAAATGCACTACTCCATTGTTTTTCTATGTAAAGTTATACACTAGTCTGACATGCAAAACCGTTTTGCTTGTGATTGCTAAGGTTTAGTCGCATACAATAGTCCATAAACCGAATCATGTCCTCATAAACTGCGAGTAAACTCAAATGTTGACAGGCCACTAAATACAGTACATACCACAGAGACGGACGTCCTGCTGCTGCTGTTTCTCCTGTTCAATTTATTTTACCCTCCATATTCGATTCTGGATCATATGTGTATTAGTTGAATCTGATTGATAGCCATGGTTTATTAGGGCAACGTTTTCTTCTCCACGCTTGACGATGTCAGCTCTCAGACGCTATCATGCAGTAGCTGTGCGCTCATTCTTTAGCTCTGCCCACACGATACGCCTCCAGCCGTTCGTTTTTTTCCGGAAAGACTCTGTGCAGCCTATCTTTCTTTTATAAATATAATAAAACTAAAGACTTTTCGGAGATATGAAGGATGCAGCACTACTCTATAGGTACTCAAGATTGATATGAGATTGACTAAAACTGAGTATTTCACCCCCCCTTTAAAGGGTCAATGCTGAGATGTAGATACAACCTTATCAATAGTATATTACATATCAAGTCTTCAAGTTTTTTAAACTTTTAAAAATATGTGACCTTGAGCTCATGTCTGTTTGCTTTGAGGTCATCTGTATGCATGTGTATTTTTAAGAGCCAACCACACAAGCCTTCCGCAACCATATCTCCCACTCAGACTTCCTGTTTCAATAGGGAAAAGCCTTGCTGCTGAGAGACACACACAGATGTGCTCACTGTGTAGGTGTGTGTAAACTGTTGGGGTGTGTCGTCCATCTGCCCCTGAGCAACGGTGCCTCTATGTCTGATGGGATCGCTGGTTCTCTGGGCTGGTTGCCAGCTCTTTCATAATTGTCATTTAGTTGCATAGAAGCTTGCAGTCGCGCGCTGATGAGAAACAATTTTCAAACACATTAAATATTCACCATGAGCCCAGTGCTTCCTTGCTGCCTTCTGAATGGAGCGGAAAAGAGTCGCCCCAGCCTTGCTGGTGGATGAAAGCCATGTGGGTATAAGAGGAAGAGACAATATAAGAGTTCGGGGTCAGTTACATTACGCCGTACACCATTAAACCAGCTCTCCTCTGTCTGAATGATTAATCTGACCTTAGTTTAACACCCTGGTATTTATGAGTCACACTGTTTGATCGTGAATGAAAACTGGATTTGTGTGTATTAACAGTGGCAGCTCATTGATCCTCGTCTCGCTCGCATTTGCGCAAACATACACCCACACACACAAAACTGAGCTTTTGTTGATCAGCTAGCTAAATGCCAGTCACCCCCTCAACACCAGACCTTCCGGCCCCCTCCGTGGAACCTCGGCGGCGGCTAATTGGACCTCTACCTTCCCCGCCAGGCTGCTGGGATTTGGGAACAGGTGGCGGTTCTGGCTGTGCACCAGGGACACAGGTGTTCTGCTGCCTCACAGTCCTGATCTCTCTCTCTCTCTCTCTCTCTCTCTGTCTCTTTCTCTCTCATCGTGCCCTCAGGGAGCAGATCAGCTAACAGCGAGCTGGACTCTGGCACAGAACGTGGCCTGTGTTCTCAATGTGGCATGAGTGCAGATCTAAGATCAGTTTCCTACTGATCTAAGGCATTATGTGCTATTAAGATGAACTGGGCTTTTTCACTGATCCGAAACCCCAAAATCTCAACAACAAAAAATGATTTAATGTCAATAATTGATTACTATGTCTCTGTTGTACAATATTTATTACTGTTAATATTTGGATGTTTATTTTTTATTACTATTAGTTATATGTTTCTTGAGTAGCAAATCAGCCTATTAGAATGATTTCTGAAGGATCATGTGACGCTAAAGACTGGAGTAATGATGCTGAAAATTCAAAGCAGTTATTTTAAATTATAATACAATGTTAAAATACTAGTAATAATAATAATAAATTGTATTTATAATGCACTTTATATTAAACAAAATCTCAAAGTGCTACAGAATTAAAAACAATCAACAACAATAAATAAATAAGTAAATGAATAAAATAAAACAAACAGAAATGAAAAAATAAAGAAGGAACAAGTCAATTAAAAGCTCTGCTAAAAAGGTGGGTTTTAAGACCACGCTTAAAAGCATCTATAGTCTGTGGAGTCCGCAGGTGGTCAGGGAGAGCATTCCACAGACTGGGGGCTGCAGAGCAGAGGGCCCGATCCCCCATAGTACGGAGATTGGTCGAGGGAGTTTTAAGACGAAACAGAGCAGAGATTACGAGTGGCTGTTTGTGTGGTGAGGAGTTCCTTGAGATAGGAGGGAGTATCACCATGGATGCACTGGTGGGTAAGGAGAGAGATCTTGTACTCGATCCTGAACGACACAGGAAGCCAGTGGGGTGATTTTAGATTGGGGGCGATGTGGTCGTATTTACTAGTGCTTTTACTGTATTTTTCTCAAATAAATGCAGCCTTGGTGAGCATGAGAAAAAAAAATCGTACTAACTTCCGAACAATAGTGAATTATAGAAAACATTATATTAGTCTTAAAGTAATTACTTTAAAAGGTTAGTTCACCCAAAAATAAAATTGATGTCATTAATGACTCACCCTAATGTTGTTCCACACCCGTAAGACCTCCGTTCATCTTCAGAACACAGTTTACGATATTTTATATTTAGCCCGAGAGCGTATCTCAGTGTATGCACACTATACTGTTCATGTCCAGAAAGGGAATAAAAACATCATCAAAGTAGTCCATATGTGACATCAGTTAGTTAATTAGAGTCTCTTGAAGCGTCGAAAATACATTTTGGTCCAAAAATAACAAAAACTACAACTTTATTGAGCATTGTCTTCTCTTCCGCGTTTGTGTTCAAACTTCAAATAAAGATTCAATTCTTTAATTCAATTCTTCAGATTCTTTGTAGGGTGACATTATTTTGGCACATTATTTTCGGTTAAGGAAGACCCCCCAGATTACTGTAATCCCTACAGTTTTAATCAGGATTTTTTTTTCTTCATCTCTGTTTTTTTACTTTGAATCAATCAATGATTCGGATCGCATGCCAAACTGCTGAAATCATGTGACATTGGCGATCCGAATCATTGACATTAGGGTGAGTCATTAATGACATCAATTGAATTTTTGGGTGAACTAACCCTTTAATAAGAATTTGGGTTAAATGTGCTTAATTGTTATATAAATGTCACAATGCTCACAAATCTCTTTATGTAATGACATTTCTCAGTAAATCGCTGCCTTCTCAACATGAGATTTATCCTTAAAGGAGTGTAATGTTTGTAAAGTTTACAAGCATTTTGTAGTTAATTTACTGTGTTCTAGAAAGTATAAGCAACACGACAAGAGTTGTAAATCTCAGAGCGGGTGCTTGTTTTGGCTGTTGGCTGCTTGGAACTGGCACTCGTGGGTTTTGTGGCATGGTAACATGTTCTCGGAGGCGGGCAGCCGTACTACAGGCACCAAAGAGATGAACATGTCAACACACGCTTAATAGGTTTTTACCTCTGAGCTCTGAGACCCACCAGCCACAGGAGAATATAGAAACACGGGGAAGATCTACACTATATGCTAATTAACAACCATAGTTATGAGGAAACATGCCTGTCGAATGCAAATGCTAATTGGAATGTTACTGGTGTTCTTTTTTATCTGATTTTCTTACTTTTCCTTCAGCTGTGTTTCTGGATGTAATAATGCATATTGTTTAAATAAATTATATTCATTGCTATTTCTCTCTTTCCCTTAGCCATGACCGAACAATGCAAGATATTGTCTATAAGTTGGTGCCAGGACTGCAAGAAGGTTTGTGTCTTTTTTTTGGTTTACAAATATAGATATAGATACTTTCCCTACCTTGAGTAGTTCATCCAAAAATAAAAAATGTCATCATTTACAAACCCGATTCCAAAAAAGTTGGGACACTGTACAAATTTTAAATAAAAAAGGAATGCAATCATTTACAAATCTCATAAACTTTTATTTTATTCACAATAGAATATCGATAACATATCAGATGTTGAAAGTGAGGCATTTTGAAAAGTCATTCCAAATACTGACTCATTTCGGATTTCATGGGAGCTGCACATTCCAAAAAAGTTGGGACAGGTAGCAATAAGAGGCTGGATAAGTTAAATGTACATATAATGAACAGCTGGAGGACCAATTTGCGACTTATTAGGTCAATTGGCAACATGATTGGGTATAAAAAGAGCCTCTCAGAGTGGCAGTGTCTCTCAGAAGTCAAGATGGGCAGAGGATCGCCAATTGATCCTATGTCGGTCGGTGGGTAGGTAGGTACTGAAATGGCCAGCCTGCAGTCCAGTTCTTTCACCCATAGAAAACTTTTGCTGCATCATAAAGAGGAAGATGCGACAAAGAAGACCTAAGACAGTAGAGCAACTAGAAGTCTGTATTAGACAAGAAGGGGACAAGATTCCTATTCCGGAACTTGAGCAACTTGTCTCCTCAGTCCCCAGACATTTGAACACTGTTATAAAAAGAAGAGGGGATGCTACATGATAAACATGACCTTGTTCCAACTTTTTTGAGATGTGTTGATGCCATGAACTTATTTTCTCTTAAAATTATACTTTTTCTGAATTTAAACGTTTGATATGTCATCTATGTTGTATTCTGAATAAAATATTGAAATGTGAAACTTCCACATCATTGCATTCTGTTTTTATTCACAATTTGTACAGTGTCACAACGTTTTTGGAATCAGGTTTGTACACACCCTCAAGTCCTAAACCTGTATTCGTTTATTCGTTCAGTTGAACACAAAAGGAGATATTTTAAAGAGAATGTTGTAACAAGTTTCTGGTCCCCATTGACTTTTATAGTATTTTTTTTTTATACTACGTAAGTCAAAGGGGACCAGCAAATGTTTGGTTACCAACATTCTTCAAAATATCTTTCTTTATCTTCGACAGAACAAAGAAACTCGTACAGGCTTACAACATCTTGAAGGTGAACAAAATAATGATGCCAGAATTTTCATTTTTGGGTGAACGATGGCTTTAAGATAAAATGAAACCCAGTTTACTTTCTGAACAAATATCCCTAGTCTGAATTTGTCAGAACACAAGTCTGAGGAAAGAAAATATATATAATCTTTAGTAAAATGTAATTCTGGTTTAACCCTTAAAATGTATTTCCTGTTGCTGTAGTGAAAGTCACACTTCTTTAAAAAAATATGTGACACTATAGAAGTTAAGTGTGATTAATGTTGTCTAGATCCCTAAGATCTATGTGAACTGGTAGCAAAAATACCCTTTGATCAGATCATACTTTTCTCATACAAAGCATTATTTTATGAAGCAGCTTATTATGTATGCTGTTGCAGGATTTAACAGTAAGTCTTTAATTCATCCTATTTGCTTTCTTGTATGTAGCGGAGATGAAGAAACAGAGAGAATTCTATCAGAAGTTAGGCATGGAAGTGCCGGGAGACATCAAAGGAGAACTGTGCAACATGAAAACCCACCTGGACTCTCAACGCAATGGTACGTCCCATCTTTGGGTCAAAGTGGAAGTAGGACAGTGTTAGCCTAGAAATCTAGACGCTCCCTAGCGGCAGCAAATCTAATCTGCCATGAGTATTGTCTAGCAACTCTCAATACATGTCTGAGCTGTAAAAAAAACCAAACTGTGGTCAGGCCAATCACATCGTATATAGAGTCGGTGGGCGGGGCTTAACATAATGACGGCCGAGTTGCGCTTGCCTGCTACTAGTAAACACAGAAGCTGGCAAACGGCGGTCTTTCGAATCAGCTTTGACCGCGACTCTGGAAGACTTGGAGTTAAGCTTTTTTCTGAGAAAAGAACAAAGAATGGCACTGAAGTCATTCTTAAAAAGGGAAGATGTGTTCGGAGTTTTGCCGACCGGATACGGCGAAAGTTTAATCTGTCAACGAGCTCCGCTCCACGTTGCTTTGGTTGGTTGTAGCGTTATCCTATTGCGTGCAGAGGGAGTTTGAAAGACAACCCTTTCTCCCGCCCCTCAGACTGAGCCCTGTCAATGGTGAGTTTCCAGACAAAACATCTTGATGTGGGTCTGGCTTGTCAGGCTAGGACAGTGGGCCTTTCACATGTTCATGTCACCTCACACTCCACCGCCCATTTGAATGAATGAATGAATCATATTAAAGGTCCATAATGATTCTTTGTGGGGTGACATTATTTTGCCACATTATTTTCGGTTAAGGAAGACCCCCCAGATTACTGTAATCCCTACAGAGTTTTAATCTGGATTTTTTTTCTCTTCATCTCTGATTTTTTTTTTTTTTCATTTCTGAAATGCAATATTTTTTCAGCCTAAATTTTAGACTGTGATACTCCAGATATATGCTTGTCATTGTAAATAATATATCATTAGATCATATTTTGCAAGAACACTGATTTCTATAACAAGAGTTTCTATAACTTTATTATTTATGTATTGCCCTATTGCATTGCACAACTCAAAAAAGGTTGATCTGTTCATCTGGAAATTCTAACTCCACATTTCCTCTGTGAAATTGCTTACTATAACTTCTCCGAAACACCTCATACATGGCCGCTCATAAGTATAAGGGGCTTTCCTTGTCATTAATGCTTGTGTGTAACATAATGGCTAGTGCAGTGGCTTGCAGCATACGTAAACCTACCAACATCCATCGCCATAATTTTTGGAATGACTTATCAAGAGAGGAAGAGATTATGTTTTAGTTGCATAATATCAGTTAATGGAAACAGTGCCATTTTAGAACAGTTATTTTATCGACATTTTTAGAAAATATCACAACATTTTTGCACGGATCTGGAACCCTGACTAAGGTCCCCAAAAAATATTTTAAGCAGCAAATCTGTTTTCAATGTTGATAATTACATGATCATGTGACATTGGAGACTAGAGTAATAAAGCTTCTAAAATATATTCAAAAAACAAAACAAACAAAAAAACATTAAAATGTAATAATATTTTGCAATATTACTTTTGTTAATGCAGTTTTTGTCTGATAAATGCAGCCACGGTAAGTATCCGCTTGTTGTCGGGACGTAAGGAACGCCGTTTCTGGGTCCAAGCCTCAACTCGTTTCACTTAAAAATGCTGTTGATGCCCGTTTATGAGCGCTATTTTTTCATATTAAACATCAAACATTTAAAGTAAAACACATTTAAACACAAAAAAAAGTTAAACATTTTAAATACTTACAGTCTACACAGCATTCTCTAATATGGTCACAGCATTACTGACATTAATATTTTAACAATTTATAAAAGATGAATCACTGTCTGGCCATCTGGACTTTTGGTATGGAGAAAAAGGTTATTATAACTTTGTTTGTAGTATCACACCACATTGTGTGTGTATATTAGCACCGTTTGTAGTGTTTTTTGTGGTGTAAGATAGAGCGTTTGGACCCGGATGCGCTGCCGCGTGACGTCAGCCTTAACAACCGGATAAGAGAATGGTAGTGTATATCAATATTCTGAATAATTAGTTGATTACTTGCAATATTGAAAATGGAGGGGAAGTGTGCTTTAACTGTCCTGTCACAATACAAAAAAAAAGAGTCTTAAAACATGCTTCCTTTTGTTTACGCAAAACATAATTTCTTATGTGTCAAATGTTCTGCTTTTATTATATTGGTCTAAAGCCGCTGTAAAGGAAGAGTTTTTGAAAGCCACTTTAGCCTCAAAACAAGCACATTATTTCAGTTTATTTGGCAGGAAACAGCCCCTTAGCTTTTGTTTGATATAGCACTCATCTAAGCCCAGTTCAGTTTATTTATCCCAGGCAGCATCTTGTTCTTTTCATCTTTCAGGTGTGTGCGCAGTGATAAAGTCTGTGCAAATACTGGCCCTCAGGCATGTTGAGTCAGCAGTCGTAATGGCTGGATTCAATGCTTTATAGTAAATAAGAAATGATGCAAGTGGTGTCTTTTCCACATTGTCTAAGCTAGTTTAGCAGACCTGTTTTTCGGAACAGTACTTTATTTTAAGTCTTTAGTCCTCAAGCGCAACACAGAATCATCAAACTGAGAGGAGAGGCATGTTGTGAAACGATGACGTAACCGCCTGTTTTACTGCATAAAGGCTATCATGGTTATTTGTGGGCAGGTTATTTATGATTTTCATGAGCTTTGAAAGTACTTTTTCGGTGTCATGGATATGCCCTTTATAAGGGTGATTTTTTGAGAGGCCTGTTCATTCCCACAGTAGGGTACCTGACGGCCCTTCTCAAATCCCATAATTGTGGACATTAACCAGACTGTTGCCGAGCTTGAAAAAGAAGTCACCCTTCCGGAAAGCATGGTAAAATTGCTACCTTAGCTTGTCCACCTCATCCCCGGACAGCTTTGCAGAGGCACCCTGTCTATTAACCACCCTAACTAAAGCTTATTTTGCTGGGAGTCCTGCATTTTCCCCCCTCGTCTTCACAGTCTGCTTGCCTCAGATTAGCTCAGCCTCCGTGAACTTTTTCCCAACCAAGGAACATTTTAAGTATCGGAAAGGATATTCGGAAGGTCCTGTGAAGAAGCCATCGATGTAGCCGTCAAGGCTTAAACACGACTGAATCCAGACGGCATTTCGTCCAGATGCTCGAGATCCCTTTCCCATTACTGCAGTTGAGATTTCTGGTGATGCAATGACAATGCCATAGCAATGTATGACAGCCCCTCATACAAAATCATGAGGCTGTGTGGACAGTCGTTCGGTTGAAATGCAATAAAATAACTCAACCATGCTCGACTAGACTGGTCGTATGGATCTAATTCCCTCTTGCCCTGGACAGTTTTGGTGACATTTAGCAAAAATATAGCTTTGAGGATTTAAAAGAAGAATATTCAACGTTACATACAGCTTAAACTATATTGACAGCATCTGAAGTCAACAATCACAGAAAATTATAAAATTGGAAATAGGGGACATAAATAACACTGATTTTATACCATATGCAATGATAACACAAGTATGAGCATCATGTTAATGTTGTTAAATATCAGAGATACTTTAAAATAAATTTTAAATACTTTTTGTACAATTTGTTTTTGTGATAATTGACAGCCACAGATGCTGTCCATATACACTTCTGTAAAAAAATTGGGGTCAGAATGATTTTATATGTTTTTGAAAGAAGTCTGCTTATCAAGGCTGCATACGGAAAACAGTAATATTGGGAAATATTATTACAAGTTAAAATGACTATTTTCTGTTTTAATATTTAAAATTTACTCCTAGCTGAATCTTCATCATCATTGTCTTCAGTTTCACATGATCCTTCAGAAATTATTCTGATTTGCTGATCTGTTGCTTAAGAAATATTTCTTACTATTAAAAAACGTTGTGCTGCTTAATATTTTGGTGGAAACTGTGATAATTGTTTTCAGCATTCTTTGATAGATTAACTGTTCAAAAGAACAACATTTATTTTAAATCGAAATCTTTTGTAAATAAAAATCTTGCTAACCCCAAAAGTTTTAAATGGTAGTGTTGGTTACATAGAATCTCTCATTAATGTTAATGAAGGAAAGTATTTTTAGGCATGTATAAATCTGTAATGAGATACAGCCCTAGTTTCTGACCTGATCAGTTTGCAGCTGTCTGCCTATCTGAGGTGTGAAGTGTTATTTGGGCAGGTTGAATCACAAATTAATCTGTTTCCATTGATGAGATGCAGATTTGTTTTGTAGACTTGTGAAAGTGTGGAGGAGCACGTTGAGATAATTGGGTTCTTTTCTCGTTTGATGAATGTTTCTTCACTGTGTAATGAAGAAACTCTTCTGAGAGTCACAAACTAGTACTCAATATAATTCAAGCTCTGAGAAACAATGAATTATAAATGCTTGGATCTTAATACGAATTATGATTTAAACATTGATCGTTTTAAAAGGTGAAATATTGTTTGGAAAATTAAAGGCACAATATGTACAATTTTTGGATTAAATTAGCCAAAAACCACTAGAACAATGCAATATTTTTTAATTGACTGGTGTACTTGCATTATCCCAAATGTTTCAAGAATATTTCAATCCAGAGCATAAAAACGAAATTTAACCAGGACACAGGCCGTGTCCATGCGCAATGACATACCTGAGTTACCCTCGATTTCCGAGTATTTTTTTATTTTGTAAAAACCATGGGCGCTTTAATATATTATGTGTTTTATTAGACAGGTGAGCAACTGTTTGGATACAATCATTGACAGAAAACCATGTACCATGTTTTATGCATCGATCTAACGTACTACAGTGTGCAACAAGTGTCTCATAGTAGCCACCAATCTAATATGATAAAACAGCGCTGCATTACCCCACATATGCTTGACTTGAAGAAGCGGAAGTGGTCGTCTGCAGCAGGGGCTTTCAAACTTTATAATGCCAAGGACCCCCAAATATGATAAACCTTTTATGAGGGACTCCCTTCCTAAAATCCATCTATATAGAATGTGACCCTGAAGAAATTCCTCAGGGAGTAAAAAAGTGAAAAAAATCCATCTCGTTGGGAGAAGCTGGGGTTAGGTGTCTGGAACCACCAACCTTTCGGTTTGTAGACCATCTACATGAACCACTGAGCCACTGCCACCTCATTAGACCCCAGTTTTAAAACCCCCGGTTTGCAGCATAATAAATGCTCCACTGCTCTCGAACCGTGTGTTGCGCTTGTCTCTCATTAGCAATCGCTCCGTTCTTCTCCAACGGATTTGAGCCCCACCCTGCTCCATAATACAGTAACATTAATGAATTCTGCTCAAAACCTGTCGGATTCTTTTCCACTGGCTGTCGTGGTGAAGACAACAACTCCCATGATTCTGCTATCAAGCTACGCCTTTGTTTTGAATAAGCGACCTCTAGCGATGAAAATGATATATTATGACCTTATATGCATGCATTATCAGTTTAAAAGTATTTAGAAAGTAAAATTGTGGAGTGATGGATATGCACAAAAAATAGCGTTGTAATTTCAATTTATGTTTGTCTAGGGTCTGTCTTGGGATAAATTATCTAAATTTTACTCCACCAGGTGACCTGAAATCAGAGGATCCAGCCAATAAGGAAGCAGGAGAGGAGAAAGCAGAGGAAGACAATGACTACCATCGCAGTGATGAGCAGGTAGGTTTCCCCGTACCCGTCTGACCTCGTTAATGTCCCACAAGGGAGCTTCACACTCTGTTAGTGTGACCTAGTTAGTATGAACGTATCCCTGAAAAGGGCGACGTTTGGAATATCGCCTTACTGTACTAGTCTATTTTGGTGGTGTACAGTACTTTGGAATACATATACATTTATTTCTCAGTCTACAATAGAGCACTCAGCATAGAATAATGTATCCCATAATGCAACGTGCTCAACATTTTCATTTTAAGAGTGATGGATGATCCAATTATAACTTTTAACATCCTTTTCTGGTTTGGGATATTAAATATATATTATATTTATTTTTTAATTAACTTGTTGAACTAAACATGCACATAATGAGGTCATATGCAGCATAATACTATTTAAAATGTTTATTTTCCATAATGTATTTACCATTCTATTTGTAAAAAAGTGAGATGCGGTATTCATTACAGGATACTAGTATTCCATTCTAAATACTGTCAGGTTATTTCAATATTCCTCTTTAGACATTCATTCTACTTAACTATAAGTCACTTTGCAACTACATGTCAACTAACACTCATTGTAGACTGTTAAAGGGGTGGTTCTGTGTTTTTTTTCTAGGCTTGGTTGTGTTTATGGAGCGAGTATAACATGTCTTAATGCTTTTTTTTTTAAACGCTGTATTTTTCTTATATTTGACCTTTATTCCACACTGCTGTCTCCATTGTCCTTTGAACGGCTCGTTTGCTTTCTGCTTCTATGAAGCTCATTCCTCTGAAAAACACAATGGTCTTAGATTGGTTAGATGGCCAGATGAAGTTTCCTGTATTTTTATTGGCTGAAGTGCCAAGCACAGGTTGCCGGAAACGCCACGCCCCTTAACATTACGGGCAGAAGTCACATCTGCGGTGACTAGCAAGGGTTTATGATGTCACCAACCCAGGAAGAAGATTGTCGTAGTCCAAACCAGCCGTTTTTTGTAGGCAATAAACTGCCGTAACATTAAAAGACAATATCTCCGTTTGCATTAAACTTTCAGCGCTGTAACTTTGCAGATACTGTTCATGCTCAAGCAGCGACAATACACACTAACTAAAATTTAAAAAGTGAAATTGCATGCAACCACGCCTTTATTGCTAAAGATAGTAGCATAAGTTGTCATGCAGTTGAAAAGTTGTTGTGGGAGCATCAAAATAGTGTTATCAGACAGTCTACTAATACTCGAATAACTGGTAGTTGACATGTAGTTTCAACGTTATTTATTGTGAGTTGAATGTCTAAAGTGCGCTATTGAAATGGTGTTACCCAATGTTAATATGCCAAATATCCAGTCTATGTTCAGATACTTATGCAGAGCCTTTTCAGTGTTTTATAGGGTTTGTAGTTTCATTAAAGACAGTGATAGAGAGTTTGTATTTGTGATTTCCGCTGTACTTCTTAATAATGTAATAACAGAAGGCTGTGCGGCTGCCGTCTACACACTACAACTGCATTTGGAATACAGATTCTTTTCTTTATATGAATTTGATGCCAAGTGAAGTGTAGGGCGTTCTGATGTTTATGCTGTCTTAGATATATTTATTTGAGTGGTAGGCAATATTTAAATGTATACCTGTATAGGATTGCATTTTCAGCTAAAATATAAAATAACTCAATGTGATATAAGATTGCCTAGTGGAGTGTGTGCATGTGTGAGGGAGATTTATAGAGCAGAAAGCACAAAGAACAAAGTATGCTTGGATGTAGACGGCTTAAGTATGCGTGTGTTCTTCTTTATGGGAGGAAGAAATCGATGAAGATTTCAGAGTTACGTGTCTGTGTCATGTGGTCATCAGTTATCTTGCAAAAGTGAGAGGAGATTGTGTGCGCATGCGGTCCACTGTAGTAAAGCTGAGACGGGCACTTTGGCCTCATATATAATGTAAAAAGTTAATACAATTTTCAGCAGTATTTGTTCAGTTACACTCGGATGCTATGGAACACTTCTGTTAATGTGTCTGTTGGTCAGATCCATCCGGGGTGACCTTGCAAGAAGAAGTGAAACCAAAAAGAGCTAGCCAATACAGAAACTGTGGAATGCAAAAGAATTCAAGTGATTTTAATAATAATGGAATCTGTTTAGAGTTATTTAGGACCATTTGTGCAGAAGATTTTACGGACCCACTTTATATTAGGTGGCCTTAACCCCTTAACTACTATGTAGTAACATTTTAATTAATCATTTGATACAATGCACTTATTGTGTACATACATGTTGTTTACATTGTACTTGCATTTACAAAAATACCTGCATGTAATTATGTCTGTAATTAATTTCTGTAGTTACATTTGTAATTAAACAGTTGACATTTCCCTTACACCTAACCCTACCCTTAAACTTACCCATACTGCCACACCTGTCCCTAACTCTACCCGTATCCCAGCTCAATATCAGCAAAGGTTTTTGGCAATACAATTTGAACACAGTAAGTTCACTGTACTTAGTTTTTTATGTAAGTACATAGCACTTAAGGCCACCTAATATAAAGTGAGGCTGATTTTACTTTGCTGGGTAAAATGAGCACTGATTAAAATGGTCAATTTTGATTGTTTTTTTTCTCTGCTTAATTATAAGCATATTTATCTTGCTCTATACACCATTTTGGATTGCAATTTATTATAGGATTGCCTTTAATGATGGGAAATTTGGGAATCATTGTTTCATAAAATTGCTTTTCAGTGGTTAATTTTGGTCCTCACATAATCGTCATCACATGATGCATGTTGTTAATGAGATAACTGCGAGTCAGAGTTGCTGAAAGAGACGGATTAGTGAGTCTATTGTTTTAATTAAGAAACATGAAGACCAATTTAGTCCAGTTTATGAATGAATCATCTAGATCAAATGATTCAATGAAAGGATTTATTTAGTACTATTCCTGCAGAGCAACCGATTCGGTGGCCGTCCAGCTGTATAAGTCATTCGGACCAAACGATTCATTGAAAAGATATAACTCATAAGAATGATTTCTATACATATCAAAGATCACTAATTGAGAGAGAGAGAGAGAGAGAGAGAGAGAGAGAGAGAGAGAGGTGGTCATGTGAAATTTAATTGGCTGATTTTGGTACAAGAAATCACCTTGATTAGCATTATAAGTAGACTTCAGGGGTAAAAGGCTGCCGACGTGTAGAATGCAGCCTTTTTAAAATTACCTCAGAATATGGGCTTATAATAACACGGTGTGTGTGTGATAAATACCATCCGGCGGAGATTCCCCACACAAACCAGAAGATCTAACCTTGTTGTAGAATTAGATTTTAAATCACAATAATCAACAGCTCTTGGCATCTCAAGGAAGGAAAGCTATTCGGTGGCTGCTGCTGCAAATAAAAGGCCCCTCTTACGGCCGTTCTGGGATCTGGAGGTTTAATTGGTTGAGTGAGTTCGCCATTAGTCATTTGCGGGACTGTTTTCGGTGAGCATAACAGCCCCGGCCGTGCCGTAATGACCCAGTAATCACACACACACACACACACACACACACACACACACACACACACACACACACACACACACAGCTAATAGCGAAGTTCCTTGCTTGTGTTTAATAGCACATCCGTGTTTGTATTACAGCTCGCATACGGCCTGCATATAACCGAGCACATCTGCGATTTACTGCCTGCTGTTCTTTTAAAGAACGCGGCTGTATGTGGCTTTTCTCTCTCGGCACCATTTGCCCTTGAAATCGACTGGTGTTTAGCCGCCAGGCGCAGCTGCCCCTTCTCATCCCTCTCCATTACTGTCTGTTCTGGGTGAGGCCTGGTCCAAATGGGCGGCTGTGCCACTCTGCACTGCTCAGTCACTTATAGGCAGAAGGACAGAGGGACGGGGAGAGAGAGAGGCATGAAATCCTTAATGCGTCCTGACTCTCTGAAGCTCTCACTCTGCCACTGCACCTGCCGGGCAGCCCGAGGCGACCGCAGTCCACTGGCGACTCAACCCTCAGCTCAGTTTTGAAAGACGGCGGAGCGCTTGCTGGCATCTGCTCTTTTGTTGTTGAAATCGCATTGGTTGCATCGGTACTTGTGTGCATGGCTATGCAGTTTTTTGTATTAGTGTCGTGACTCTCCTCTTTATGACCTGGCTGGGTTTATGTTTCGATTTATGCTTGGCTGATTCATTTAGCAGATGCTTTTAACATGAGTGATCCATTCTAAGGAGACAGTAGTCTAACACTGATTTAAAAAAATGCAGATTTAAGAAACACATCTCATTGTTATTCATTTTATACACAGTTGCGCTGAACTTTTTTTTTTTAATTCTTTGATGAATAGAAAGTTTAAATGAACAGTATTTATTTGTCTTTACTGTTGTTTTTATCAATTTAATGCAACCTTGATGAATTAAAGTATTAATTAAAAGTATAATTTCCCTCTTAAACTTTAAAATGGTTATGTAAAGTGATTGAAATCAACTCTATGAAGGGATGCATGTGTAGAGATTCTCACATTAAGCCACTGAACTGATTGTCTTCACGTTGTTATGACAGGTGCTGTTTACCAAGAGACTGACAATGATTCATCTGGCATATTATGTTGCGAGTGATGCTGTTGACACAAATATGCTAAGAAAAGTCAGAGGGATATAAATATCCACAGTACTGTGAAAAAGTCTTAGGCACGCTAGTATTTTCACCCCCACAAAAAAATGTTTTAAGCCAGTTATTTATATTTTTTGCAATAGTGTGTCAGTAGGTAATATCAGTTTACATTTTCAAACATTTATTTTGCCATTAATTGTAATAATCCATTCCAGTGAGATTTTGAGTCAACAGTTTGATCCACACGGAGATCTAATTTCACCATCATCGAGTCCATCTGTGATTACATGAAGAAACTGAAAAAAAGGAGACAAAATCCACAAGAAGACGCTTGAAGAAACCGTCCAGCAAAGCTCCCTGAAAAACTATGAGAACGTGTACCAGGACAAAAGCTGTTTAAAACGCAAAGGGTGGTCACACCAAACACTGATTTGATTTAGTTATTAGGAGTTCATTGATAAATTATGACATTATTTTTTAAAATCATTCTCACTTTATAGCATTTTTACACAAGTGTCTAAAACTATTCATAGTACTGTAGCTTTGCAGGTGGGTTTCTTCGAGCGTCTTGGAGATGTCACAGTTCTTGTGGATTTTGTCTCAGTTTTTCAGTTTCTTCATGTAATGACTGACTTGATAATGGGGAGATTAGACTGACTTGATAATGGGGAGATTAGATCTCCGTGTGGCTCAAACAGCTGTTGTCAGACTCCTTCTGCATACCAAAATCTCACTGGAATGAATTATTACAATTAATGGCAAATGTAAACTGATATTACCTACTGACACACTGCAAAATATATAAATAACTGGCTTAAAAAGATTTTGGGCGGGTGAAAATACTAACTTGCCTAATACTAATACTAACTTGAAAATACTAAATACTAAGACTTTTGCACAGTACTGTATTTTTGAATAAAAGTATTACAATTATGCAGGGTGTATCTCAAGAGGTTCAGTTCACTTTACAAAAAAACCTCTAACTTAAATTAGAGGTTCATACAATGTGATACCAATCTTTTCACTTGTATTGAAAATGAATTACCTCAAGTTGCTTCAGTTAAAACCTGTCAAATAACAACAAATCATTTTCAATGAGAGTTTGAGCAATCATTGCTGATGGGACAATGTTTTGCCTACTTCATGCAATTAAGCACAGTAAAGGTGTAACAGAGCAACAAGTTTTTGAGAGTCTCGGGTGGAGATCGAAAGATCATTCCACTAGTTTAGTAGGTTAAGTACCTGAAATCATGCAGATATTTTGCCTGGATTTGCATGAGTTCTGACAATTAGGCTGAGCGGTCTATATTAGACGGAATAGATTCAAGCATTTCAAAATGTGTTAAAGGGTTAGTTCACCCAAGAATGAAATTGATGTCATTAATGACCCTAATGTCGTTCCACACCCGTAAGACCTCCGTTCATCTTCAGAACACAGTTTAAGATATTTTATATTTAGACCATTATATTTAGACTTTCAGACCATTTACAGGAAGTTCTGGTGTAGGATTAGTGAAAAAACACAGATTAAACTCACAGCACATGCAGTGATGGAGCGCGCAGCATTTTATCCAGAACCGCTTGTGTAGTCCTGTCAGCTCGCGTGAACAGCGTGCTCTGCTTGACTATATGAGTTTCGGTTTATTTATGAGACCGCTCCAGTTCATGTGCAACGCAAATGATCACTCCGTCACGGGATGTTATATTATTTATTTAAGCTTATTTATTAAATTCAGGCAAACGATGAAACATTTATTAAAATTAAGATAATAAAGCTTTCTACGAAACAAATCTTAATGAAGTGGTCAAAATTATTTCTGACTCGATGTCTTTGACATATATTGCACATCTGTGTACGTTTCATAATCAATATAGCCTAGATGGAATTTAAAAATAACATTATAATATTTAAACATAACTATAAAATAAAATACATTGTCTGGCTAAAAAGCCTATCTTCTAGGAGCTCCTCCTTTCATGTCGGCGCCGATAAAATGTTTGCATAACGAGGACGTTCATTTGGTGAATTTGCCTCGAGTATAGTTGGTGCTGCAGATAGTAATGCCATGATATTAACAGTATTGGCAACGATGCGTCTGTTCATTCATTCTTATCAAAGTTAGCAGCTGAATTGACAACACACTGACGTCAGACGCACGTCCGCTAACAAACCAATCAATGTTAAGATGCAGCCCACATAGATGATGACGACAGGACGCCAGTGCGTCATGTAAAGTTCTTTGGTGCGCTAACATAACTGCAATGTGAAAGCAAACCAAAAAGAACCAAATGTCCAAACACAAACTTTGGTTCGGACCTTGGTGCGGACTTTCAGGTGTGAAAACGCCCTTAAACTGTGTTCCGAAGATGAACGGAGGTCTTACGGGTGTGGAACGACATTAGGGTCATTAATGACATGAATTTCATTTTTGGAGGAACTAACCCTTTAAGCTACTTGTATTCGCTATTTGTTTAGTTTTCTTGTCCTGACACAGTGCAGTTATCTAAATCTTCCGTGTGATTATCAGCGCTAAGTCAAAATGTCTTCTCTTCTCAGGTGAGTATCTGTCTGGAGTGTAACAGCAGTAAGCTCAGAGGACTCAAGCGGAAGTGGATTCGTTGTTCGGCTCAGGCGACCGTTCTCCACCTCAAGAAGTTCATCGCAAAGAAGCTCAACCTGACATCTTTCAACGAGGTATGTGACCCTCCAGGTCTTAAGCTCCGCAGGCTCAAAACAGACCTCATTAAATACCTTTTCCCTTGGGCGAATTTAACTCGTCAGAGACCTTTGCCACCACGCCGGCCAGCATCACCCCTTCCTCCTCGGCAATGGCTCATGTGTGAATCACCACGCGGGTTTCAAAGCTCCTCCGCGCTGTCACGATTCCCACAAAGCTTTCAACGTGCCTCATATTTTCAGAGACAAATAATAGCCTGTAATATCATTTGCTCTCTGTCATGTATCTCGCAGCCTGCCAACTTCTCATAGTGCAATTTAACACAAAACTTGACTAATTATTGGTGCTTCATCACTGTTTTTTTCCTCCTTTTTGTTAGAAATGTGTGGGCTTTTCCACCACACACATCCGTCAAAAACTTTCCCCCGCAATAATACTGTCAGATGCCTGTTGTTCTCCGCAAGTATCGAGAGTTATAGCTGCCAGCGGCACAATACTGCTCCGAGCCAGATAAAAAATACGACACCCAAATGGCAGCAGTTTGTGTAGCGGCTCAGCTTTGAAGTGCAGGAGAAAAGCAAAATCTTTGAAGAGCTAAATTCTAATAAGAATCAAAAGCTTCATTGTTTCACGCCGTCAGACGGTTGTCACTCTGAACATCTCTGGTTCGTATCCTCACAATGACTTTAAACTCTGAGTAGTGCAAAGAGCTCACAGCCTCCAGCAGGTGTTGCTGTGGTCGTGCTGCTGTCGCTGCGACTCACAGCGAGCCAAAACACACACACACACACCGGCGCTGGTGTTTCACTCCAGAGAGAGCGGCATCCCTTCTTATACTGCGATACAAATAATCCTCTGGGCCATTATGTCTGCTTTTAAAGGTTTTGTGTCCTTTGTTTCGGCTTGAATAACAGGTGGAACAGGATGTTTTGACAGTACAAAGGACTGCCACTCTTTTGTAAAGCACCATAAAATCCCACCTGTCCCAAGAGACGTTCGTACACAATTGATTATGCGGTTCTCTGGGATAGTTGATTCTGATTGGTCAATTGCAGCATTTTATAGTCGAATCTTTGTATAATGGCCGATAAACTAGATTTGAGAATTGCAAAGAGGCAAATGATGGCCTACATAGCTGTGCTAGCTTATTTCTTTTTATATTGTAACTTTAAAATAACTTAAATCAAATATTATATTATATTAAATTATAGACAATATTGGCCGTTTATTTAATGAGTAGCTGTGTAATGTGGGACTATGCTTTGCAGCAGGGTAACTGATGTACAAAACAACATTTTTATAAATAAAATAAAAAAAGCGTTTAAATATATTTAAAATCAGCTAGTTTGTGGGCTGTCTAATTATGTACGTGTCCTTTTTAAAGGGGCGATCACACAGATGTATGGAGTGCAACATAATTGAATCTTGTGATGCATTTTTAAAATTTTTAATGTTTTTAACTTGACACATCATTTTAAAAAACACGACACTCATGCCATGAAACATTTACATTTGAGTCTGAGAGTAACTGCCTTAATGTAATGTTGAAGGTGGTAAATACAATTTTATTGCTGTAATGGTAATGCTAGGCATGAATTTAAAGACAAAACTTCTTGAAACATTTTAGCATGCTTACAACTACAAAAGCCACATTGCTAAAAATATTAAATCTTAAAAATAATCAAGATAAAACAATAGGGATGGGTCTGGATTGCCAGATAGGGTTGGGTATTGTTGGAATTTTAGCTACTCTGATTCTGCTTATCGATTCTGCTTCTTATGGATTCAATTCAATAAATTAAATTAAGTCAAACAAATATTTATTGTGTCTTTTTGGAAGTCATTCTGTTGCAGCTGAATGCAGAGAACAAAAATCAGCAGCCTGAAGAACAACTTATTAATAAAATAGATAACTAATATTCTTTTCAAACATTATTATAGAGAAGTATACAGTCAGTAATACAATAACAACAAATAAGCAAACTAGTAAGGGCACAAATAAATACAACTGAGATAAGTTGTTTGAACAAAGTTTTCAGAAATTGAAATCAAATGTAAAATAGCACTGCATAGTTTCCTTTTTATAAATAAAATAGATCAGTCCTTATTAAAGTTACAAAAGTTGTTCAGTCAAGATCAGGAAGTGGTTCTCTTTTTATATTGTTCTTTGATTAATAATAATGACAAACTGTGGCAGATTTATTAGGCTGTTCTCCCTTTAAGACCGAGTGCACGGATCCAATATAGTTACACGTGTTTCATTTCTGAACTGTTTAGCTTCACTTAAGACCAAACAGACTGTGTTTATGAGGATATTTTGACATAGTTTTGTGTGTATTTGTTCATTCAAGTGCAAGATGATGCAAAAGAGAGCTCATTTGAGTAATTAAGCACTATACGAAAGGCCGGGAGTACAATGTGCGATTTCTGAGTACTATTTTGTGCATTCTTGCGCTTGAATGGTTTAAAACCACATTAAAATTTGCACTCAGGACTCACTAAGCAGATTCAAAGTTTTAATTTAATTTAAAGTCTAATTATATAACAAGTATTCGATTTTTGATCAGCAGCAGATTATTTGACCATCCTGATCCATCTCTAATATTTTGAAGTAAATGATCTGACCTATGTAATGACCCATGTAATGGTCCTGTAAGATCATAGAAAGCATAGTTTGTTTGTGGACTTTTCCACATACTGTAATATTTTTATTTATTTATTTATTTGTGTGCTACATTTGTGTTGTTATTTTCAGCTGGACATCTTATGCAATGAAGAAATCTTGGGCAAGGATCATACTTTGAAATTTGTTGTGGTAACAAGATGGAGATTTAAGGTAATTAATGATACATTTGTGTGCATGCTAGTTTTAGATCAGCTGGCTTTAGTCTTCCCGTTTGCCGTTGTGATGTGCATGTCACGTGCATGCATGCATGGATAATATGCATGCGTTTTATACATTATGTGAAGATCTGAAATTGTTTTTGTGCTGTCATCCAGTATGCTATATTCATCTTGTCTGTCGTAAACAACAGCAAGTCAGAAATTGACATTTTGATGCACAGAGCGTGTTTTTTTCCAGAAAGGTTGCATATGTAATCCTGCTTCCCTGAAATGCCATTGCAAAAACAATAGAAGCACTTGACTTTCTGTGCCTTTGTTTCCATTCTAGTGGCTCTATGACTATCAGTCACACCAATGCATGTGTGTTTTGTGTGCGTTCCAGAAATCCCCCCTCCTCCTTCATTACAGACCTAAAATGGATCTGCTGTAGTTGGACAAAAACGCTTGGTTGTTTTGGCCCAGTGGCTGAGGACTGTGCTACGTGCTATATATGCAGAGACCATCAACGCCCACACCAAACAAACGCCCGTCAACACAGACACGAGCCAGCAAACAACAAAACCAGCACAGCCACTGCGACACTGGCGACTTACGGGAACAACCGCTTTTCTCTGTCTGTTTGTCCGCTATATGTCCTAGATATGTGAAAAATTGAGAGAAAGCATATATTTATACTTTTGTATAGATGAGAGAAGTGGAACCAAGACCCTATTGGTGCGCTGTTTACACTATTAAAACAAACAAAAAAGACATAAAAAAAGGTCATAAGAAAAGGTTTAACATTTTTTGTACCATTGGACATTGTTCCCACCTCAATTATGGGCAAAAAGATGGTGCTCGGTGTCTGCCGTCCTCCGTGGAAGTGTCCACTTTTACACTGCTAACCAGAAGAGAGGACGTGTTTCAAATTGACCGCTCTCTCTCAGGTCTTACCCAACACTTCTAGGGAGCGCAGAGCCTTTCTATGCTTATATAAAGCGGTTTATATGAGTGTATTATCTCAGAGCGGTTTCTTTCTTTACTTTCCGGCGCCGCTACGAGTGGAATTGTGAATAAGCAAATTTATGTGTAGTATTTATGTTCTATTTACCAATATTGTATATAAAAGTTGTTGATGGAGAGAAGGGATGAAAGATGTATTGAAAGTGCGTGTGAAAGACTAAAGGCTAGAAAAATAGAGACTGTTTAGAGTGGTTTTCCAAAAGTGCTATATTTTGGCCTACGTTTATGTGGCTACATGGAAAAGACACAAATGGTCAGCTAAATTCAAGTCCGATTCCGAATTGGGTGAATCTCTCAAAATGTTTGCACCCCAAAATTAAATGAAAAATAATAATAATAATAATTTGGATTTTGCAACCATTAAGATTTTTTGGTATTTTGACATTATTTTCCCAAATCCAGTCATTACCATAATGCACCTTTTATTGTTGTTGGTGTAATTAAAAAATAAAAAATGTTGATGTCATTATTCTCAATATAGACATTTTTCACTTTACTATAGTTAAGATAACTGCATTTAAAGTCGGTAAAATGTATACAACTGTAATGTATAAATAACATTTTAATAATGTTTCACAATTTTATAATACTTTTTAAAAATATTGTGACAATGGAAAAAATCTTAATGGTCATAGAAACCTTATATAATCATTAACAATTGATGATAATTTCCTAAATTAATTCTAATAATAATTATAAAAAATATTTAACAAGAGCTATATATTTATTTCTCCCCTTATTTTTTTTTTCATTTGATTTTGAGGTTTCATGGGATTCACCCTACATCTCTCTTCAGTGGTGCAGACGTTTGTGATGCAAAAAGCCTATATTTTGGTCCTCTTTATTTTAGGAGGAATTACGTGCAGCATTGATTTAAAACGATTTCAGAACAGAAAAGGTGCTTTTAATCATTTGATCCTCCCAAATGCTTATTTTCAGTTCTAGAATCATTAAAGATTTGCAAGGATAAATCCTTAAAATGTTAATATCTTTATCTTCTAACATTCAAAAATAGCCAACCTGCCCCTCATATACATATACGTCCTGTTATATAATCCCTCAGCGTCAATGTCATATATGCAATGCATCACCTTTTGATTGAGACAAAAAAGATGAAACATTCAGTCCTTACAATGACATGATGTCAGCTCTCCAATCCTCCGCAGTACGAATGTAACCCACGAGTAACCGTCCATATGTATTGTACAGCTTTTTGTTTTCTCGCTGTCTTAGTGCCAAAGGCTTCATATACCCTCCTGACTTCACTCTATTCTGGATGGCAAGCTGTACAAATGGCAGAATGCGAACAGCGTTTGACCTTAACTGATTTAATTCTGAGGAAAATGGCAAAAAAGCAATACTTATGATTTGTCGGGTTAGGTTAGTGAAAATTGGCTGGTGGTTCGATCGTTTGGTTTATTTTATTTTTTGCAAGCCCTGAACGGATTGTGTACCGTTGTGGATGTTAGCAGACAAACTGCGTCTAGTTGATCAAACATTAAAGGGCTCTTATCAGATTTCTAATGTAAATGTATTTGAAACATTTCTTAAAGAGAAAATTGACTTTTTATATCAAAACATTTACTTTAAAAAAAAAAAAATCTGTTTTTACTTTGAATCAACGAGAATACGTGCGTCATCTACTACAGCGGTCAACTTTTACACGGGTAAATGCCAAACCAGCTTGACCAAATCTTTCTGGATCTCATCATTAAGTTATTCCACAAATACTGATATTTTATATATTGAATACTGCAGTCTTGCAAACAATGGTTCATTTGCCCGTGAGTCTTTTTTTCGCTGTCTTGCAATGTGAATTATCTCAGTATACATTTTGTCTTCAGCTTCACAATTTTTTAAAGCTGCATATTGTTTTACTTTTTTGTTTTTTTTGCATCACCAATATGCTCTTGTAAAGAGGATGCTGTCCCGATGATTTTAATATTGCGTTCTTGTATTTATCAGCCATTTCACACAAACGTTTATATGGCTAGTGTTCCAAACACAAACTGCAGGTTTATTACTACTCACAGACTGGTGACAATGCGACAAATGCATGATTTAACTGTTTTTATTTAATGCATTTCTGATTCTCATTTTCGTCCAGCATTGGGTGTGTGGAAGGGTCTTTCTTTGGGGTCATTGCCATGGTGAAGGCTGGTGTTCACTTGTGTTTCTCCTATTTGAGCCAATAAATGGTGCTAATGTTTTGTACCTTTTAAAAATAAAACCGATCTAAACATGGTGCAAACCGGCAGCGAGTCTCAAAATACCTGTACTTTTCTTGCTTTTTTGACGTTTGGTGCTCTTGGGTCTTGTAAAACTGGCTTTTACAGCCTGTTTTAGAGGGAAGCTGGTTGTGTATTCATGAAATTTCATTTATTGCTGTCACAGGAAATCAGTCTCAAATAGCAAAGTAACATCATCATTGTCATTTCCCATCTTAAACAACACTGGCATTTAGATTAAAGTCCTGTTGTACATCACTTCTACAGCTTTGCTCGGATTTGAACATAGCAACTTGTTCTGCCGCTAGTCTGTTTTGTTAAACCTTTATTACAAAACTATGCGGTTGCTCTATTTTTCTGACACAATTGATGAAGGCAACTTGGAAGACAGGGTTTTTCGCTGTAGTATTGTTTAAATCACCACGAAGCATCACTCTCCCAGGGCTTCATTGTGCATGAGAGGTGTGTTAGCGCTCTGAGGTAGATTCGGTATACTCTGCAGTATTGGGGTAGATCGATGCTCGGGCCATGTTATCAGGCTTGCATTGAGACATCAGCGCTACTTCACTTGACAGGCAGGCTGTAAGAAGCTTACTGGAGACCTGCTTTACTGCTTTAGAAGCTGTGGACTGTGTCCAGACTGAAGTTGCCAAGACTGGAGGCCGGTCTTCTTATCATTTCCGTTTGCTAGCATTTTGGCAGCATGTGGCTCTGCGACAATGGTGCTCTGTGAACTGAGCTACAAATCTGGAGATGTGAAAATTATGTCAGAGGATGATCCTTGGGTCAATCTCAGGATATTATCTGTAATATAGTATTTGTGTCATATTTCACCCCAAATGCAAGAAAAAAGAAGAAATTATATTTTGCTATTGTATTGCCTGTGTTCTTTTTTTATGACAGTAAAGCACATTTTTCTCCCATTGTCATTACCATAATGCAACATTTTTTGTGAAAAGATTATGCATAGTAACGCCCAGCCAAAAAAGAAAAAGAGTCTATGATTGGATCATTATTGCATTGTTTCTAGCATGTTATATGTTTTGCAAGAGTTCTTCTATCCCAAAAGGATGGATTGTGTAGCTTTTCTTTTCTTAAACAGCCATGTAGGAAGACACATCGTGGCCATATTCCAGGATGGCAATGTCAAGATTCATCAGGCTCAAATTGTGAAAGAATGGTTGTGAGGGAGTATGAAGAATCATGTTCACACATGAACTGACATCTGAGTCCAGACCTTAAATTCATTGCAAGTATTTGTGATGTCCTGGAGGAGACTTTACAGAGTGCTTGACCAAGCTTTTGACCCAAAATGTATGCACCTCTTGATGCAAATAACATCACAACATTTATTTCCATAAAGAAGTGCATCAACTTTTGTATTGACACTGCAAGAGTCCAGCACTCTGTAAAGTCTCCACCAGCACATCCCAAAGACTTTCATTGAATTTAAGGTCTGGACTCAGATGTCAGTTCATGTGTGAAAATGGTTCTTCATGCTCCCTCCCAACCATTCTTTCACAATTTGAGCCTGATGAATCTTGACATGGCCATCCTGGAATATGGCCACGATGTGTCTTCCTACATGGCTGTATACACGCACATCAATTATGGGTAAAAGAACGGTTACCAAACATAAAACATGCAAGAAACATAATAATCACTGCAATGATGATCTATAAGCATTTTTCAATTTAAATGTAAACAGAGACTTTTTTTGGGCCAGGCAATGTTCATGTTGCAAGCATTTATGCTGATGTAATTCAATGCGAATTGTGTGTGTGTGTATATAAATATGTATGTGTATGTATGTGTGTGTGTGTGTGTGTATATATATATATGTATATATATATATATATATATATATATATATATATATATATATATATATATGTATATATGTGTGTGTATATATATATATAGGCTATATATATATATATATATATATATATATATATATATATATGTGTGTGTATATATATATATATATATATATATATATATATATATATATATATATATATATATACACACACACACACACATGTTGCATATACTTTGAATTACATCAGCATAAATGTTTACAACATATATTACATATACTAATAGTTTTTTACATTAATGACAACAAGAGGAAAATGTGCTTATAATTTGGGGGCTGGTTTGGCTTAACGTTCATAATAATGGTTCCCCCAAGAATAAGGTTCATTGTAAAATATAATTTATTATTTTTCCCCTTTTTGACTTTGGTGTGAAATTTGACCTGGACATCAGAAAACATTTCAATCAAAAATACTACCGGTTTCTCTGTCATGCGAGATTTCAGCTGCGCTGGAAAGCACTTCTTATTTATTGTCTTTTGAAAAGCTTACGGCGGCCCTAAAAGGGCATCATTTCAATTGTTTTCCTCATTGTGTCCATCATCTCTCTCCAGTGAGGATTGTCTTTCCTCTGAGTCATCCACCATGATTGTATTCTCACTAGAGCAGTGTGTTTAAAGAGCACTCTGTGGTAATGTCTGAAAGTCTAAAATCAGACTATACGGCCGACACAGAGAAACGCAATCCTGCCCTAATAGGTATCCAGCGGGTGGCTTTTCTAGGGTGTGAATGATTAAGGGGCTACTATGATAGTCAGTTTTGGGTTGCATTGATTGTGAGCCTGAAATGATTGGCCAGTAGCTGCCAGATATACCACTACGTGTAGTGTTTGCTGCCAGTTAAAAGCATTGCAAAATCTTAATTGTTAATGGCAACCGGTTTTACTGTGTGTTTGTGATTGTTTTTGAGTTGAAGAATGATTTTAAGTAACCAACCTTCACAGTGGCACCTCCAACTGAGCCATGTATATTTATCACACTCCTCTGTCCAAACTACCCCCCCCCCAGCTAAATGTTATTTATTTATACTGTAAAAATTTGTCCTGCAGTGATCTGAAATATAAAACATGTCGAGATTTGCCGCAAATCGAGATTTGTTGAGAATCAATCTGTACATGCTTTGATTGATATATAAAGGACTCGACCGTGATAGTATCACTTCAGCATTATAACCCTTTCTCCTTCCTTGTCATTCAGCATAGTCTTATCCATGTATGCGCTTTGTGTATAAAACAAGCTGTAACTTCAGTTTAAAGTTGTGGTCGGACTGGGAAAAAGCATTCGGATTGGGTCGTGTGGAACGATCGTTATGTTTCCAAGGAAAAAATGTGCAATATATGTCTCTCAGATGGTTCTTGGTTTCAGCTCTGGAAGCTTCATTCGATTTATCTGTTCGTTAGGTGCTCAGGTCACAGATAGAGTCCATACAGTTCTCATCCCTCTGATTCTACGGGTGCCTGCTTGGCTCAATTCACACACTAATGTTCCATACATAGCACATTGTTTTCCTCACATTTTTCTTTTTGTAACAGCTGTTCATTTTCTTTTAGTGGTGAAATATTGACATTTAAAGGTGTCCTTTTCCTTGTCTTTTTTTTTTCCTGGCATAATGATTATTTATTGCACATGGTTTCCATAGTCACACAAAGGAGTTTTGTTTAAACTGGGCTGGAGTTTCTTACAATTTTATGGAAGCTTTTGTTGAAATTTTGAAAGTGTGTATTTCATGAATAAATGCCTTAAAAAGAAGTGTCTATTGCTGTCTTTTGCTTCCGACATCAGAGATCAGACTACTTTAAATTAGAATTTGAGCACATGAAAAGGTTTTTTTTAACATTTCCGGATATCCCCAGGTGTTATGCAAGTAAACATCCTTTGTACTATGCATAAATGTCAAAAGACTGACATTTGCTGAAAATACCTTTAAAAATTTAGTTAAGCTCATGAATTTGAATTGAGATAGTAGTAAACAGGATGCTAAATTTTGCATTCCTTGCAGCAGGTATATTAATTTATTGTTAAAGAGAGAGGCTGTGTCTGAAAACTTAATTACTTCACAACTGCTAAATGTGTGTATTATGAATGTAATCCAGAGGTCGCCATGCTGTCATTATCATGTTTCCTACCAGCGTGAGTTACGTCGCTTCACCTCCCTGGCCTCATGGGATAGTAAAGTGTCCATCGTATGCACACTTTAGAATCTGGTCGGAAGAAGTAAGTCATCCAGGTACTTTTCACTTAGCCTACTCTTTTATGTGTACTGTGAATTATACTATATTAATATGTGATATGCAGGGAAGTATGCGATTTCGAATGCAGCCCTAGTTCGGATAGAATGTCGGAAACCTGTGGAATGGCGTGGAATGGATACGGCAAAATTAGTTTTGGTGTGCAAATGCTACGTAGTTTTTCATGTGCATATGATACGCACTTGGGTAAGATTAGGGTGGGGTTTTCATACGTATAATACGCCATAAAGTGCGCATCATATACACGTAAAAAACAGCATACCATATGCACGCCAAATCTCATTTTGGTGTATACATTCCACGAGATTGCACACTCGTATTATTTATACGCATTTTTGTGAGATCGGGCTCTTTTTTTCCCCCTGGAAGGCAAGTAGCCTGATGTTATCATACTCAATTTTAGTCAGAATATGAGTCTGATACTGCTCCATTGGGCTGTGATTATGGGGCGTTTCAACCGAACCAGGAAAGACATCAATTGGATAGACCTACAACCAATCAGAGCAACGGAGTGATGCATAACGGTAGTTGTCAAATGTCAACAGAACTCAACTGCACTGTGTTGCCATGTCTGCGGTTTTCCTGAGGGTTGTTTTCCATGTCCGTGGTTTGATGTGAAGCGACCTCAAATATGTGACGTATAGACCCAGGAATGTGAATTTTAGCAGGCAACCTTGCCAAAATAACACACATTTTATCCGTCATCGTCTAAAGCCCGCCCTGATGATTTCATTGGTCTGAACAGTTTCTGTTCAGGCATAAACTCCTCTATGGATCGAGTCCAGACCGAACTGCCTGAGCTCAAATGTTGTGTGCGGGGCTGAGTGCGGCTGGTATCCAGAAGGCAGGAGGGTCCATCAACTGTCCGGTTTCTGACATTCTTCAATATATCTATATTTAAAAATATATATATATATTTTGTGTTCAGCAGAAGAAAGAAATTCATACAGGTTTGAAACAACTTAAGGGTGACTAAATGATGACCCAAAATTTTATGTTTGGTTGAACTAACCTTTTTTTTTCTTTCTTTTTTATCATTCATGGCATATTTCCAGAAACATAAATGATTAATGTCTGAAATGCGTTAAAGGATATTTCATGTATTTTAATATTTATTTATAATAAATTAGCTGTCTTTTTATGGACTTTAAAAGGCTTTATCCTGAAGTCTTTAAAAATTATGGAAAGGATTGGCAGAATTAATCACATTATGTAACTATAACTATTTGACACAAAAAAATAATGTAATTCCTCTGCTATTTAATCCAGTAAATTCCTTCATATTTCCAATTCTACGTCCGGTGTGTTTGGCTTCAGTTCTGCATAAAGCTGTTCTGAATAAATGAAGGAAGGCAACAAAGGATTTTAAAAACAATGCCCCCCCTTTTAGAAATCCCAAAGGTGGGGCCAAATATAACAGCTTTGCCTTTCTCTTTTTTTGTAAATTCCCAAGAGAACACTTGTTAAATGACGACTGTTACACTGTGTTAAAGAAGCTGTAACCAGACCAACCCTGCTGCCTTAAGATGCACGGCACGAACACAAAGGAGCACCAAAGATTTAGCTGGCAGTCAGCATTTCAAACACTGAGGTAATGAGCCTATAATGTTCTCATTCCTTCTCATTTCACTTCTGACCGTTTGAAAAGCTGCAGTCTAATGAAGGAATGATGGGAGGTTGCTGTTCATGTCTCTTGCTTTATTTGTATTCAGGGCAAAGTGACCCACTTCCATCTAGTGCACAATGAACTTTTAAAATGTCATTGAACATTAATAAATATCAAAATCTGCCATTAGATTTCTGTGATTTGTGGTTGTTCTTGCACATAATGACATAAGTAAAAATCAATAAGATGCATGTTCCTTGTCTTATTGTTTGTCAGTCCACATTATTCCAAAGTAAAAAAGTCATATACTGTAAATTGCCAAATGTTTTTTATATTACAGTAGCTTTCTCCAGGCAAGCTCAAGAAATTGGATAAAGCCTGTTAAATATCTTCAGAGGAAATCGCTGACTGTAAAATAAGCTTAAGTTAGTTCATATTATTAATGCATACCATAAACTAAAAACTAAAAAATATGTTTTTGCAGCATTTATAAAATGTTTCACTTAAAATATGAACTATGTACAATGCAATAAAAGTTTCAAGTTGTAAGTAAAACTGATTAGCCTGTTTTAGAAGAAAATTCTAAAAATGTGTTCCTTGCTGTTTCTTTGTAATCATTTGTGAAATTTGTTTCAAATTCTTACACTCTTTCTCCCCAGTGTATATGTAAAATTAGCCAACATTAATACTAATAAGTGCAAGTTTGTGGTGCCTAATGAATAAACTTCATGTTTTATAAAATGTTAGCAATCTGAATTGCATTTAAATGCCGTTTATTTTGCTGCTCATATTTTCCCAAATAAGCTCTGCTATAGCATTAGCATCTTCTCTTCACACAGATGAGACACTCAAGAGACTCCCATCCAAATATTCAAATCCCATCCATCCAAAATCAACCCAATGATCCAAATCTCATCCATCCATCCATCCATCCATCCATCCATCCATCCAAATATCCAAATCTCATCCATCCATCCATCCATCCATCCATCCATCCATCCATCCATCCATCCATCCATCCATCCATCCATCCATCCAAATATCCAAATCCCATCCATCCATCCATCCATCCATCCATCCATCCATCCATCCATCCATCCATCCATCCACCCACCCACCCACCCACCCATCCATCCATCCATCCATCCATCCATCCATCCATCCATCCATCCATCCATCCATCCATCCATCCATCCATCCATCCATCCATCCATCCATCCATCCATCCATCCATCCATCCATCCATCCATCCATCCATCCATTCAAATCCCATCCTTCTAGCTTGCACAGACTATTCAATAACAAATTAGGATGTGAATGAGTCTGTTATTAAAACAATTATTGGCATGGACATTTTGTGTGCTCCTGATAAATTCCATTTGGCTGTGGTAGCAATAAATGCATGGCTAAAGGCTGTGCGAGTCATTTCGGGTTCCTCTTTTTAAGAAATTTAGTGTCATGATTACATATTAAGAATTGACAAAGCCGAAGGATAATCGGGCCCACGAGAAATAGCCTAATAAGGGAACCAAAAGGCTTTGGTAAAATATTACCTTGTTTAAATTCAGCTTGATTATTAATTAGCTAAAATAAAGTTGTTTTGAGTTCCTTGCTTTTACATTTTAATCGTGTGTGCAAGGACAGAAATTGTAGAAGTGAAAAAGTATTTTCTGATTGGTTAGTAGTTTTTACTAGGTTTTTGTTTTACACACAATATGCATAATCACATTTGTTTAATGTGTTTTAAATTTTTATTAGTGTACTTTGATAAAATACATTTGATTTAAAAGCACTTGAAGGTTGTGCTGTATTTATAATTTGTGAATTAGTGATGACCTTTAAGGGCATTTACCCATGAACTATATTAGGATAACGTATATCGGGATAAACTTCCTTATTTTTTTAATTCAAACAAATCCTTCCACATTAATAAAGTGACTTATAGTTATTTTAAATAAGCCATTACAAGCCTGGCCGTGATGATAAACAGCTGACTGCATGAGTAATTGTGCAGTATATTCTATATTATGCATAAACGAGATGCGTTTGCTAAAAGCAATGGGCTGTTGAATCTCTTGCTCAGTATGTTTTTTCTCTCCCTTCTGTAGGTTTATTTAGGCATCTGCTTCAACTGGTTGCTATGAGCAACTTCAGTCAGATGTTCTCTTCCCTGCCAGTTTCTATCCAGTAATATATGCACTGCGCTTGGGTGTTAGGCCTAAGATTGCAACTGTGTCATCAGAAACGATGCTTGCTATAGTCAACTAATGCTGGGGCTAACTTGTATCGTAATGTGTTTTAGCAGATGTGCCACACTTCAAATGTTGTAAATGTGTGTCCAGACTCCAGCACAGCAAGGTCTACTGATCTTGTAAAAAAACAAACAAACACTACTATTATATGATGTGTTATGATATGATATATGAGATATGAGATGAGATGAGATGAGATGAGATGAGATGAATTATATGATTTTATATTATATTAATTATATTATACATTTTCCAAACTATGTATATTATATTATATAAATTAGATTATTATTTTAATTATTATTATATTATTATCTTGGAGTATATTTCTAATACATTTTTATTGTTGATATATGAATTATATTGTAATAATTATACATTTTCCAAACTGCTTGTACCTAATATATATTGTACTATTTTATAGAAAATGGATAATATAATAATTCATATCATATATCATATCATATATGTCATGTCACGTCACATATCACATCAATCATATCTCATATCAATAATATATCATATCATCATATATCTCATATCATATATCTCATATCATATAATATCATATATCATATCATATCATATCTCATATCATATGTCGTATCATATCATCTCGTATCATATCTCATATCATATCGTATCATATCTCGTATCATATATCGTATCATGTATCATATATCATATCATATAGTATATATCATGTAGTATCGTATCGTCGTGTGTCATATGTCATATATGTCATATGTCATGTCATTATCAGTCATATCATAAATAATAAAATGCATTCTATAATAAAAATGTTCTATTATATTATTATTTATTAATTTTCTAAATTCCAAACTTCGTATATTATTATAATTAGTATAATTTATATCCTTATTAATTATTTATAATTTATATTAGTATTTCTAATTAAAAATATTGTTGTTGCACAATGCATACATTTTTTTGCTGCACAATTTCCCCCCCAAAATTCACGTTTAGACAATGAAAGGAAAAATATTTCCAAGGCTGGTGAAAAAGTGGACAGTTCTTGTTGTGCTTTATAAAGCTTTTGCGGCGACACACGTGGCACGGGCTAGATAAGCTTTCCAGGAAACTTTCAGGACTGCCTCGGACAGGCATTGAACAGTCCCCTCGCCGCTGATGGATTTCCGATCCAATCTCCACCTCAGCGGTCATCAGAGCTGCCTGCGATTAGTCATCCTGAAATGTTTGTCCTTGACGTGACTTTCTGGAAAATGCATGTTTCTTATTGCCATATAAAACCATGAAAAAGGAGCCGAAGCTTCATTTAAAAGTCTCTGATTATTATGTTTGAGCTCTTTAATTTATTGACATGGTTAAGAATCAATGCCATTTATTTCTGCCCCGTCCCCTGTAGCAACTCAACTGAACATCGACTACTCAATCAACAAATAGCTCTGACAGAATAACTTGAATCTTTTGTTCTTGGGAATCAATTCTCTTGGGACCCAGAACTCATTTTGTTTCATGCTGAAATATACCAATCCTTTCACTTTTAAGTTTGTAATCTTTTCCAGACCAGTCTTTTAAGAGAGACCTCAGTGAGAGAAGACATCAGCGCATGAGACTCCGTTCGTGTGTTTTCTGCTATTGATTTCTCGAATCTCAACAACTCTTTATTGATCTCTCCGTTTGTGACCCCATCTGTTGACCCACCTTTAGTTTTAAAGCAATTTGCCACGGCTGTTCCTCTGCTAAAACGCCTTCCTCAATTCTGTCAGAGATGATGAGGACAGCTGTTTTCAGGCTATTTCTCTGTCATCCAGGATCTTTATTTCATGTCATACCAACGTCAGGAACTCTTTCAAAGCATGTCCATGTCCATTTAAAATTTCAGATCATCTGATCTTCCTTTGGGATATTTTCCAGTGTCTTCGCTATTTTCCACAGCATCAAAGTACATAGTATTCTTTGTACCCTGTGGCGTATCTAAGATTCTGATCAAATTATCGCTCTAAAAAGCAACTGACCTATTTTCTCTCTCTCTCTAAATCATGGGTAGAGTCGGCAGAAAAGACAAATGGCATTTCTACTGCAACATCACAATCTGGTTTAATGATTTTGTGATGAAACTGACACAGCCTGTGCTGACAGTATTTATCCATCATGCATCCATTCATATATTTGCAGCTGGATGTGGAATTTCTCACATTTCTTGCTTTAAATCCAGGACCTTTGCAAATGATATCACTCAGCTTGTTTTGTTGCTGCTGTAGGCTTTCAAATGACAGTCAATAGAGTGCTGATACAAAATAAGGGCTTTCTCCTCTCTATGAAAGAAGCCTTGACAGGAAATATGTCCTTTAGAGGCTCCTTTCCCGTTGCCTTTGAATGTGAACTCTGAAGCCATGGCAGTAAAAGGATTCATTCAATGCACCACCTTTTCTGCATTTGATGAGTAAATTTGTTGCAGCAAAGATCTTGCCACCATGTTCTATGCATGGTAATATTAATACTCTTCCTGAACTTACTTTTAGTTCTGACTGCCCACCTCAACCTGAAAGATTTCTGTATTTCTATAGGTACTGTAACTTTTTTATTTTATTTCAGCATAATATTTATAACTGTAGATTAAGCTGTATTTCATATACGCAGAAAAAGTGCTTAAAGGGTTAATTCACACAAAAATGAAATTGATGTCATTAATGACTCATCCTAATGTCGTTCCACACCCGTAAAATCTCCGTTCATCTTCACAGTTTAAGATATTTTATATTTAGTCCGAGAGCATATGCAGTCTATGCACACTATACTGTCCATATCCAGAAAGCTAATAAAAACATCATCACAGTAGTCCATATGAGACATTAGCTGGTTAGTTAGAATCTCTTGAAGCATCGAAAATACATTTTGGTCCAAAAATAACAAAAACTACGACTTTATTCAGCATTGTCTTCTCGTCTGTGTTACTTAAATAAAGATTAAAATGGTCATGAATCAGCTTATTGATTCATGATTTGGATCGCGTGTCAAACTGCTGAAATCATGTGACATTGGCGATCCGAATCATTGATCAATTCACTGATTCATGACAAAAAAAACCATTCAAACCATCAAAACGTTTCAAACCATTGCACAATGATGAAATTGACAAAAAAATGTAAATGACAAAATATGTGGTTATTTTTAAGAACTTAATATGCCTCTGGTCCTTAAAGGATTATTTACCCCCAAATTTAAATTATCCCATCATTTTCGATTTCGATGAGCCATTGTAGGTGTATAAGAATTTCTTCTTTCAGCTGAACACAATAGTTATATTAAACAGTTATATAAAAAAATCTGGCTCTTCCCAGCTTTACAATGGGTGATAATGATACTTCAGATTTTAAAGCTCAAAAAGTGTATCCATCATAAAATAAATACATATAGCCAAGGGGGTTAGTAAAGGCCTTCTGAAAGAGAGTGAAAGTTATATACATCTGGCTTGAGGTAAATAATGGGATAATTTTCATTTTGGGGTGGCTTAACTCTTTAAATGTAGCTTTCTGTTTTGTGGATGGTGTGGCGGCATAGGAACGCTACATAAAAAATGTGTCATTAACATTGTTGTTGTTGGGTAGCTTACTTACATGATAAAAACTGTAGTTACTGCCCATGAACATTTTCTTTTGTGCTATTTTGGTTTGGTTTTACTGGTCTCATTTGCTCTGTTTGTATTAGTCTCCTTTGTTACTCATTTGTTACTATGGTTACTCATTGATTTCCTCATTTAGTGCACCTTTAGGGTAGGCCTATGTTTACACGACAACAATCCCCATTCACAAATCTGCGAAATGACGGTAAGTAAGACTGTATTATGCATGCCAGGCCAGTAGTTGATGTAGCTTTGCCAAGAAACACTCAGCGAACACGTACATTTTGAGTTGTTTAGGATTGTTAATAAAGATTGTTTGAATTCATCATCTCCATCATGGTTGTTAAGCAACTTTGTCATCAACAAAAGGAAGTGCATTAAACATTATGTCAGGATTTCCCAAAATGGGGTTTGTGAAGGATCTGCAGGGGTGTTTGTGAATTAATGTACTGATGAGAAATACATGTGATTTGTAATCTAAATGTAATCACTTCGGACAAATATAGTTGAGAAATAGTCTGATATAGTCTGCTCTATAGATTGTATAAATTACTAAAGCAGTGTTTGTAAGTATTTATTCATTCAAAGATGTAATAATTAATAAATTGTTACATTTATATAGCGCTTTTCTAGGCACTCAAAGCGCTTTACATGGAAGGGGGAATCTCCTCAACCACCACCATGTAGTGAATCCAAGCCAATTGTACTGATGTCAGAATATTTTACGTGCAAAAAAATAAGCAAAGAACAATGCTATTAACACTATTATTTACACTAGTGGCCATGTGATTAAATAGCACTGGCTCCTGGATTTAACTATTTATTTTTTAAATTTGTATTAAATGTTAAATAGTTTAAACAGTAAATAACAGAATATATTTTATGCATATAAAATATTCACTGTTGTGGTTGCATTCATACTATCTTCTCCATTGTTGCACAATGCGTATAGGCAACAAATAAAACTTTGTTGATGCATGAAAAATCAAAAAATCTTGTATGAGGTTGAAAGAGAATTTTTTTAATGGCAAGGTGCAATGTGAACAAGAAAGGGCTTTTTAATGGTTTATTCAGTCTTCCTTCCTTGTATTATTAACTATTCTGTTGTCATCTTATATGCATCGTGTGGAAAAATATTTGTTAACCTAAGGCAACACATTGCAATATCTCACTATCTTTCAGTACTTGTCAAATCCCCACCCCAAGCCGAAAATCCAAAGGATTTTCTCTTTGATTCTCTGCTCTGATCCTGCAGCTCTTCTCTCACTACATGTTGAGAAACCAGGGCGTAAATAGAAGGAAAAGCGTAGCAGACATCCTCCGCTCTCCAGGAGGAAACAGCAGAGCAGTTGCCATTTACTGCGCATTCGCCATCATCTGATTGATGGTGGAGATGTCGGAGAGACACCAGCGCTCCATCCAGTTCACCGACGTTGGGCCGCTCCTGCAGAGAGAGCGAATTATTATGACAGGTTGAAAGAGCCCGCTCAGGCATGAATGCATTATGCTGACTCTGCTGTTGCCCTTCTCTTGTCTCTGTCTCTTTGTCTCTCGTCTTCTCTCTCATTTTGAACTTCACACAGGTAGCTCTTATCTGTAATGAGCACAGGAAACTCGAATAATGCTGGATGTTGGACCTGTATGATTAGAAACGGTCTGTGCTGAAGTCTTTGTGCCTGCCATCTTTTTTTTTTCTTTCTTTGCTGCTACTGAACATATTCTTCAGGATATGCAAAACTGTACGTATCTCGCAGTATTTTTTCCCCTGCATTCCACTTCTAATGTTGTAGTCTTGCTCCAAAATGTCAACATTTAATTTTGCGTGACTATTTTCCACACTCCCTCTAGTCTCATTATTGAGTCTGGTGCACATTGCAACTTATTCTAGCCTAGAACCACCCACTTAGACCGGATTAGACCATGTGAATTGTCTTGATTATTATTTTAATTTTTTATGTGCCATATTTTTATGAGTGGGTTTACCTGGAATAGATTAGTCCACAACAATAGTTAAAACTGTTCATGGTTATGTTTCCTGTACAACAACATAACTCACTGCTTAACCACCATATAGTACGATGCATCGTTTGTAGAAACTAACTATATCTATTCAGGACTGTTTCCTGAAACCAGACGCACCTCCGCCGTTTGAACCACATTAGTTCAATAATATAGCCTATAGGACTGTCGTTAATGATCTCACGTGCTGTTGGTGGAGTAATAACTTAAAGGGTTAGTTCACCCAAAAATGAGAATTATGTCATTAAAGCTGCAGTAGGGAGTTATTAGAAAACGTTGACTTAGCACAACTCACAGGAGGTCACTCCCCCTTGCTCTCTTCTACACTATAGCCCTCCCTTCACAGCTCCCCCCCATCACAACGGAGCCGGCCGTGAACTCGCAGGCTAGTAAGCAAACAGTTATGGCACATTCACTGGTATGGACGAAACATCAACAATATGATTTACATTGACTATGGTCTGCCCATAGTTTGACTACAAACTTGGTCCTCAAAACAATACATGTAATGTAATATGACGTTGCACTATTTCTACAAGTAATAAATAGCTAGTTAGATAATATAACTGTAACTAACGTTACAGGGTAACACTTTATTTTAAGGTTTAGTTATTAACTATTAACTAGTTGCCTATTAGCATGCATATTACTAGGATTGGCTGTTTATTAGTACTTATAAAGCACATATTAATGCTTTATTCAGCATGAGCTTATTCTACATCCCTTAATCCTACCCAATACCTAAACTTAAATGTTACAAAAACTACCTTACTAACCATTATTAAGCAGTAAACTAGGAGTTTATTGAGGCAAAAGTCGTAGTTAATAGTGAATGTGTGTTCGGCTACCGAATAGCCTTTGATGGGCTATGTGCACTACCATTTAAATGTTTGGTTAATTTTTAATGTTTTTGAAAGTAGTCGTTTATACTCTGTATACTGCATTTATTTGAATGAAACACATTAAAAACAGTAATATTAAAAAGTAAAGTAGTAAAGTTATGCTGTCTGTTTTTAAAAATTGTATTTGTTCCTGTGATGGCTGGCAAGGCTGAATTTTCAGCAGATGTTCCTCCATTCTCTCGATCCTCCAGAAATTATTCTAATATGCTGATTTGCTCCTAAATAAACATTTATTATTATTATTATTATCAGTGTTGAAAACAACTTTGTTTTTGTAATTTTTGGGTGGAAATTGTGATCAATTTTTTCTTCTTCTCAGGGTTCATTGATGAATAGAAAGTTTAATAGAACAGCATTTAGTCTTTTGTAACATTATAAATCTCTTTTGATCAATTTAATGCGTCCTTTTCAAATATCTTTTAGGAAAGGAAAGTCCTGTTTCCATGATACATCCTTTAAAGAGAGTCAGTGGCACTCGTGAGAGATCTTTCAGAAACTCTGAGATCTTTCAGAAACGTCTCTTTCCTGGAATAATTAGGTTGCACAGTTGCTCCAGGGTCTCAGAGCAATCACAGGCTCTTCCTGATGTGCCGGTCCCACCTCACACACGTCATACTCAACTGCCTGGAACATGGAATTGTAATTATGATATCAGATGTTTCAAGAAGATTATAAATCACGGTGACTGCTTAACAAAGCTTATTAGACAAACATTTGCTGCATTAGCACACTGACATCTTGCTGAATATTCGATTGCCTGGACCGAACCCGAACCCCTCCCCCTGCCCCCGCTGGACTGTGTTAATATTTGATTATATTTTTTGGGTCCGAATCGGGGTTCTTTTGTGTCATCAAAGCACAGCTGTTTACCCGGTTGTTTAGTAACGACAGGGAGCGTTAAGGCAGCAAAATGCATAGCATTGCTCCCATCACTTTTATATTTTAGTTTTTGAACCGTTGGTTTTGTTACCAAAGCTTCAGTACGTAATGGTGTGTCTATCTGCCACGAATGCACTGCAAATGCTCTAAAGAACGCTAAAGACGAGGAGGGATGAGATCAACAGCTCACTTCCAGTATGTCAGTGACACTCGTCAGGTAAATGAGTGAAAAACACACATTTTTATCAAATCATACGATTGCATTCACATCAGCAACGAACCGTACCGGAGTTCACATGAAACTAACCCCAGACCACCTCTTTAAGGGTGCTTTCACACCTGCCTCATTTAGTTCGGTTGAATCGTACTAGAGTTCGTCTCCCTCTTTGGTGCGGTTCGTTTGGTCAGGTCTGAAAGCAGCAATCGCACTCGGGTGCGCACCAAAAGTGGACCAAACAAGCGTACCGAGACCTCCTTAGGGTGCTTTCACATCTCCAGTTCGGTTCATTTGATCCGAACCAAGGACAAACAGTTAGGGTGCTTTCACACCTGCCTCATTTAGTTCGGTTGAATCGTACTAGAGTTCGTTTCCCTCTTTGGTGCGGTTCGTTTGGTCAGGTCTGAAAGCAGCAATCACACTCGGGTGCGCACCAAAAGCGGACCAAACAAGCGTACCAAGACCTCCTTGAAGAGGTGGTCTCGGTACGCTTTCAAACGAACTCTGGAGCGGTTCGTTTGTGGTGAGAACGTGATCTGACCTCGAACAGAACCAACCGCAAAAGTACCAAAGCAATCAGTGTGGTGTGAAAAGGAACCAAAACAGCTGAAAAATGCAACAATGTATAAATGTTTGTCCTTGGTTCGGACCAAATGAACCGAACTAGAGATGTGAAAGCACCCTTAAAGCGGTCTCAGGTGCGGTTCGTGGGAGTTCGGAAGACCATGTTCACATCATCCAAACGAACCGAACTCTAGCTATCAATCGAACCCGGGTGAACACCAAAAGTGCTAGTGTGAAAGCACCCTTGGTATACAATGTAAAGAAATTATTCAAAGTTATAGGGATGCAATTTGCCTCTTAGGTCAATATCAAAGTCAAAATTGTTATCCCATCGCTTACAGTTCTCATGATTATCGCTATCAAAAAGTAGAGTCTGAAGTCTGCATGCAAATCCCCCAGCTGTTTAGCTTTGACTGACTGCTGCATATTTTCAGAAATTTGTCATCCAGATATACTTGTGTAAATGGCTTATGCACTCTTCATTACTAGTAGCCTACTGCACACATTTCTATTTCCAAACTCGAGTGGTATGTAATAAAATGCTGAGTACAGCATCAACGACAGATGGAGGATGCTCAGTGCTCTTTACACTGACAGAACAGCAAATTTATCTTCCAAATTTTCAACCGTATAAATGGTTTCAGAATCAAGAGAATCTGGCCTCCATTTCTCAAGTCTTGCATCCCATAAGGAACATTATGTTCATTTAGGAAGGCATGCAGAGTTTGAGAGTGACGACATGTTTTTTGCATAGGCCTGTATATGCTTTTTTTTGTGGTGCTTTCCAATGCCATGTTGGTAACACTTTATTTTAGGCTTCAGTTATTAACTTAACTAGTTAGCTAACTTATTAGCATGCATATTACTAGGATATTGGCTGTTTATTAGTACTTATAAATCACATATTAATGCCTTAATCTGCATGACCTTATTCTTACCCTTAATCCTACCCAATGCCTAAACTTAAATGCTACAAAACCTACCTTACTAACTATTAATAAGCAGAAAATTAGGAGTTTATTGAAGCAAAAGTCATAGTTAAAAGTGAATATGTGTTCTCCCTATAAAGTATTACCGCCATGTTCTGTGTGGATGCCAGACTTTGCTATATCGTTGCTAAAGTGCTCTTGGTGTTTTTTTTAGCAAGTGATTGCTAGTGGGTAGCTTATTGATCAGAACAGTCCAGTGCGAAATCTCAGACATTCTAATCCTGAGATCTACCCGTCTAAGTGCATTTTTTTTTTTTTGCCTGTTTAATAATCTGAACACAGAAATTGTAAGTCAGAGCAGAGCTGGACAAAGTACACAACTCTATTACTTGAGTAAAAGTAACAGTAGGCCTACTACTGGTCAAATATTACTCTGTTAGAAGTGAACGTTGTAAAAACAGATTTTTAGAAAGTATTTGTTTTCAAAAGTACTTAAGTATCAAAAGTAAATTTCCTTTTTTTTGGTCAATGCATTACTTTATTATTGTTGTATAAATGCACACTATGCCATCATGGTTTAAGCCAGTCCTTGATGCTTCATCTGACATACTAGCATACGACTTAAACTAATGTATTAGTATAAATACTTGTATAAAAGTTACAAAGCTCGTTACAAAGCTGCTGTCACTTGAAAAACCACGCCGACCAATCATCCCACTTGTACAACAACCGAACAACAATAATAGAGAAGTTAATACTGCTTTTTACTGCTTTTCTAAATTCAGTAATATTCTTTAAAATGAGATACTAGTAGTAGGCTAACTTATACTGCCATGGATATTCTGTATCAAAGTCTCTCAGCTGGAAAAACGCGGCCCTTGCAAAGCACTTTCAAGCACCACCATCTGGCCGTTTTCAGAAGAGCACCAGGTGTTTAGCTGGCTAAAACATGCTTTAGTTGACACATGATAATTTAATATTTATTGCTAGTCATATGACCAATTAGTCTCTTCAACAATTATGCAAAATCCTGGAGCCAAACCTGAGAAAGAAGTCCAGAAGAGTCCACAGCGTTCCTGGTCACGTCATTTGCAGTTGTAACTCATGGGCGGGGATTATGCTAATTATGAATGAGCGTGCACGCGCATCCTATTTACGCATGTTTGGAATTCACTAATATACATTTAACTAACGAATCCGTGGTATACGATGCGTTTGTGAATCTGGAGGAGAGTTTTCATAAAGGTCCATTTTACGCCCATTTTACATTTTACGAGTTTCATGAATGAGGCCCATTGTAGTAAATGTACTTAGTTACTGTCCACCTCTGAGTCAGAGTGCTTCAAAAAGTAATACCATAGCTCCTAAACAATCTGCATGGTTTGGGGTATAATTCATGTCTGTCGCACAAACGATGCGTGACAAGTTATGTGCCAAAGTTTAATGCTCAAGGTTAAGAGTATTCTCAAATCCACTAATTAAAACCAAAAGGGTTTAAAATGGATTAAAACTGTTTTACCTCATTATAGGATTAGTGTTTTCACAATCCACTTCTGTGAATTATAGCAGTGAACAAAATGTCACCGTCTCAGTCACCGAGAACAAGAGGAAACGGCAAGCACAGCTGAGAAATGACTGTCCAACGTTCTGATTTTGATGAAAATCTTTGTCTTTATTGAATGCTTTCCATTGTGCCTGCACATTACTGAAGCGTAGTAAAATAACTGTTGTTTGCTCCCCCGCTTTGAATTGGAAGGGCTTTCCTCCTCCATTTGATGTTACTTGCGCACATTTCATTAAGAGCCAAGTGCTCAGTTCTCTTTCATGAGTTCATGTTTATTAAAGCCATACGCAGAGGCACAGAGGCTTTACTGGGAAAATAAATCGAGGTAGGCTGCAGCTGGGTCTTGATTTACCATCAGGTTATTTTCTGGGAAAGACTTCATGGACTTTTTGATTAATCCACAAAGATGAACTACTTCCTTACTCAGACAAAATGAAGCAAGTCAGTTCCCTTGGCAGCCATGATGGTAATATCACCAGCCAGCTATTCCACTACAGCTCCTGTCTACTTGAATGGGGAAGCACAGAAAAATATTTTTCCTCATCTCAGCTCAAATCAAGCTAAACAAATTATGGTTTTCAGGTCGTACAGGTCATACAATGCCAAAAAGTATATTTTAGATGAAATGCAGGTCTTCCTTGTCTATAATCGTCATAACATTTGTGATTTCTCGGTTTCTTCCTGCTTATACTGTTTCTCTTTCAAGTGTATTTAATTTAAAAGTTTAGTTCAATAAAAATGTTTTTTTTTTAAATATTAAATAGTATCATACAATTATCTTAAATGTAGTTCATGACTTGTATGAGTAATAGATTGGAATTGAAGTCATTTAAATGTTTTGTACTCAGTCCTATTCTCTGGTGCATTTAACAAGAGGAGTAGAGGTTTCTGATCCATTAACAAACTGGGCTGAGTTTCTCAAAAACATTGTAAGCCTAAGTAGATTGTAGAACCATACGCACCAGTGGTCTCTTTGATTAACTAAGCTCACACTGCTTTTGAGAAACGCAGCCCAGTTCTTTTGAATTCTTGAAACATAGGGCATAAGTCATATTGACCACTTTTATATGATGCTTTTTTAATCTTGAAAGCTTGCAATTGCATGGAAAATTGCAACTATTTAGCTTACATTTGTTCAAAATGTTCCTTTTATGTTCCACAATTTTCATTATTGGGTTAGCGATGCCTTTAAATATTACACAAATGAAAGTTGAACAATTTCATTGCAAAATGTCATTCTACTGCACTGCTTTTACATTCTCAAGACATAGTGTCCCAAAGTGTAAGTGAGTTTAGTAGATCGTATGAGTAGTAACAATCATTTATCATTCAACCAATCATTCAATGTAAAAAGTTATTGGAATATATGTTCAGACTTTAGTTTGACATCCGATTTGAGCAGCCAGCGTCGCTAGACTGCACATAGTACTAATGCGCTCTTTCAATAACAAAATAATAATAATACTGCGCCACTGACTTTAGACCAGGTTTCAGTAACCCAGTAACCCAGACCCAGTCTATTTTAGTTGTCTCAAATTAGCAACGTGCCAACAATGAGCCTGAACACACCTCGTTTTCAGACCAGCATGGACACAAACGGGCACAAATGCATTTGCTATTTATACAGCGTGGCACAGGACGTGAACGATATCTGCGCCAGGCAGAAACTAGCAAAAAACATTTGTTGCACTCAGATGTCAGAGTTTTGCCACTGTATTTCCTGAAAATACAGTATCATTCTTGTACATTTCGTAAAACAAGAAAATCGAAATCTCTCAGACATACATGTGCTCTCTAGCATGTCTGGGCCTGTCAGAGGTGATTGGCCGTAGATTGTCAGTTATATAGAGCTTGCTGATGGCTGACGTACTTAGCTCTAAAGCGATCTTCTTACATCATGTGTCAGGGGAAACAATGTGTTTCAATGAGTGTTTTGTTGCCATAACAATGTGATTGCGTCATTCACAGCACTGGGTAATAAAGGATGTTCCAGAGCCAGCTATATGATCACTCAAGTGTCTACATTTTGTTCTGGACTGTTTCTTAGCAATGGAGTTTGCCCTGCAGTTTTAATGTGTTGCAGAAAATACAAGGGCTCCTACCCGGTCATGCTTCCTTTTTCTCTGCTTCTCAGTTTCCCACTGACACATTCACCTGTTCTTTGAGGTCATGCCCAGTTCCTGTACTTTATGTATACAGGCTGTGGGATTTTAGCGTCACGCTGATGCTGCTTGCCTTTGATCTCTTGGACTGACCCCAGAAAAAAAGGCGTATGCTTTTGAAAAAATCCATCCCGCCAGCATTCCCATAATCAACAGCTCTGCAAGATCACAGAAAACATTTCCCAGTTTGTTACAACCTTTAAGCAAATTACTAAAGCTTTACGGTATGAAAGTACAGGGTAATATTTTGGAATGAAGATTTTATTACTGTTAAAGTGAGGAGAGTTTCAGTATATAATAGAATGGTAAAAAGCTCAAGGATTCTTTGGTAATGGATGCCATGCATCTACTTTGTATTTAGTCTTAAAATGAATTGTTGATGTGTAGTCTGCTAATTTAATTACATTTTGATGGCCTTCAGGGCTGTATGCCTGTTCAAAGACAAGAACCGCTAGAGAAGCCTCTCTTTCAGACGTGGCACCATGTGGACATAAATGGCTCTGAAAATAGGTACTAAAAAAGCAACAATAGGCTGCATTGCTTGAATCTCTCTCAGGGGGCCAAGAATTATGTGATGTGGAGAGATATAATTCAGAAAGGCTCTCTGTTGGTACGGCTACATTTGTGGCTCAGTGTCCAGCAGTCTTACAGAAGGCTTGATGATCAAGTTGATTACGGTGTTTACGAGACTACTGTATATTTTTTCACTTTCAACAATAGTCACTTTTTTCCTTTTCTTTTGTGCAACTGTTTTGAAGTGTCTTGTATTATGCACTGCTGATCAAAAGTTTGGGGTCGGTAAGATTTTTTAATTGTTTTGTAAAGAAGTCTCTTATGCTCACCAAGGCTGCATGTATTTAATTAAAAATACAGGAAAAACAGCAATATTGTAAAATATTAGTACTATTTATAACAATGTTTTCTATTTAATATATATTTTGTCAAATCTGAATTTTAAGCATCATTACTCCAGTCTTCAGTGTCAGATCCTTCATAAATTATTCTAATATGCTGATATGCTGTTAAAGAAACAATTCTTATTATTATCATTGTTGAAAACTATTAATATTTTAGTGGAAACCGTGATACTTTTTATCAGTATTTGGTAACACTTTAGGGTCATATTATCACAATCTTAATTTTTATTAGCATGCCTATTAGAATTTTGCCTCTTTATTAGTACTTATAAAGCAAATATTAATGCCTTATTCTGCATGACATATTCTACATCCCATAATCCTACCCAATACCTAAACTTAACAACTATGACTTACTATTAAAAAGGAAATTAGCAGTTTTGTTTAGACAAAAGCCATAGTTAAAGGGTTACTTCAGCGATTAGTGCCCTCATATAGCCCTGAGACAAGAGATTTATGCATTTTATTTCTGGAAAAATTCCTCCAGTGACGCAAATTGACGATATTTGCATCATCGGAGGAATTTTTGGCCAAAGGCTAAAGACTACAGCCAGCAGAGGGAGCTACTTCCACATGTTTTCAAACCGCATGAGTGATGGGAGATCGCACTCACAGCTCAGCTCAGAGCTGCAGGCGTTCATGTAAACGGAGCTATGCTGAGCAATGTAAGTGTTTTAACTTCTCATATTAATTTCGATGAAAGTTAAGCTTCCAAAGGCATGAACTGACTGAACAGACTGAACTCGCGCTGTGAATGTATGCCGTGAGTGCGGACACGGACGCGTTTACCTCAGCTCTCATCAGGAGAGCTCATTCAGCTCATTCATCACGATGAATGTAATTTGACTCCTGCAGCGTTTGTGCTGTGACACTCGCGTGGCGACTCACTTATTTATTAATTATATTGAACAGACACGTTCAGTTTTTAACTGAAGTTAAATCCGTTCAGTAATCCAGTGATTCAGTAGCAGTGGCTTTGGGAATGGCCTCACAGGGCAACAAAGCATTCTGGGAATTGTTGTCTTTCCTCCCCATTAGACATAAATACATTTTCTGTCTTTTCTCAGTCTAGAAGGCACCAAATTTGAAAATATTTTCACATTTCTACTACATAAATGACCCAGTTTATATAAAGATTCATCTTCCCAGCACTAATATAATATAATGATAATTGGACCCTAATCTAAAGTGTCCCAGGATTCTTTTATCAATAGAAAACTCAAAACAGTATTTAATTTAAATAGAAATGTATTTGAGATTTCTTTCAACAAATTTTTGAACAATTAAAGCTACAGCATGTAACTTTTCCGTCCGCTAGAGGGCACCTATTCAAAACAAAGGTGTGGTTTGATGACGCCAAGTTTGAGCTCAGAATCTTGGGACCAGTTGTTTTCACCTCACAGCCGGTGGGAAAGAATCAGTATATGACTCAAATCATGTTCATGAATCGGATTATTAACGTTATACTGTAGTATGAAGCAGGACCAAATGTTGAAGGAGCTGAGCAAGGCAGCTGGAGCAACTAGCAAACACACGACTAGCGAGCAGCGGGAGCCGGTCATGACTATGAGGTAATGCACTCTGTTTATCATATTAGATACATTTAAGTGTGTTTAAATCATGTTATGAAGTTACTCCGTGCGTTCGCTCAGTGGCTGCTGTGACACTTGTTCATACTGCTAAGATTAAAAAGCGTTAGATTAAAGATTAAAAGCGTTTCTGCCAAATTAACCAAGGGTAACACAGATATGACACAATTGACAGGCGACTCCTACAGACGCAGATGTCCCGGCTCCTTGGTTAAAATAGCAATTTTCTCACAATTTACAAATAGTTGGAAACATTTGGGATATTGTAAGAACTCAATTTAACAAAATATATAACACTGACCTAGTGGTTTTGGGATATTTTACTGCAAAAATACTAAATAGTGCACCTTTAAGTAGGAGGCTGAATACTTGTAGACCATTGTTTTTTGAGCCAATCATCTGAGACATAAATACCATGTGGCTAATAATTCGGAGCATGCATGACGTTCAAGGCTATTCAGGCACTGCAGCCAGTTTTAAATTTATCCATATAAGTTTGTTGTATACTGATATGAAATACTAGTGATTTTGGCAGTTAAATCACCATAAATGCCATTGGGCTAATGATTCTGAATCATTAGCCATTGTTAGTTTTAGAGGGACTTTAAATTGATCGTGTATCTCTCCAGCCAAACAAGATCTATGGCCTGGTATTTGAAAAGCTGAATTCCCACTCGCACACCTACACGCTCAACGAACAGAAAAACGCATGCCTAATTATTGGCAGCTCTGTCCAATTGATCTGGGATTGAAGCTTTGTTATTAAAGCTTTGTAATTTCCTTTCATGTGGGATGTTTGGATCCCACGGCTTAGAATTACTCCACCTCCAGAAACCACCTACACACCTTTAGCTCAATCTGCCTTCCCTTCCCACCTCCTCTTTTCGCAGCACAAACATAAAATCCCAAGAGATTTTGTGAGAGTTATTACTAATAAATGTAGGGTGGAATTTAGTGACATTTTTATGCAATACAATTTTTGTGCTGTGGCAAAGCTTAGCATGTTCAACTGTTTGGTTTAAGGCAACATTTTAATTTTTTTGAAACGCAACCTTTGAAGTACTATTGCATATATATATTTCACACAGGGAAATAAGGGGCATTTATGTCGGCCAAGCAGGTACAAGGCAATAATATTAGGTTTTTCCTTTTATTTGATTTATTTTTTATTGCTTTCTCTTTTGTCTGTCCCTAAGCTGTGCTGGTGTCAATCTCCAAGTGTACTTGGAGTGCTATTTATTTTTATCCCCCTACCAAAGGATCCTTTCAAATTGAAAAACTCAAGTTTTGGAGCTGTAGCCTATTTTCACCATCATGCAGCTTTTGCTGAAAATTCTCACAATCAGCTCCTTATATTTAATGAAATAGTTTCTTAAAAGAAAATGTCATTATCATTCATGTTCAAAGGGATAACAAGATTTGTACATTTTCGGAAGCCATTTTGAGTGTTTTTTCCCCTCAATCAGGTTACTATCATGCATACTCTCTATCAGCTCCCTTTAATAACACACAACACCCATTTGAAATGACCACACAGGTTAGCAAAGATGTTTGTCAGTATACATGCAGAAGTTTGTGCATCCATGACATAAGGATCGCTGACGACACGGGGTTGGGAAGGAACCTTTTCCTTTCTTCTCTCTCAGCATCTCTCACTCCCTCTCTCAGCTGCTCGCAGTCCAGATGGCTCAGTCATCTGCGCTTTCTTCTCGATTACATATTAATGTGTTTGTCTCTATTCTGTTTCCTGTGTCATCTCTAATACCTCCTTGGATTTCCATCAATGGATGTCAGGCGGATCAAAGGCGACACGCATGAGAAAGCGCAGGGGCTGAGACACGCTGAGGTTGACTTCAAAAGACACCGGACTACCTTAAGTCCTTCGCGTTGACACTATCAGTGCCCACATCGGAATCAGGGGAATCCTGCTGGGATAATGGTTAGTTATGATGCAATACAAGAGCATTCTCACAATCTCACAATAAAATCCATGTCTTATTTAAACCCAAAACCAAAAGAGGGGAACAAAAAGGAAATCATATCTGAATAAAGAAAGTGTGTTTTAGGATTTTTGTAATATGACAATTAAGCAAATTTCTTTGCAAATTTCAAACTGTTAATATAAAAGGCTTTATATTCTTTATTCAAAATACAATATGCTCTAAAATATCTACTTCAATTAGATACTGATATTTCTTGACAGTTTTTGTAAAACAAACTCTTATAATTACATGAAAGCCTCTAAAATAATTCCGTAGTGCATGAAAGAACGTGTGCAAAATATTGCTGCGGTTTCCATCATCTTTTTAATAATCGCTCTTTCCCATAATTGTCTTTTTTTTTAATAACATCTAGACTTTGCAATCAATGAGCAATAAGGATACAGCTACAATAAAGAGCTGTTATGGAACACTGCATAAGATGAGTTCATTAAATTGAATTAACGAGGGAAGCATTTTGTGACACATTTGTGGTGACGTTCTCTGTTTCTGATGTCAACCCCCTGGAGCGCTGATCTGAGCTCAAACCGCCATGGCATAAACAAATGTTATTTAATTCAGCCATGCTGGTCATGACATTTTTACCTCATTTAGCACATTTAGCACTTCTGTGCCGAGACATTTTACTGCGTGAGGCTACTGTAAATCCAGCAACATTACTCAAAAGCTGCATTCTGAATGGAATATATGCCTACTGCATGCTGTGAAGTGTATGCTGAATACTGCCTGCTATTTTCTTTTTTAAAACATAATGTGTTGTGGAACAGTAAGTGTTTGCTTTTGCATATAACATATTTTCACATGCTACATTTGTCATACACCTCATTATGTATGTTCAATTTCACAAATGGTGTTTATTTGCCGTCTCAGAAATAATTCAGCATTTTCAATTTTTTTTTTAAATCCGGTCTTGCGTAAAACATATTTTGCCAGGCAGATTAAATAATGAGTCGAGAAAAAGAAAAATAATTCACTGAATATTATCACTGTATTTGCCATATGGAAAGTGGAGGTAAGTCATTGCATTGTGGAATATAGTATTCCATGCATTTTTCTTCACATTAGTTTTTTCGCTCTTGATTTTTTTTTTTTTTAATACATTTGCAACAAACTTCTCTCACATTGTCATCATGGGGTATTGTTTGAAGACTTTTGAGGAAAATAATGATTTTAATCCATTTAGGAAATAAGGCTGTAACAATAAAATGTGGAAAAAGTGAAGCATTAAGAATACTTTACGGATGCACTGTAACTTCTCAGGTCCTACTCGCCCCCTGGTAGAATAAATAAAATTACTATTAATATTATTATAACACATCCAGGGCATGAAGCTCCCGTTCCACCACATCCCAATGATGCTCTATTGGGTTGAGATCTGGTGACTGTGGGAGCCATTTTAGTACAGTGAACTCATTGTCATGTTAAAAAAAAAAAACAATCTGAAATGATTCGAGCTTTGCGACATGGTGCATTATCCTGCTGGAAGTAGCCATCAGAGGATGGGTACATGGTGGTCATATAGGGATGGACATGGTCAGAAACAATGCTCAGGTAGGCCGTGGCATTTAAACGATGCCCAACTGGCACTAAGGGGCCTAAAGTGTGCCAAGAAAAAATCCCCCACACCATTACACCACCACCACCAGCCTGCACAGTGGTAACAAGGCATGATGGATCCCTGTTCTCATTCTGTCTTACGGCAAATTCTGACCCTACCATCTGAATGTCTCAACAGAAAACGAGACTCATCAGATCAGGCAACATTTTTCCAGTCTTTAACTGTTCAATTTTGGTGAGTAGAAATAATTTCCAAATTCTTTTTCCTCTTTTTCCTATTTGTAGTGGAGATGAGTAGTACCCGGTGGGGTCTTTTGTTGTAGCCCATCTGCCTGAAGGTTGTGCGTGTTGTGGCTTCACAAATGCTTTGCTGCATACCTTGGTTGTGACGAGTGGTTATTTCAGTTAAAGTTGCTCTTCTTTCAGCTTGAATCAGTCGGTCCATTCTCCTCTGGCCTCTAGCATCAACAAGGCATTTTCGCCCATAGGACTGACGCACACTGGATGTTTTTCCCTTTTCACACCATTCAAACCCTAGAAATGGTTGTGAGTTAAAATCCAAGTAAATTAGCAGATTGTGAAATACTCAGACCGGCCTGTCATGCACCAACAAACATGTAATGCTCAAAATTGCTTAAATCACCTTTCTGACATTCAGTTTGGAGTTCAGGAGATTGTCTTACATTTAATCATTTAGCAGACGCTTTTATCCAAAGCGACTTACAAAAAAGGGTAGAGCAATGGAAGCAACGAAACAAACAAGGCCAACAACCTGTAAGAGCTATAAGAAATCTCAATTAATTAGCACAGTACACAACTTTTTTTATTTATTTATTTTTTTTATTTTATTTTTTATATAGCCAGCTACAACAAATACTCACGTACGGAAAATACAGAACACTGGATTTGGATAGCTATGATAACAACCCATTAGGACTAAGGCTGATGCCCCAACTGTTGTCGTTAATGCGGATTCAGTGGCCCAATGGGTTGGTTTTGTATGGCATTCTAGATAAACGCGCAGCAATAGCCATCGACAGCAAAAACTCACGTACGCAAAATACAGAACACTGGATTTGGATAGCTAGGATAACAACCCATTAGGACTAAGGCTGTTGCCCCAACTGTTGTCGTTAATGCGGATTCAGTGGCCCAATGGGTTGGTTTTGTATGGCATTTTAGCTAAACGCGCAGCAATAGCCATCGACAGCAAAAACTCACGTACGCAAAATACAGAACACTGGATTTTGGTAGCTATGATAACTATGTAACATTCCCGCCTGAAGGCACAAATCCAGATGAGAGACGTAGATATGATCAGTAAGTGCTATTCTGTATTGGTCAAGTGCAATAGGAAAAGTGCAATTGGAAAAGATGTGTCTTAAGATGTTTTTTAAAAATGGCTACAGACTCGGCAGCACGAATTGAGATCGGCAGGTCATTCCACCAGGTGGGAACGGTCCAGGAAAATGTCCGTGAGAGTGATTTCATGCCTCTTTGGGAAGGAACCACGAGGCGCCGCTCATTCGCAGAACGCAAGCTTCTGGAGGGTGTGTAAGTCTGAACAATTGAGTTTAGGTATATTGGTGCAGAACCAGTGGTTGTTTTGTAGGCGAGAACTAGAGCCTTGAATTTGATGCGAGCAGCCATTGGCAACCAGTGCAGTTTGATGAAGAGAGGCGTAACATGCGTTCTCTTCGGCTCATTAAAGACCACTCTCGCCGCTGCATTCTGGATCAGCTGCAAGGGTTTGATAGTGCAGTCCAGCCAGAAGAGCATTACAATAATCCAGTCTGGAGAGAACAAGAGCTTGAACCAGGAGTTGTGCAGCCTGTTCTGACCAGGACACAACCCTAAATGCATTGAAGCAACTGCCATGTGATTGGTTGATTAGATAATTGCATATATATATATATATATATATATATATATATATATATATATATATATATATATATATATATATATATATATATATATATATAATATAAATGAACTGGTGGTGTTTTAGGATTGAGTTGCTGTTCTGTGCGCCAGATCGTTCTTATCAAAGAGTTCCAAATATTTAAAGCAGTAAAAATGTCACATTTGAATATTCACATTTGTATATGCAAAGATATTCATGCAGAATTCACACCTGCAAAAAGCACATTGTGCCGCAAGAAATCAGTGAACGAGCAAATCGGGACTTACAACAACTTGAAAACACAAACTGTGTCTTTTCCGGAAAAACATTGCGGGCGGAATACAAAATGCATGCAGATTATTTGATCTGTTTTCACAACCTCCATCTGAGTTGATTTTTAAAGATCTTTAGGAATATGCAAATTTGTCATTGCATATTCTCTTGGAACAGTTTGTGCTGGCTTCATTCTTCGTTCGAGAACATTGTAGCCAAAATGAGATGTGGCAAGTCTTGTTCAAATAATAATAAAAATACAGAAAAAATATCCCCTTATTGCTGGAGAATTTCACATGAATTTTTCCCCCACTGAAAAAATGAGGTGCTGTAATCACATCTGCTAAAATCTACTCATTAATCAATAGATTTTAATTATCATAGTAGCATCAAATGAACCACAAGAAGTATTTCCAGCTTTCTTCTCAGATGTTGCTTCACTCATTAGCAGTTAGAAAATCTGTCAGTAAACAGTTCTTCATTAGGCGGCATCAATAGGTGTCAAACGACACCAAATGCAAAGACATCAAATGCAAATCAGCCCTCAATCGATGAACATTTCTTTATTAAAGCATTCTGGAAAGAGTTTGCTCAGGCAGATTTTAGAACTAATTTGCGAAAAGGGTTCTCGACTTCTATGTCTTGCTCAATATCTCGTATGAAGTAACTTTAAAACAAATTGCACAGTTCTAGGAATACACTGAATGAAATGGTTAAAAATAATTTCTGTATATATTCCTCAGGGGTTCCTGTGCAACTGTGGGTGTTACAGCCCAAGCCATAATGAACCACGACTTCAGCTAATAACCTTATCAAGCCCGTCTCTCTGACCGCAGCTGACGAAGCTGCAAACCTCCTCTAATCTGCGCTGACCACTAATTAATCCCCATGGTGGGAAGATTATGGGTAGTGAGCTGCAGGTTCACAGCCGTAAAGGTTCCAAATCAAAACAAGACCTCCTGACCTCCAGACGGGCTGGACTGCATAGTTAAGGTGTCTGCAGTAAACATTCAGTGATGGTTTGTTTTTTTTCCGCCGCTGTTCACATCAAGCTTATATTACCTGAGGTTGGTTCCGCTAACGAAGCCTGTGCAATACCCACCGACCTCTGGTTACACAACTGAAACATCTTATTGATTTCTGTATCTATCAGTGTGTAGCACTGGAGCTTGTTTTCAGGAGCAGAGATCAGACTCATTGTACACCAGGGCTGTAGTAATGATTTTTGATGTAGAGAGGAGTTTGTATTTGTTTTCTAGAAAAAAAAACAACAACAACAGAAAACATTTATTTTAGTGTGTACCTTCAAAGTAAGCTATTTTTAAGTCTGTTGTGTGTGGTGGTGTTTTTTTTTTTTAATGAGGAGGCTAAGCTCAAGGTTTTTTATATCAAATTTAAATGTATGTCCCTGTTACTCTTAATTATCCAGGGTTAATAAGCATAACATAAAAAGAGAGACCAAATATAAATTATTTAAATTTTTACATTTATTCAAAAATAACTAACAATTTAAACAAAATATATTATTTGTGAACAAATGTTCAGCTTTTTTTTAATAGCCAACTTATTTTTAGCAGTCTTTACACACTGGTCACATTTTTCCCAATTTTCCCAATTTTCAAAAGCGATCATGTGACTGAGTACTTATTTTTTTAGTTAGTCTTCTCTCTTCCCATTAACGGCATCTACTGTCTTCATTTAGGCCAATTTGGGAATGCGCACAAAAACTAGAGGAGCGTTTTATCGCAAAAGCCAATCATATCCAGTCATACCACAATGATTGGATATGAGGACTTTCCCCCATTCATTCTCAATTATTCAAATTAATCAAACCCTGTCTGTTAAAAGTTAATGGGCTCAGGGGAGGCAAGCCTCTCGCTGTAACTCTCGCTGTTACTACCATTAATGAAAAATAATAAATGCTGAAAATAATCGATTTATTTCGAGTGGTCTAGTGGAGTCCATGCCTTAACGGGTCAGTACTGTTTTGGCAGCAAAAGGAGGACCAACACAATATTAAGAAGGTTGTCATAATGTAATGCCTGATCAGTGTATGTACATACCAGTATATGTACGATATATGAAATATTTAAAATGTACTTTTACTTAAAGTCTTAAAGCACAAGCATCCAATATGCCCAGCTCCACATTTCAGTGGAAAATGTCAAACGTTTCTAAGGTCTTTGATGGTACTGAGTTGGACAACCATCTTCTAGCCCATTTTCTTGAGTTTAACTTGGGGAAAGAGTTAAGATGGCTCAACAATCAACGTTTCTCTTTGTTGAATAGCTTCAGCCATCTTTATTTTGTCATAGTTTTGTACATTCTTTCGAATAAAATCTACCTCTCTGTTTTCCCCGCTTGTATCAGCAGGGGCCGTTTCTCAGCCTATTAATACACAGCTATGCTGATAAAAAGACCTGTGGCGAATCCACCAAGGCAGCGCTATTTCTGTCATGATTATTCACTGTCAGTTCTGTCATGTTCCCACTCGAGATGTGTTTCTCACAGTATATTCTACAGTATAAGGCTGTTTAAGTCCCGGACAGTTGGCATAGGGGAGTTTCTTATTATTTTTGCAAAATGACATTTGGATCACCTCCTACTGCTGATGTGTGGATATCCAATGAGTTTTACATTTTATAAAAGAGATCATTCTTTTATTTGTTTGATTCTTAAAACTGACGTTTGAAAAACGTTCTGTCTCCTTTTTATTTTTCAGAGGATCAGGATTGTTTTAGTGGCAGTGCTCTTGTTTCTAACTTCAATTCAAAGGAGAAACTGTTTTGTGTCCTTATAACTTGCTCCTGAGAAAATTAAAGATTACAGAAACAGAACTTAATTCTGTTTAACTATTCTATATGTAATTTTAATGATGTAAATTCAATTATATTTTCTAAATATTTTTTTAACAGAATATCAGCATGCCCCTTTCATCAGCATTTTAATTATACTATTTCTACTAAAAATATAATAATACTAATATTTCTACTATATATATAAATGCAGTCCATGTAGTTGTAGAAAAAAATATATAATTAGTAAAATAAATACAGTATATTTTTATTATTAATATTACTACATCTATTTTATCTCATTTTACTACTAGTAGTACTAATTATTATTATTGTTAGTTGTTCAAATGTAATGCGGCTAAAATTGTGCTATATTGTAAAATCCTATTAGGAGCAGCGTGTAATTTGGAGGAAGGTTCAGCAGTGACCTTTTCAAATTAAGTGAGGGGGGGAAGAAGCTGACATTTTTAGATGCAAATGGCACGAGATTATTTGGAGATTTCCTGTTTGCCTTGATTGAACGTATGAGGGTGCTTGTGAACATCTTAGGAACATTTGGTTGCTTTTTTCAGTTATTTCTACAGAATGTAATCAAGTGCAGCATGTAAAATCAAATACTTTTTTTCTTTTAAACTTATTATTTTTGTTTACAAGCCTTTAATGGAATATAACTGACTCCAAATGAAGCCATTACAGTTAGTAAATGGCTACCAATATCTCGCCATTTAGTCTGTTTATGCAAACCGAAACAAAAGTGAAAATTAGCCCTTTATCATTGTGGTTGCCTTTGGAGGAAGCTGAATTAAGTGTGTTACTCACAAGCAGGATTTTTTATTCATCAGGGCGTTCATGTGTGTGAAACCCCCCTCCTGTCTTACCTGAATGTCTCACGGCAGTGTTATTGAGTCTGAAGCATTCTGAAGTCTAACTCTGGATAATTAAGTCAAAAGCCACCAGCTTCCCTCCTGAGAAGCCCACAGCTGCCTGTCCTTACAGCCTGAGTGAGAGAGACCGGTGCTTATTAACCCTAAAGCAAAGCTTTCTATCCTTTCACATGTCCACTCAAAAAGTTCAAATGTTTTTTTTTCTTCTCCTGTTTATTTTCCACATGGATCAGGATTGGTTCAGTGGCTTGTGTTGATGTTGCAGATCTCATGAAGAGAATTTCTGACATATTTTATGGATCTTATAAACAGCATCTATGGCATCATTCCTTTGACATTATTAAAGTCCTCCCTGTAGTCAATCATTTAATTTATAATTTTTGATCACCAAAATGACATACTTGAAGGTTTTTTTCCTTTAGAAAAAATTGATTCATGCCTTAAAATGCCATGAATGTAACTCAAAATCCTTGCCTCATTTAGTATAAGAGGTTCTATGAATATGCAAATCAGCATATTAGCATAGTCAGAGACCCATTGACAATCACACATTGACGTGATTGGTTACAGGGTAGTTTGTGATGTCATACAGATGGTCGCCATTGATGGATATAATGAGCAAGAAATATTACAGAAACAGAACTTAGATCTTACCTCTGTTTTGTGTGTATTGCACATTGAATTATTAAAATTAAGTTTTTTTGTCAGAGTATACGCTGTTACACATCCCTGTAAGTGCATTACATTTACATATTTATTTCTTTATTATTGTGTTTATGTTTATATTCATATTTACAATAATTAATTTATAATTACATTTTGAAAATGTATTAAAAATGGAAAAATGCATTTTAAATAGTAGTAATATTTTACAGTATTTATTTTATTTTATTTTTTTATCAAATACCTGCAGCCTTGGTGAGCATTATTGTTTATGTAGCCTATTTATTTATGATGATATTATCAACATCTTCAATTCAAAACTCAGCCAAGCCCAAACTCCGCCATACAAGGTAAGCTCTATGGGTAGGTTTTTAGCCTTGCCCACCCGTGACATGGCAATGCAATATTTACATGTAATATTTGTGAGCAAGTGGTTTTCTGAAATGTACATAAACCTCTACTGTATATTAGCAATGGCATGTGGATACAGGATTAGCCGTTGTGATTTCTCTTTGTGATATATATAGTTATCAGGACTCGAGTTGTATCTGTCTCCTGCTTTGTTGTTGTTTCACATTGCCGCCGCCAGCCGCACACTTGATCGCACAGAGTTTAGTGCTTAGTACAATAGGCCTATTTCGTTTCTGCCACACGTAGCACTAGCGAAATTAAAAAAAAAATAAAAAATAAATAGAGCAACCCCACAAACGGTCCTTCCTAGCCTGACAAGCCAGACCCATATTAAGATGAGTTGGTTATTTTTAGATTTATATGCCAGTATTATTATTTTTATTAGCGCTAGGGTACGTCTTGATTTCTAGGCTATGTCCTTCCGCGAGTCGCACTCAAACATGACAAACACAGCTTGTACGGGGGCTTGAGAAGGCATGTAGATGGAGAAGTAGACAATAGACAATAAAAGGTCCAACATATGAGGAATACTTTTAGCTGTGTTGCTATGTTTCAATCAGATTTTTCTTCCAAATTAAGGGATAATGCAAATTAATCCGGCCCACCCATCATCCACTTTCTGCCCATGCCACTGGGTTTGATGTCTATGTTAAAGCACTACTCATGTATTACAGTAACCCAGTAGAAAGTTAAGTAATTTAATGCTGATTCTGATTACATTGTTTATTATTGCAATTTTAGAGATTGCAATGCAGACTGGTTCATTTGTGAAAACAATAAATGTAATTATCCCAGCGTTGTTCCTCCAATATAACAGCAATATCCATTGAGTCTTGGTAATTTACAATGAATTATAGAGATTTTTTTTTTTATTATTCATGAATCGAAGGTGGTAACTAAGCTCCTTGTTCAGGGAGAGTTCACATTTCTTGTCTCACTGAAATAATACAATTTTTATCTTTATCTTTTTCTCCCACCTGCAAAATTATCCCTGCTTCTGAGAAGATGCATCATTTGTTTTTATTATAATCTTGTTTTTTGGCAAGAGTTGGCCAGGCAGAAACAATAAGGGTTGATTGCGAGGGTGTTTTGCTTTCCGTTTACAGTCTTTGTCATGGGGTTACATGCTGCTTTTTTTGTTTTATGAAGGATAAATGCTGCTTATCCCCTCTAAGTAAACCACACTTGCAGCTTTGTTTGAGGGCCACACATTGAGACTTCCACACCGGCAAAATCCAGTAGTTGCAGTGGAATCTGTTCTGCACGCAGCTTGAATACTGATACCAACCCAGGTTCAGGAAGTGTTAAAGGGCAAGTCTCGAGGGAATTTCCAGCACACAGAATTGCCTTTCGTGCAGAAAGGCCACTGGGTAGTACAGATAAACAAAGACAATTATTTATAAACTTCCCTTAAGGCTCAAACACACTCTATTGGGAATCACAGTGTAGCTAGAGTTTCAAAGCTAAATATTAAAATGATGTACTTTACTACCAATACACGTATATATCTCCGTATCATAAGACTTGATTATTTGTTTGCTGATGGGATACAATATTATTTTTTTATACTAAAGTGATTTTGTGTTTGGAATTGTATGATAATGTAAAAAAATAAATTTGAATCATAATAATAAAGTAATACTGATAGGATATTCTGGGTGGTTGTTAAGGGGTCACTATGCTGAAGTGTTCTGGATGGTTGCTAAGGTGGTGTTGTATGCAGTTTCAAAGCGGTTCTGTGTTGTTGCTTTTATCACTGCAGGATGAGACAATCTAATTGCATGCACTCATTTGTTTTTGTTGTTGTCAGGGTGTTGCTATGGAGTTGCTAGGGTGTTCAGACTGCTTACAGACTACTTATCAGAATTGCTTATTCTGGGTGGTTGTTTCCCATCATCCCAAAGTGATGTGGTTGCTAAGGTGTCTTGGGTGGTTGCTCTTGCTTTATCATAAGCCACACAATAAATAATTTAATTTAATGTATTGGTTTCATTGTTGTAGTTGTTAGAGAATTCTGAGTGGTTGCTAGGGCGTTGTTATACAGTTGCTAAGGTGAGTGGTTACTTTTTTTTTACTGCTTTATTGTATGGTAGGCGAACACGCCTCTGTAATTCAATTGAATTCCATTTGAACATCAAGGTATAAATAAATAATTACAGCTAGTTATCAGAGTACTTCGGAGATACAGTCCAATAAATTTGAAGATTTATGATCAGCCATGAGCCACATTTTAAACATATTTAAATATAGTTTAGCATTTTTTGTAAGTCTATGTGAGATTTCATCTACATCATTAACTGCATTTACTAGTAAAGTTTAAAAAGCAAACTTTCACATCCAAACAGAATGAGTCACGGATGTGACCAGGCGTCCTTAGCACATCTGTACTGTTGTGATACACAGTGTTCTTTGATAATTGTGGTTCATGTTTTTTTGTTTTATTATTAGAGACCATAATTGTTATACACCTGGATGTTCTTCCTTGAGTGGTCATTATCACATGCCATAAGCACTAGAGCGTTGCGTGGTATATGTGTAATTATATCTATATAACACTCTTAAAATAACGCTGTCTGTGTTCTGTTATGTGCTCAGTGTCCTCTGATGATCCTAATGAGATGTTAGCACTGCTTGACTACGGACGAATGGACCAGAGAACCCATACCTGACGGTAGGAACTCAATGTGATGTGAGGTCAGTGGTGCAGCAGGCTTCAGACCTGTAGATGTTCCATATGAAGCTGTAAAGGAATCCAGCAGGTTTGTGTCTGCGTGAAGCAGCACATCGTATTCTACACAAGATTTTGCCAGACTATCACAGCTCACTGTATTGCATCTGTGATTTTTGATGTTAATTGTCACTCCCGCCATCTGAATTACTGATGCACATCCTACCCAGATGGCCAGCTCTCAGTTCTGTGTTGAATTATAAGCGTTGGCATGGATGCCGTGTATCTGTGGAGCATTGCACAGAAAGGTTTTGTAGTGTTTTTAGATTGTGACTAATGGAATGCAGAGGCCCCAAAAAGTAATTAGATGCTTAACCACTTAAAACACTTAAGCCACACTTAAAAGTGTTCCTTTGGATTATTACGCAACTCTCTGCTTGATTCTGATTGGCCGGTCATGACATTCCGAGGTACATTTTTCCTTGATAATTATCGTTGTCAGTAGCAATGCTGAAATATAACACTCTCATGTAAGTTGATTTAATGCCTCTCATATCACACATGGACGTTCTCTCTCATGTTTCATTCAAACCCATCTGGTGCCATCTTGTGCCTCAGTCATCGACTAAGTATAGTGAAATAAAACCAGAGAACTTCAGTATTGTCACCATTTCACCAGGCGTCTATGTCACACGACGATCTCACTCCCTCTCTCACTCTCAACCTGAATTCTTACCGTCTGCACACATTCCCAGTCAGCACCAGCAAACAGCTCTGGCATAAAAGTGCACACAGTCATTGACAGTGTTCAAAATCACCCTCTTTACCCTTAAATAAGGCACTATTTGAGGGGATAGCCATTTGTAGTGGTGCCCAAAACAACAGTAAACATTATCAAGTGCACTCATTTAATCCCATAATGCACCACAATAACGAGTGTACAATTTTTTTAGACTCAACCGCTTGAGAATACCCATAATGCACTGTGAGAGTCACAAATGGCATCTGCAACTGAATCATTCGTACAGCCATGAAACCGCTGGACCAATGGTGTTACAGCGTAACATACAGGTGGGATGCACATCCAGGGCATGAAGCTCCAGTTCCACTAAATCCCAAAGATGCTCTATTGGGTTGAGATCTGGTGACTGTGGGGGCCATTTTAGTACAGTGAACGCATTGTCATGTTTAAGAAACCAATTTGAAATGATTCAAGCTTTGTGACATGGTGCATTATCCTGCTGGAAGTAGCCATCAGAGGATGGGTACATGGTGGTCATAAAGGGATGGACATGGTCAGAAACAATGCTCAGGTAGGCCATGGCATTTAAATGATGTCCAATTGGCACTAAGGGGCCTAAAGTGTGCCAAGAAAACATCCCCCACACCATTACACCACCACCACCAGCCTGCACAGTGGTAACAAGGCATGATGGATCCATGTTCTCATTCTATTTACGCCAAATTCTGACTCTACCATCTGAATGTCTCAACAGAAATCGAGACTCATCAGACCAGGCAACAATTTTCCAGTCTTCAATGATCCAATTTTGGTGAGCTTGTGCAAATTGTAGCCTCTTTTTCCTATTTGTAGTGGAGATGAGTGGTAACCAGTGGGGTCTTCTGCTGTTGTAGCCCATCCGCCTCAAGGTTGTGTGTGTTGTGGCTTCACAAATGCTTTGCTGCATACCTTGGTTGTAACAAGTGGTTATTTCAGTCAAAGTTGCTCTTCTATCAGCTTGAACCAGTCGGTCCATTCTCCTCTGGCCTCTAGCATCAACAAGGTATTTTCGCCCATAGGACTGACGCATGCTGGATGTTTTTCCCTTTTCACACCATTCTTTGTAAACCCTAGAAATGGTTGTGCGTGAAAATCCTACTAACTGAGCAGATTGTGAAATACTCAGACTGGCCCGTCTGGCACCAACAACCATGCCACGCTCACAATTGCTTAAATCACCTTTCTTTCCCATTCTGACATTCAATTTGGAGTTCAGGAGATTGTCTTGACCAGGACCACACCCCTAAATGCATTGAAGCAACTGCCATGTGATTGGTTGATTAGATAATTGCATTAATGAGAAATTGAACAGGTGTTCCTAATAATCCTTTAGGTGAGTGTACATATTTTAATAAGTTGCCAGGTAGTAATCAATATTGATTTGAGAATATCTTACCCGTTTTTAAAAGTGGCAGCCCTAACTGTGTGTGGAAATGTCTGCTACATTATCTGTCATTCAGTTTGCATATGAGCCACAAAGATTTAAATAAGAGACAAAAACTTTCTGCGATGTGTAAATTCTGCGATACATCAATTACTGAAGCAAAGGGAACAATGTCCAATTTTCATCGATATGTGAGCGAAAGCACAAAGATTAATATATATCCGATATATATATATCGAACTGAGTTGGTCTCGACTAAAACACTGCTACTTATCTACTCTTTTCACCTTTGTGATTCTCTGTGTGGACTCCTAAGATCTTCTCATGAATATCTGCCCACACTCTCATTATGATCTAAGAATCTCCAACTATCATCCCTACCTGATATACACTCAAATACTTCCATCAATGAGGTGTGTGCTAAGTCTTCTCATCTAAATATCCAACCTGGTAAAGAAAACAAGAGACTCTCTTAATACTGCTATCATCATCTGCCATATGTTCATATTACTCACCTGCTTTTCTCTATTTTTGCAATTTGTCAAATAATCTCTGCCGTGGTTCACCTATCTCTGCCTTTGAGTCTGGTTTTCCCCAAGTATAAACAATAGGCCTACAGTAATATAGTTGAATTATTTTTTAATGTCCGTCATTATTTATTTATTAGATGAAAAGCTGTGTAATAGTGAAATACGAATGCGCATGATCCCTTAAATTTTGTTCATTCTTAGTCTTAAAGCTGCTTGCTAGAAGCTTGCTTGTTTTTCTTTGTGGAAGCTTTTCATTTAATGAGCTAATAAAATATTTAAACATAAAGGTAGGGTAGGCAATTTCCCAGAGGCGATAGCAAGCTAGCTTTGAAAGCATAAGATCCCACTCTCCCTATAGAGCCTCGTTAAATTACCTCATGCCCCGAAGCACATAAGATTACAATAATAATGATCATAAACAATTTACAAAGCTATTGTAGCACCTGACTGCTGCAGATTCATTTCGACATTGAGTGTTGACAATGAAACGCAAAAGTCGTATTACATAGTGCACCTTTAATTATGAATTGAATATAACTTAAGTGCCCAAATACTTTTTGGGGGCCCCTAAGTGCCCCATTAATCTGCAGTTCCTTTCCTTACAGTAACTATAATGACAGAGGACAGAGCTCAGGTGCACCTAAACCAGACAGGCGCCATATTGGTCTAAATTTGGCCTCACACCCCAGCCCGTGGGGAGGCCCACATCTGCACTCTCTCTTAAGTGTGTGCGCAAATGTTTCTGCAGTGGCTCATTTGCCATTATAAGGAACAATGGTAATATATTAAATCTACCATGCGTTTACTTCCTCTTGACGTTTGTTGCAGTGTCATTTGTCTGTGCGATGCACAGGGAATTCAAGAAAGCCAGGAAAGTCAATTAAATACAGAAGAGATGATTAATGCATATGCTTGTTATTTTGCATGAGGTTTACATTAATTAACCTTCAATCTCACCATTGAATGTCAGTGTGAGTGTTACAGATGGGAGAGGTATGCTCTGAGTTGGCATAAACACACTCTTATTCAAGTAAGTATGGACTGTGTTGGGGAAACTAAAATATATCTAGGGTTAAGTTAGCATAAACTAACTCAACCTTAAGATTTCAACTTCTAGAACAATTAGCAAAGCTGTGTTTTAAAAGAAAGTAGATACAAGCTATATCAAAAGTAGCTTGCTGCATTTTTGTACATATTAAATAATATACACAGAACCTGTAATTTGTGCTTGTATATGTTTATTGCCAGCACACTGAAAATATTTTAATGTAGGATTGACATTTTCACTCAGTTTTTTTTTGCTTGTAAATTTAATAAAAATGATGTAATTACAAAAAACGATAAACACGTCAAATTAAAAAGGTAATTTTGAAACAGAAAGTCTTAAATAGTATTCTCTTGTAAAACATAATCTATTTTATCATTTTCCCCAAAATGATACAAAGTTAAAATAGTGTACAATTTGTTTTAAAAAGTGTAAAGAAACCTTTTTCTTAACAATTAGTACCTGTGGTAAAATTACTATCATTGCTCTCTGTATTATGTTGAAACCCTTTGAATAACAATAAAAAAAAAAACTGGTACAAAAGTTTAAGATTTTTTTACTTTTTGACAAACTCATTAAAAAGAACCAACTCAATATGATTCATTCATATACGAGTTAAATCTTAAGCACACAACTCGCTTGCTGTAGCATTGCAACATACATCAGTCAGTGCAAACCTTTTAGTTAATAAAATAGCTTGCTACTGAAAAAAAGCTGCATGATTTTAAAATAGCATTGCAAGCAACGCTCGTCCAGTTCAATAGCTTCACTATTTGTAGCCACGCTAATGCCGAACACCAGGTGCGGGAAACCAATAACATGCTAAAAATACAGACTATATTAGACTGACGTACATCCCTCTTTCCAAGTCGCGGGCGACTTGTGAAGCTGCAGTATACTTTATGATTCAGTTGCAGCTGTCATGAGACTTTATTTAACAAGGGTGCAAACTGTGTCCAATGGTCCAGATGGTGGTCTGAAGCTGTGTTGATCCCTTCCCTCAAAAGAGAACAGGATGTTTAGTGCCAGCATGTTAACACAGGGCTGATCATTATTCAGAAAGGATGACATTTGTTTATGAAGTTCTACCCTCTTTACATCATTGCCAGCATCTTAAATCAGTTGCCAACAGGTCAGCAAAAGGGGAATGATAAACTGATTTTGCATAGATGCCAATCGAGAGAAACCGAAGACTAGGAAGACTAGATTAATGGAAGGAGTGAGTCTATAGTGTGTATGATTTGACTATGAATACATTTTCAAGCCTTTATCATGCAGACCTGATATATCTGAAATTAGGTGTGCCTGTGCTTCTTCCGTTTTCATGAGAGGCTTCAAACAGAGGTCAATTTAATATGGCTGTGGCACACTGAAATGGTTCTTTCTCTCTGCCTGGGAAAAGGCTGCACAAAAAATGTAAAAAAAATGATGTAGCTTGTAACTGCCATAGGCCAGTAATACCCCTTTTCCATCAAGGAAGTGCTGGTGCTAGTTCGGAGCCAGAGCCTAGTTTCAAATCAGTTCTTTGTCTTTCCACACCCAAAGCACCAGCTCCGAGCCAGGAAGAGTGGTTCTTAAGTAGTACCAAAACATTGCTGGCCTAGAAGTAAGAACCGCTTGCGTCACCGGCTGGGTGCGGGGTTACCGTGACCAACAAGACGAACACAAACTTGTGACCGCCATTTTTTAAATAGCAGCTAATCAAACTAACAGCTGCTCGATTGTAATCCCCGTCTATACAAATCATGGTGAGCTGCACGAATGCGTTTGGATTCGCGGTGTTTGGATGCTGATATAGAATCATAAAGCCATGAGCCATTGTTAATGGAAGGCTTGTTCAAGATGCATTGGCGAGCGCTGTGTAGACCGATCGCCGTATGACATCAAAGCACTGCATAAATAAGTAAATTTTGGACTCAAATTCGAAATTTTTGACTCAAAAATTTTTTTCTAGTGATTGGTCACATCTAAATTTTTCAGTTGGCCAAATTCAATTTCTGTGAATTAAATTGCATCAATTCACAGAATTTCAATTCGGCCAAGTGAAAAATTTAGATGTGATCAGCCACTAGAAATGTTTAAATTGGAGACACCCTTCTTGATCTGTTACAAATGGAATAGACATCTTACTTTTAATCTCTGTTCCTTTTGAAGTAAAATAAATAGCCATGATTTTCCCCTCCTCTTCCTCGAACTCTATAATATCTAAGATGAATTTGACATGAATTGCAAAACACAATGGATGTTGTTCTTGCGAATTATATTGACACTAGCAAAGTCATTACATTCGCTTTGTAAGGCCTCATTTTCTCATTTCCCCAGCATCACATTTGTGAATATGTTCAGTGAATACTTGTGGAAATGGTTTTGTGACTCACCATGTAAACTAACACTGCCTGGAGACAGACTTAAAGCAGGCAGCTTAAAGCATGTCTCATATAACATCTTAAACTGATCAGAGGTGGTGTTTTCAAACTCATACCGGCTGAAGGATTAATGGACGGTTGACTCTTGGAAAGCATAAATTGGTGGATGAATGGATGGATTGATTGAAGATGATTGACACATGCAGAATGCTGAAGCTGTAAACTATAGATGGCTTTTCTTTGCCGCATGATGCTCAAAGCATCTCGGAGGCTGTAGTCGATAAGACGCCACTGGACACATCAGACATACTTCAGATTATTTCTGCTCGCTTTGGATTCCTTGCAGGTTTCTTCCAAGTCAGTCATGCTGCGATATGAAATTATGTCTCTGACTGAGTGTGATCCCCTGGTGGGACGACTACACAGAGATGTCAGCTGGTCTTGTTCATTGACCTTGTGGACGCAGGGAAGGTTTGCATTGCCTGCGCTGTGTGAGGAAAGTCGGCCCACACCCGCAGGTTTCAGGCCTGTAATAACGGCGGTAATGCTGTTGGAGGAAACCTTTCACGCTCCGACTTGACACGATATCATGTTTATCATGGAGGATTCAGGCACATCAGGAAGGCATGTTTGCTGGATGTTACTGGTGGGCCGGAGCCTACAAAATGCCCACTACAGACTAGTCTGATCTGTATTTTAATTTTATATATATATATATATATATATATATATATATATATATATATATATATATATATATATATATATATATATATATATATATATAATTCATTTGGATCAGATATTTGGATATGACACGGATTTGGTAAAAAAAAAAAAAATAATAATACTTTGGAATGTCAACTTTAACATCTTGGCAAATGTTCGCCCAGTTTGAGGAAAAAAAACCTCTGTAACCTCATTGTGTATACAATACACATATACAAAAATCAAGCATAACATTAGGACCACCTTCAGATCTTTTTTCCTCATCAGAAGTTTTTTCCTCAAACTGGGCGAATATTTGCCAAGATGTTAAAGTTGACATTTTAAAGTAATTTTAATATGATTGTTTTTTTTTTAAGCAAATCGTGTCAAATCCAATTATCTGATCCAAATGATCAAACATTTTATCTGTATACACTTTCAAAAGTTTATACATTCAAAAGTTTGAGGTCAGTAAGATTGTTGTTGAAATAAATTAGACTTTTTATTTAGCAAGGATGTATTAAACTGATCTAAAGTGATAGTAAAGACTTTTGCATTGCTAAAAAGTCTTAAGCATATTAAAATGATTTCTGAAGGATTGATCACGTGACGACAAAGAACAAAAAAATCAGCTTTACTCCCACAGGAATAAATTATATTTTACAATATAATAAAATATGAAAGAGTAATTTCAAATTGTAATAATGTTTCACAAAGTGACTTACTGTATTTTTGGTTATATAAATACTGTATTTATGGTTATATAAATTTTTGGTTTTACATTTTACTGTATTTTTGGTTATATAAATAATAATAATGATAATGCGTTCGATTTATATAGCGCTTTTCAAGGCACTCAAAGCGCTTTACATTGAAGGGGGGAATCTCCTCAACCACCACCAATGTGCAGCATCCACTTGGATGATGCGACGGCAGCCATATCGCGCCAGAACGCTCACCACCCACCAGCTGATTGGTGGAGAGGAGACCGAGTGATGAAGCCAATCAGGAGAGGGGGATGATTAGGAGGCCATGATGGACAGGGGCCAATGGGCAAATTTGGCCAGGATGCCGGGGTTACACCCCTACTCTTTTTCCGAAAGACATCCTGGGATTTTTAATGACCACAGAGAGTCAGGACCTCGGTTTAACGTCTCATCCGAAGGACGGTGCTCTTTGTCAGTATAGTGTCCCCATCACTATACTGGGGTATTAGGACCCATATAGACCACAGGGTGAGCGCCCCCTGCTGGCCTCACTAACACCTCTACTAGCAGCTACCTGGTTTTCCCAGTTGGTCTCCCATCCAGGTACTGACCAGGCTCAGCCCTGCTTAGCTTCAGTGGGAAACCAGTCTTGGGCTTTAGGGTGATATGGCTGCTGGCCAATAAATGCAACCTTTGTTAGAATGCTTCATTCAAAACTACACTATGTCAACATTTATTTATTTATTAGCTAATTTGTGTCTATTTTTGTTTATCCAAAAATATTTTTGAAATATCTGAGACAGTCACTTAAATGAAACAGCCCTGTTGGTTTTGTTGTTTTAAGCATAGATCTAACTTTTTAATGTAATCCAATTGAATTTAAGTTTATGCTTAAAAAAACTAAAATGTACAAATGCAATTTTGCATGGCATAATCCCTGAAGACAAGTTTCAATATCTTACATAATTCTCAAGTAAATTAATCTTGTTTTAAGCATTTTGAGACATTTATTTATTTATTTTTTTCAAGTGTAACTTCATGGCAGAAGCCTTCTGGTTCATGCTTGGTGTTTGGTTACAGAGACGGACCAGAGCTGTCCTAATTATCATTGCACACAGCATGGGCCCTCTGCTCACGCTGGCTGACATTTTGATTCAGGAGCGTGAGAAGGAAAGCAATCAGCGACCAACCACGAGCATCCAGCGGTGATCACCATCCATTTGTGACATGTTTACTCTGCTGCTTCCTCTTCTACCCACATAAGGATGCTTTTTGTGCTTTTACAAAATGAGAGGTTGTGTTCTGTCTGGACTTTGATGTGTCTTCAGAAGTGTGATAGAGCGTGATCACACTCAGTAGGCCAGTGCTTCCAGTGTTCTCTCAAACTTTTTGAAATCAGGAAAAGAAATTAAAATCATGTCTTAAGATGTCACAATAGCTTAGATCCTTATATAGATGTAAGCCTAAAGACTGGGATTTAATGTCTTTGGCATTGTTGGACAATGGAGAATAATAGTTCCTCTGGGACCCCTGACAGATATTTGTTTACTTCAGGGATAATGTGAGAAATCCACCCTCAAAGCCGTTTGTCTCACGTTGGCTCAGCTTGAATATCAGCACAAACAATTCACACTGTGGGACTACAGCTATTAAAATGTATTTTTCTGTCCTCTAGCATAAAAAAATTCGGGTTCTGGGATCTCCACACCAGTCCACCGCTCTCCATTGACTTTGTTGCGTGAGGCTGCCTCCTTGTCATTTTGGACTTATTACAAAAAAACAGAACAATGTCTGAAAGCTGATATGTGACATGGTGTGCAGCAAACAAGCTAAAAAAAAACACCTAACTAAGATTATGACGCAGGTTGCTCTGTCTCTATACTCGAAAAAAACTTTCCGAAACTTATGAGAAACCGGAAGGTACTCCATCAAACGTCCAACTTAAAAAAAAAAAAAAAAAAACTTTGTCCAAGTTTAGCATGGGAATCCAAGTCTTTAACAGTGTAAAAACAGCTTTTCACCCCCCCCCCCACCTTTAAAGGGATAGTTCACCCAAACCATTAAATGTTCTCATCATTTACTCACTGTCTGTCATTAAAACACTAATGAAAGGGACATTGTGAAGCTTAGCGTGAGAAGTGCCATGAACTCTTGTATTATTTTTCGTACACACACCTATTAGCCTGGATGCCAGCAGAACTCAGCCCCGCACACAACATTTGAGCTCGGGCAGTTCGGTCTGGACCCGATCCATAGAGGAGTAATTGTGCCCGAACAGAAACTGTTCGGACCAATGAAATCATCAGGGCGGGCTTTAGACGATGACGGACAGATGATCAACAGTAACGTTATCATGCACGTCATCAAAGGCGTTTGGTTGCATTTGTTCAAATCCTAAACGGAGAACTTGTTCGTATCTGCATTCACCTTCACTATTTCTCTCAGAAATGATGATCATGTTGGTAAGTTACTGTGTAATCTTAATTAGTTTTTTTTTTTTGTTTTTTTAAACAACACCGGCAAAGATCGTTTATTCCGGCGTGCGTGCAGACAGGGTTGCCAGGTTTTTACAACAAAACCCGCCAACTACTTGCCCAAAAAATTGAGTTTTGGGGGGTAAAATGTGGGTTATTTTGGCAAGGTTGCCTGCTAAATTTGGCATTCCTGGGTTTATATGTAATATAATTGAGGTCGCTTACACCTGCGGACATGGAAAACCACCCGCCGAAAAAAACGCAGACTTGGCAACACAGTGCAGTTGAGCTCTGTTGACATTTGACAACTAACGTAATGCATCACTCCGTTGCTCTGATTGGTTGTAGGTCTATCCAATTGATGTCTTTCCTGGTTTGGTTGAAACGCCCCATAATCACAGCCTAATGGAGCAGTTTCAGACTCATATTCTGACTAGAATTGAGTATGACAACGTCAGGCTACACCTATACCATTTAACTTCATAAGATATTGATTCATCTGGGGTCTGTGGATTGCCGTCACGATCAGTGTGTTTGTTTTTTTAAACGTCAACCAAACAGCACACATTCACTTGTATTACATGGACTCAAAGAGATCTGAAAAAATCTTTGTTTGTGTTCATCTGAAGAAATAAAGTCATTCTGATTGGGGATGAGGGTTAGTAAATGAAGGGAGAATTAAATATTTATAGTGAACTATCCCTTTAATTAGGAGTGTCTCTGTTTAGTTTACCTCTAGTAATGTGTACCTATCAGTGTAATGATGCTGCCTCGGACATTTTATCTGCTTAAACTGACATGAACCCAATATCGGTTTCAGTTGTGTTGGATGCAATGCCACTGACCTGCAGAACAAAACAAATGTGACTCAGCTGTGAATAGATCATATGGTCATAACCCTGCTGTCCAAGTACACATCATGCAGGAAATTGTCAGGCATATAAATCAAATCCAACACCTGATATTATTCTGGATGCACAACTCTTTGCCAGCAGTGACAGAAAGACAACAGTAGACATGCTGTCTAATATTTTTAGACAAAGATGTATCGGCTGATAACTTCATATTATTCAGGGGAGAGAGAGATGTATTTCGTAGATAGATGCTACAAATGGATGACAGGGCCATTCCCGTGAGGAGGAGGACAGGCCAAATGTCATTGGTGTCTGATGGAAGGAAGCAAGTCAGGATATGAGTCCACAATCCATTTCAAATGTCAATATTGCACAGTGGCTCATGTGTCTCAAGATCTAGGGCTGTTATTCTAGATATTTTTGGTTGGGTATTCATGGTTATTCCCATTCTGAAGTCAGTCTCTAATTGGAGAACATGAAATTGTATTATTTTCTAAGATAACTGATATTGTTCAAAAGACCATCTTTGAAAAGCTCATCCAAGATGGAGGAAGAAGGCTGAGGGAATCTTGAGACAAAACAATGACACTGACATATTTTAAGATCTATCTATGCAAGTTGCTTTCAGTTTAAATGGCTCAAACATGCCTTTTAGTCTGGGACTATAGTTTAACCCTTGTCTGTTAAACCAGGGGTGTGCTTCATTTTGGTTTTATATGCTGTTTATGTGGACAATAGCAAATCTATTGTTGTGGGAATTGAGTCAGTTAACTATTTTGAGACAGTCAGGTTTCTTCCTCACAAATTTCATAAAGTTTTAGGGAATACCTCGAAAAATATTTTTGAGGTTCTCTCTACAGTAGAGCTTATGACTGCAGATTTTTCAGGAACAATGTATCAAAATCATAAGGTGTTTAAATAGATTTCAATATTTTAAAATATTGTCATAATACGTATATTCATAATTTTCACCCCTATTTCCTTTTAATAAATCTGTTTTGTACAAGGTGCACAAAATAGTTCCACTCAAGACCTTTTGGGCAAAAAAGTCCACAATGAAACCCATTAAAACGGCCATTTTTAATCCCAGGGCAGTTCAAAGATGATGCAATCTTTGTTAAAAGGCTTTCATTCTGTTGGCAAGGCATCAACATTAGATATTTGACTATTATTTTTTTGTCATTTTCTCAGGTTTGGTCTATAAATAAAATACTCACTTTTTTCCTGTTTTCTGCATGAAGCCAATTTGATCAATTATGCAGTTATAATTGTGTGGGTGTGTTGGTATGGACGTATGAGTGTGGGTTGTATGTGTATAAAGAATATATATATATATATATATGTGTGTGTGTGCTTGAGGAATATCTCTGCTGTACTGCAAATCACAAATCCAAGCACAGAGTACACCAGTGAAGCTTTGCTGGCATAATGAGGGAAATTTGGCACTGCACCTAAAAACCTTCCTGAAAGCTAATTTTTTGAGATATCCAGCTGAAATTTGGAACACAATTTATTTAGTTTTATTGCTTTGATTTAATAGAGTTCGACATGTTTATAAACAATGCTATATTTTAATGTTTATATAAAATAATGTGCAACCTCAAAATATATTTGGGAGCATTTGTGCGAGTGCAAATAATTGTTGAGGAGGTGCGACCTGTTTTCATGTCTCTACAAAATGTTTGCTTGTTATTGCACAGTATGAGCCTGTTGTGAGCTGATACAGTGGCCGGTTCACCGCTCTATCAGTTAAACTTCATTTTTAAGCTCTTAAATTTAAAGAAGACTTTATGTTGTCAGTTTATTAACCGTCAATCACTACGTTCACTGCACTTCATTGTCCCGTGACAGGGAGCTAACTAGCGCAAAATGCAAAGAGCTGAAGAGAGAAAATCTTTTAAAAGGGGCAAGTGAATTTTAAGTAGCACGATTAAAACGTCAATACCAAAAAAAGAAAAAAAGAAAAGGGAATCACCAAAATGCGAGAGTGATTCTGATTGTATTATGTTTAGATGGTGGATAATAATGTACTATAATGTACTGATGCTAACAGCTGCGCTGTTGAGGCTCACACAAGGAGAAATCAAAACAAATGAGCACAGCTCACACAAAGAAACTGTTAACATACTGCTGTTAAAATTCCCAATTATGAGTTTAATTTTTTTTTAATATATGATAAACAGTTAAGCAACATCCCACCAGGAGTGTTGTTTACTTGAATACCATCACGATTGAAAACGTGACATTGATTTCATACAACAGTTAAAATCAAGTCACTTAGATTTTAGACGCAATATTGACGGTTTCCGTTTCATTCCAAACAAAGATCACATCAGAACCACAGCTCGTCTCAATACTCTTCCATTAATGAATGATTCAGCATTTTGAATGAATCGGTTGAGTCAATGATTCAATGACCCATTCATAAAGAACCGCCTCATTCCTGAATAAATCATCTGTTTGAATGAATGACTCAATGACTCATTAAAGGGGGGGTGAAATGCTGTTTCATGCATACTGAGCTTTTTTACACTGTTAAAGACTTTGATTCCCATCCTAAACATAGACAAAGTTTCAAAAACTAATGTTGGACGTTTGATGGAGTATTTCTGTACTAAAAATACTCCTTCCGGTTTCTCACAAGTTTCGGAGAATTTTTTTCGAGTATGGGTCGGCTTGACGTTACTAGAGCGGAAGGTCCTTGTATGGGCCGTACGGGCTCTTCTCCCGGTAGGGTGCGCACGCGTGTGACTAGAGCGAAAGAGGAAATGCACGCCCATAAACACTGCTCTCAGCTGCAGATCCAGTCGTTGTTATAGTCCACGCCGTGCTCCACTTTATTCCTATGGGTGATGTCAAGCGACTTCAACGCTTCAGCACAGCATTCCGGGAAGGCAGCGCTGCATTTGAACCGATTTGAACGCAGAAATGACGGGAAGCTTCACAACATCGCTTCAGTCGTGACGCAAAGTGGATCTCCACCGGTCACTGCTGTCAGGACTTCAACAAATCATACCAAAGAAGTGTGTTTTTGTCGGAGACGTCCCAGTGATAAAGGTTCGGTCCTGATTTGGAAGCAGGCGGTGAGTAAAACTGCTTCAAATGTCTGTGCTGTTGGCTATCGTCGCGTGAGTTAACATCAGTAAACGACACGATCGCGTGCTTCATCGTTCAAATGCGCTAACGTTACTCCATTGTTGTTCTATGTATAACGTTACACTAGTCTGACGTGCAAAACCGTTTTGCTTGCTACTGCTAAGGTTTAGTTGCATACAATAGTCCATAAACCGAATCATGTCCTCATAAACTGCGAGTAAAGACACACAAATGTTGACAGGCCACTAAATACAGTACATACCACAGAGACGGACGTCCTGCTGTTGCTGTTTCTCCTGTTCCATTTATTTCAGCCTCCGGATCTGATTCTGGATCATATCTGTATTAGCTGAGCTCGATAGCCATGGGTTTCTCCACGCTTGAGGACGTCACCGCTTTGTGCGCGATCGTCATTCTTTAGCTCCACCCACACGATACGCCTCCAGGCACTTGTTTTTTTTCCCAGAAAGACTCGGTACAGCCTATATTTCTTTTATAAATATAATAAAACTAAAGACTTTTCGGAGATATGAAGGATGCAATACTACTCTATAGGTACTCAAGATTGACATGAGATTGACTGAAACTGAGTGTTTCACCCCCCCTTTAAGGCGGTTTAGTTTACTGTTTAAAAGTATCATTCTTTACAACATTTATTATTTGTTTATTCAAAATATATTTTAAACAATCTCATAAAATCATTCAATGCAATTTTAATCTTTCAGTGTAAATGATTTAATTTGATTGGCAAAAGCCCTAAAGGTAAAAAATAAATAAAAAATCCTTGGGGTAAATAATACAAAATCAGATTTAAATATGCCATAGCTGATAGAACACTGGTGAGAATATTTTTTCAGAATCAATTATATTTACAACACAAACATCCTTTTTTTTTCCTTAGGCAAGCAACACCAGTGCTACCAATTAAAAAAGTGAATTTTGAGCCCTGATGTTCATAAACCCAATTTTTTTTTTGCTTTGACTTTTTATTATTATTTATTTTTACTTCAACAATAATCTGCTAAGGGTCTTTTTTAAATGAGACCATACAATTAACAATTAAGTCTGAGACTGTGCTCCCAATAGCTTTTTGGGGATTTTTTTCCCAATCCTTTTTGACATGGACATTTTGTATGACTGTGTATACATTTTTAATTGATGCACAATAGTTAAATAATGGATTAGATTGAATATAGTAATATTTTAAAAATATCACATCAATGTTTTTTTTTTGGTCCATTTATCCTAATAAAAAAAAATGTTGTTTCAGATGTCAGTTTTGAGATGGAGATTATTAGCGCATAAACATTATTTGGCTGATTTAAAAACTTTAAACAATGTCATCATCAATGTATTACCTAACTGTTTCATCATGAGCTCTATAAATGCATTAACAACCTGACAGGTTTGTCTTAAAAACATCAGAAAACCTTGAAACATTTTGAAATGACTGGCACTGCATCCACGGTGCATTATTTCACTTAATGATCACAGCAGGTGGAACCCATAAAAATAAAAAAAGACTGTGTTAGTACCATGAAAATCTAGATGAACAATCTTGTGTGACACCCTAATTGGTTCAGTCCCCTCAGTAAACATATGGCACACCCTCCCTGCGGTGCCCGCCCAACAGAGCCTCACGTTTCATTACCAACAGAATTCTGTTGCCTGCTATTGCATGCATGTTCATATATTTGTAGGCTATGTAAACTTTTGGAAAGTGGTACCATCAAGAACTGCAGTGATGAATTTGTGGCTGTAGTCAGACCTGTCAGTCTGTCGATGCAAAGCCGCTCTGTAGATTGTGAGTAGGATAAATGTTTGACAGATGTCTATTATTCAAAGGCTGCAGACAGTGGGCGAGGCGCATGGTCCAATACTGACTGCAAATGATAATGATAATAAAATAACATTATTGACCCACACAGGTTCAGTGCATGTCAAACTGAGGACAGGGCAGCCAAATCATGGTATTGACCATTGTATTGCTCATGTATAGTTCGTATTAGTAAACATATTAACTAACGTTAACAAATGAAACCTTATTGTAAAGTGTTACCAACATTTTTTGTATACTACCTATTTTATTTTCTAGTTTTATTCTCTCTTTTCTGTCCATCACATTCATTCAATTATGTATTTTAGCACCATTAATATATATATATATATATATATATATATATATATATATATATATATATATATATATATATATATATATATATATATATATATATATATATATATATATATATATATATATATATATATATATATATATATATATATATATATATATATATATATGCACCCACCCCCACCCACTCCACGCTGATGTCATTTTTACCGCACGCACACCCTCGCGCTCCTGCGGACGCGTTGAGTATAAACAAGGCTTTGGTGGTTATATTACAAAGTTTGGAGCCACAGAGCTCCAACTTTGTGTGGCCTTAAGATTAGCACAAGAACAGTGTGTAGAGAGCTTCATGGATTGGGTTTCCATGGCTGAGCAGCTGCATACAAGCCTTACATCACCAAGTGCAATGCAAAGTGTTGATTGCAGTGGTGTAAAGCACGCCGCCCCTGAACTTTAGAGGAGTGGAGAAGTGTTCTCTGGAGTGACCAATCACGCTTCTCTGTCTGCCAATCTGATGGACGAGTCTGGGTTTGGCAGTTGCCAGGAGAACAGTACCTGACTGCAATGTGCCAAGTGTATTAAAGTTTGGTGTAGGGGAGATTATGGTGTTGGGTTGTTTTGGGTTGTTTTATGTATTGGGCTTGGCCCCTTAGTTCCAGTGAAAGAAACTCTTAAAGGGTTAGTTTACCCAAAAATGATATTTATGTCATTAATGACTCATCCTAATGTTGTTCCACACTCGTAAGACCTCCGTTCATCTTCAGAACACAGTTTAAGATCATATTTAGTCCGAGAGCGTATCTAAGTGTAGGGCTGGGCGATATGATGAAATATATCATCTGGACGATAGAAAATGTCTATCGTTTTATATAAGGCTCTATTGCTTACGCCACGATAAGGCGTTTACGACAGAATTTTACGTCAAGATGCACCTTACGCCACGGCATGCCCATGCACGCTGAAATACATAAACAAACATGGAGGAAGACGGTAGTAGACGCGGTTCAGACCAGGGTAATTCTCAGAGTAATTATGCCAGAGTGGTGGCATAAGCGCTCAAAACAAACTTCAGACACAGACGCTGCAACGGGCTTTTACGCGTGGCACACCATATAGCCATATATATTGAATATTTATATTCAATATGTATGGCCATGTATGTTGAAATATTTTAATGGCAGGTGTAGGGATGGCGAAAACTAAACATTTTCTTGACCGACCACCGAGCCTCATTAGCCGGTTAACCGATTAGTTTAAAATATTCTGCGCTATTTGAAATAACAGCCGTGAGCCTCTCTCTCTCTCTCTCTCTCTCTCTCTCTCTCTCTCTCTCTCTCTCTCTCTCTCTCTCTCTCTCTCTCTCTCTCTCTCGCTCTCTCTCGCCCTCTCTCTCCCTCTCTCTCTCTCTCTCTCTCTCTCTCTCTCTCTCTCTCTCTCTCTCTCTCTCTCAGATGTACAGAAGCAAATGAAAGTACCGTTTCTGTATGCATCACATGCAGGACTGCAGTAAGAGTGCATTAGTATTCCACTGGCAGCTATAAGGTAAACTGATAAGGGACAGTGTGTTTGCTGTGTGTACGGTTCAGTGCAGTTCCATGATGCCTCTGGCAAAGACATCTAGACAGCTATAGATAGTTTGATCTCATTGTGGAAATCTCTAATTCCCATCTACTTTTGCCGGAAAGTGAGAATGTAAGAAACAGAAGGGGGGATGCATGATAATCTAGATCAGTCTGATACATCACATATGCCTTCATATCTGTTTTAACATAAAAAACCCTTTGCTTTTCTTTTTATGTTTGCATCTGTGTCTAAGTGCGTGTGAAAGCAGTGAAGTCAGTGAAAGGTCAACAGAAGAACACATGGACACTGGCCTTGCGTGATTCACGGCTGAGACTACAACTTTAAATGTCCCTTCACTTTCAATTTACCACGTTGTCAGACACGGGCCAGAGCAACATAAACAAGTGAGCAAGATCTCTGTACCCAGCACACTGTCCCAGTGTGAAATTGAATTATCCAGAAATGAACAATTTCATATTCTCAACTTCTCAGTTCTCAGCAGCAACTAAATACATTTATTTAGAGTATTTCTGCTTTAAATAAATGCTGTTCTTTTGAACTGAAAAGGGTATCATGCAGCACAACTGTTCTGAATGTTGATAAGAAAATCAGCAAATCATCATCTTAGAATTATTTCTGAAGGATCATGTCACACTGAAGACTGGAGTAATGATGCTGAAAATTCAGCTTTACAGCACAGGAATACATTACATATATTATAAGCTATTACAATAGATGGTTATTTTAAATATTACAATTAACAGTTGTTCTAAATTGTTTTAATATTTCTCAATATTACTTTTTTAATGTAGCCTAATTTTGATCAAATGAGCCTTTTTTTAAAAACCATAAAAAAACTCTTGCGGCCCCCAAGGTTTTGAACGGTGATGTAGAGTAAGGCTATGAAGAGAATGTGGATAGTTGCTCAGAGCATTTTGCAAATAATTTATAAGAAATGTTTGATTTAACATTGAGGTGCAGATGGTATCTCGGCAAATCTGAGCAGTTTCACACATTGAGAATTTCATACAGAAAATACATAGCCTACAGTATGTGAAATTGCTTGGGTCTGTTTCGCAGGAGAAAAATCATCGAATTATGATGTGAAAGCCAAAACGGCCATTTGATCTCTGACTGAATCCAAGATGATTTTGTTTGAAGTCATGAAAAGCAGCACATCCATTAAATCTCTTTGCTGTCTAGGAGAAATAACTGAGACATTTAAAACATGTTATTTGGGATTTCGGTAGATGCCATTTACATACTTATGAAGGATAAATCCTGGATGATTTTCCTGTGACTTAAATGAAAGTACTCGTCTTATTTAGTCTTATTTATATGCAGAAACAAGTTGTGACACTTGAGGGCCATTTTTCTTTCTCTTTAAACTTTTCAAAGCATCCTTGTCGTCATGCTTTATATTGCAGCTCTGTTTGGTCTTCTTTGCTAGTTGCTGTTGTCGTCGGTTATGAAACATTTATAGATAAACATATGACAAGGATCCCAAACGCAAACTAGGGCTATGACTCTAAAAAGTAAAACTTTTAACAGAAGTTATTTGGATTTGAAACTATGCCCTTGGAGTGTGAAACTCTGTTACTGTGCCACCCACACAATGTTGGGCGGTGTCAGCTGGAGAGAGATACAAACACTGAACCACAGAGGGTCTCAGCAGGCTTTTCTTTGCTGCAGCTCTCAGCGTGACAATCTTTTGAACTAGCACGCACTTGCTTTGCTATTGACTCTCCCCCCTCCCCTCAATTTTCTTTTTTTCCATTTACTATAAAAGCATTTGGATAATTCAGAATGCAATTGCACTGAATGAACTTTGATCAACATCAGCCATGTACCTTTTATGAATAAAATTACTTCAATCAATCAATCAATCAATCAATCAATCAATCAATCAATCAATCAATCAATCAATCAATCAATCAATCAATCAATCAATCAATCAATCAATCAATCAATCAACTTTATTTATATAGCGCTTTTACAATGACGATTGTTTCAAAGCAGCTTTACAGTGTGAAACAGGACAATACTGCAACAAAATTTGATTTGGCTGTACAGTCGTTCTGGAGAAAACGGTGATGTTATCAGCTTATTTTAATTGATCATAGCGCGACAATGTTGGCAGATCAGTATTATACTTTATAGAATATAATTAGACCTAATTAATACATTTTATTTGTATATTTTGTTGAATAACTTAGATCATAAATTTAGTGTTATAGTTTTAGTGTCCCAAACTGAGCAAGCCAAGCCAAAGGCGACAGTGGCAATAAACCAAAACATAACCAGAAAAATAAACCTTGGGAGAAACCAGACTCAGTCGGGGTGCCAGTTCTCCTCTGGCTTGTTATCAAAACAGTGTATGATTATTATTCTGGCCACCTTACAGGTCAGAAATCATATTAGATCGGAATATTCAAAATTTCTGGGTATCGCGCGAAAGACGAGTTTAATTAGGATGGCGTGTCGAATACACAAGATGAATATTTGAAATAATGGAGTCGTGGCGCCGGAGACGGTTTATTGAGGATGATGTGCCGGTGAGGCAAATTCAGAGGAGACACCAATTGACACGGGCTCAGCAGAACTTCCAGGATTCTTTGGTCATGTCCAGACGCAGGTCCACCATCCGCTCCGGACACAGCCTGGATCTGGCTTCAAATGTTTTAATTGTATTTGAGTAAATTAGAATTTTGTGTCTTCCTCTGACACATATGTGCGGGTTTTGGCATCATATCATTAACTATATCATTAACATTTCAGAACTACCTTTCCATACTCAGACAATCAAAAAGCATCACTGTTTTAAAACACCAACAATAGCCGCAGCTTTGACAGCCTGGTGGAAATTTCATCAAATTACAAACACTCCTCTTGCACCGTCTAAATACACCCCGATCTGGAATAACCCCGATTTTATAGTTAACAAGAAGCCACTCAACTTACGCACATGGGTAGATAAGGGCATCACACAACTTCAACACATCCTCCTTAATAATAACTGGGCACCATTTTCCCACTTAGTTCTGAAGTACGGCATTGGGAGTAATTGTTTTTTGGAATATTTACAAATCAAGTCATCTATTCAATCAAAAATCGACACTCAGACAATTAATCTAGATCTTCCTCCTCCAATCTTAGAGCTAATTAATATAACATCCCCCAAAAAACTACTCTCCAAAATATATAAAATAATATCCAAATCAGACAACACATTAAGCCTGCCCAATGCTAAATGGGAATCAGACTTATCCATTACTCCCAATGCCGCTTTCTGGTCACAAATTTGTAAAAATATTTACTTCATGACAAAAAACGCCAACTTACAACTTATACAGTATAAAGTTCTTCATAGATCCCACCTAACTGGACAGAAATTATTTAAAATGGGTTTTTCTTCAGAAACATGCTCACATTGCACACAAAACACCCCAGACACCTATTTACACGCTATTTGGCATTGCACCTCAGTTAAAACATTTTGGGAGAACGTTACTGACTCACTATCCAACCTTATGGGTTGTCACATCCCACTATCTCCCTCTCTCTGTATATTAGGTGACATATCCATAATCAGTTTAGACAGTACAAACAGTCAGTTACTCCTAGTGGCCCTAACTATCGCCAAGAAAACTATCCTCATGAACTGGAAATCAAGAAACACCATTCACATTACAACTTGGAAAAATTTACTAATAGAGTACATCTCCATGGAAAACTTGTCTACCTCTACTCAAAATGATACATCAGAATTACACCCTTCTTGGTCAGCTCTGTTTAACTTCCAACAGTCATGAATCCACTCACCTTCTTTGTCTGAAGCCATCCTTAATGATACACCATCAATAATGGGGGGGGGGGGGGGGGGGGGTTCAAGAAGAGGTAGCAACACAGACTATTATTAAATAAATAAAATTGCTTATAAGATTATATTGGAATCTCTCTCTGTCTCTATCTCTCTCTCTATCTATCTCTCTATCTCTATCTCCCTTTCTATTCTCTCTCTTTCTATTCTCTCTCTGTCTCTCTCTCTCTCTCTCTCTCTCTCTCTCTATCTCTCTCTGCGCTTGTGGACCCTGGATGGTTGTGGCATACTAATCCCTGTCATGTGCGGTTCTGATTAGTCGTGGGTGGGGGTGAGGTGGGGCCGGGGGCCTTGGTCTTTCGCCCTCCAGCTAGTAGTTGTCGCGCTGTTTTAATGCTTTACATATTAGGTGAGGTGCACACACATTCATTTGGAGCATAAAACTAGTTTAAATCAGGAGGAAAAAAAAAAAGAGAAAAAAAAAGAAAAAAAAAAGGCACATATATAGGGTAAATGTGGCGTGGACATGGCGGCCTGCGTGGGCTTTGCACTGGGCAGGTTCCATGCTACACGCCATGTTTGTTTTAATGCATTATACACTAGTTGACAAACACATCAGACAACAACAACAACAAAAAACAAAGATAGGGTCAGCGTGGCATCTATGGAACAGCTGGGGGATGGGCATGGATCTCGGGACCCTGGCAGCACCTCACCTTGATAGCCCATTGCATTACGACTCTGGCAGAGGTCTATCCTATGCCATGGCCATGAGGGGTATCAAAGCTTTATAATACCTTGTTATTAATAGCTGATCAATATTACCATTATTATAATTATTTTTATTGTTATTATTATTAAAATCATTGTTACCACTACTATTATTATCACTATTAATGACTTTATCAATATCTACCATTATTAATATTATTATTACTATTACTACTATTGTTTTTATTTGTCCTCTTCCTGACCCCTTTAACCTTCCCCTCATTCCGGATGAAAAGAGTATATTTGTATATATGTTTGTCATTACTACTACTGATAATACTATTAATACTATTTGTCATTTCTAATTAATTGGATTTATCATTATTATTGTTATTATTATTAATATTGCTATTACTATTGCTGTTGTCACCTTATTTATACACATATATTTTTGGTTATGTCTGTTGTACTTCCCTACATGATTCTTTATTCATACATTAACACTCCCACACCAGTTACACGCACAAACACACACACACACACACACACACACACATACATACACACGCACACCTCGTACTGGCATGTTATGTTTTGTTGGCCCTTGTATTTGTATTTTGCATCTTACTTCTCTTTTGTAAATATTGTACTTGTCTGTTTGCATAATAAAAAAAAAAAAAAAAAAAAAAAAACTATATCTTTCTGCAGCACAATACAGTCCTGTTCTAAAGTACCAAGTTCGGAGTAAATTTAGAACTGATATTTTTTTAATGCCATTTGGGATTTGAATTGGAATGACAGAAAGGGGAATTTACTAGCCTTACAAGCCAGACCCACATCAAGATGTTTGGTCTGGAAACTCACCATAGACAGGGCTCAATCTGAGGGGCGGGATAAACGGTTGTCTTTCAAACTCCCTCTGCACGCGATAGGATAGCGCTACACCAACCAGAGCAACGAAGGTGAAGCAGAGCTCGTTGATAGATTAAACTTTCGCCGTATCCGGTCGGCAAAACTCCGAACACATCTTCTCTTTTTAAGAATGACTTCAGTGCTGTTCTTTGGTCTTTTCTCAGAGAAAAGCTTAACTCCAAGTCTTCCAGAGTCACGGTCAAAGCTGATTCAAAAGACCGCCGTTCGGCAGTTTCCGTGTTTACTAGAAGCACGCAAACGCAACTCGGCCGTCATTATGGCTCCGCTCTCCGACTCTATACACGATGTGATTGGCCCGGCAAGAGTTAGGGGAATACAGCTCAGAAGGGTATTGAGAGTTCTTAGACGACACTCGCGAGCAGATTAAATTTGCTGCCGCTAGGGTGCGTCTAGATTTCTAGGCTAGGAATTTACTGAATTGCAATTCAAAGAAATTCAGCAGGAAATTAGATTCGGGGAATGAAATTCATCAGTACACCAGTAAATTTAAGAGCACAAACCTTTGTAAATCACCTCACATGATTCATTTAAATACTCTCCTCCCATGAATTTTGCGCCTGAAAGGAAAAGTCCAAATGCATATGCAATAAGGTCAGCCACAAAAATAACTATCCACGCCTTTTTTTACTGCGTCTTTAGTTAAAGAGTTAGCATATGGCTTTGTATTAGTAGAAACCCTGGAGTAACCCTGGAGAGATTTATGCATTTTATTTCTGGAAAAAAATCCTCAGATGATGCAAATATTGTTTTTTCGTGTCATTGGAGGATTTTTTTGGCCAGAGGCTAAAGACTACAGCCAGTAGAGGGAGCTGTTTCCACGTTTTCAACCCGCACATAGGAGATGGGAGATCGCACTCACAGCTCAGTTTGCAGCTGCAGGCAGGAGTTATGCGGAGCAAAGTAAGTGTTTTAACTTCTCAAATTAATTCCTATGAAAGTTAAGCTTCCAAAGGCATGAACTGAAAACGCAAGCATTTAGAACACAAAAGCATTGATCATTTTTATTTTATTTTTTACTTTCAGTTACTAGACTGGGTAAACCTAGCCTGATCTGCCGGCAATTTGATTTCGCTCTGCAGCCTAGGCTGTAAACTTGTCCATTAATTTTCCTGCTTCTGTCACATTTTTGCGGGAACCAATTACAAACTGGCTTATCCACCTGGCACGATTTTGGCGGGTTTAACACCATGACGAATAGAGAAGCAAGAGATCGATGCCCGTTTGTCCCGCCTCTTGTGGTCGGATTGGTTGAAGGATCATCCGATTGCATACAGAGTCATTTGAGTTATGCTCGTTGATCATGTTTTTTGTGCAGTAGAACATACACAGCAGACTCCCCAGACTGATGTTCAATCTTAAAAGATTGAGCTTGGTCTGGTGATAGCCAGACAAATCATTTACTTTATTAAATAAAGAATTGACTACCTTCCATTTGATTTGAAATTTCAGTTGAATTGTCCACACCCCACAGCAAATTGTATAGGAATTTGGAATGACAGGAAGTGAAATTAAACTGGCAATGCATTGTGAAATATAATCCATAAATCTGTAAAGCCAGTAGTCTTAAAACTACAAGATTTTTCTTAAACTTCTATTTTCAACTTTTAAATAAGGCTATCAAGTCAGAGTTTATGACAAGAATGCTTTTAAACTACATTTTAAATTGTACATTTGTATTGCATTTTGGTATTCATTTCACTAATTCACACACAGGTCAGTTACTAGCAAGACTGACAACCACATTCAGTCTGAAGTGACCCTTACATTTACAGTTTTGATCAATTAATTTTGTAGTTGGGTCCAGTTAGTCTGTGCTGTGTAAATGCGACCACAGTGGGCAGTTCGACGTCTGTCACACATACTTGTCTCGTGCATACTGCATTTTTCATGTGACAGAGCGGTTATGTCATCCAGAGGTGTTGGAGCTAGTCATAGTTTTGTAAACAGATTTAAACGCAAGACTCTTCTTGGTTAATTAAGATTTGACTGTTTTTCTTGCACCTCGATTAGACTAGTTTATTAAATAATGTCATGTCAGTTATGATAAGAATAATTATGGTGTTGTGGATGTCACCGTCTTTGACATTTACTTTATTCACTGACACTATTGTTTCAGGCATTATTGCCAACTATCGCTAGATAAGAAAAGGGGCATGACTTTGGTTATTTGCTCACGCTAGCATCTCAAATACTTTATTGTTTGAGCAGGACAGTTTATCAAACAGAAAAGCACAAAACATCTAACCATTTTAGCATCATTAAACTACAAACAAGCAAATGCATCATTTACACCGACCACTGACAGGTGAAGTGAATAACACGGATTGTCTCTTCATCTCAGCACCTGTTAGTGGGTGAGATATATTAGGCAGCAAGTGAACATTTTGTCTTCAAAGTTTGATGTGTAAAATCAGGAGAAATGGGCAAGTGTAAGGGTTTGAGCAAGTTTGACAGGAATTCAGGAGTTCCCGGTCTGCTCTTTAGTGGTCAGTATCTATCAAAAGTGGTCCAAGGAAGGAACAGTGGGGAACCAGCGACAGTGTCATGATGAGGCCATGGCTCATTGATGCACATTGGGAGCGAAGGCTGGCCTGTGTGGTCCGATCAAACAGATAAGCTACTGTAGCTCAAATTGTTTAAGTTAATGGTGGTTCTGATAGAAAAGTGTCAGAATACACAATGCAGTGGCGCCTCCAGAAATTTTTCATAGGGGTGGCCAGATGGGGCCACTTAAAATCTTGGGGTGGCACACCAAAACTAGAAACCATAATTTCAGAATTGTATTCTACTGGTGTAGTAAACCGGCCTGTTGCACGTCACGACACATAATTCTGCGTCGTCTTTTACTAAAAAATATTTTTTGACTTATTTACTTACCAGTAGTCTTCGTCTTCTAACGTTAACTTCTTTACACACAAAATGACTTATTTTAAATATAAAATACATATATAAAAGTCTTGGGCATGTCAAAGATTTGTAACAACTTTAGCTTTGATGCATTGTTAGTTTTTGTGCAGCATCAGATTTTTTTCTCCCTCATTTACAGTTCGTGGCTGTTTTTGCCCCATTGACTTCCATTATAGCCACAAAAAAATTATTGGAAAGCCATGACACCATATAATCATGCATTCTTGATTGTTGGTGGTTTTCCCAGTTGGGAAGAGGTAAAATGTGTAATTTTTACAGTTGATAACCAGGTGGCACCATTAACCCTTTAGATAGGCCTGTGCTGAAGAAAAAAAGAAGAAGCTTAGTTTCTGGCATTTGTATAGAGTATAATAACTGCATATAAATGAGGGATTAATTTTTTTTAAATCTGATGCTGCACACAAACTAACAATGCATCAGAGCCAGTGTTGTTACTAATCTTTGACATGTCCAAGACTGTGATAAAAGGTCAAAAAATATCCAGTCCACAATTACTTTTTATATTGAAAAATAAGTTATTTTGTGTGTATGTTTTTTTTTCCAAATCAGTTTTGAATCCGCTTTTGAAAATAATTTATGAACTTAGTTAAAGAGTTAAAGAGTGATAAGAGTGACAATGAAACAATGACAGCAGCTCAACAATAAACATGGAATCAAGTATGTAAACTTGCAACAGAACACATTTTAAAGTATTTTACTTTTGATTATTTTATTTATTTCTAAAGATCTCTTTAGTAGCCTGTATTGGTGTACTTTAAAGGGATAGTTCACCCAAAAATGAAATTTCTGTCATCATTTACTCTCCCTCATGATGTTCCAAACCTGTATGAGTTTCTTCGTTCTGTTGAACATAAAAGAATATATTTTGAAGAGCGTTTGTAACCAAATGTTTGCTTTGGGGGCAACATTGACTTCCATGGTAGGAATGTGTCTTCATATGTATTCTACATAAAGAAATGCATACAGGTTTGGAACAACTTGAGGGTGAGGAAATTATGACAGATTTTTCATTTTTGGGTGCACTGTCTCTTTAAGCAGTCATTCTGAACCAGTAAGCACTTTACTGACAATTCTGAAATTCAAAAATGTTTAATCCTCTTTATTAATTTACTATTATGACTATATTATTATGTAATTATTTGTCCCATTTTAATCTAAATATTTTTTAAATATCAAACTGCTAAATGATAAATTGATAACATTAATATGCTATAATCTATTATTTAACCGTTCTAATATCTAGAAAAATAAGTCTGCCAAGCTCTGATAATGTATGAAATATTATATTATCCATTAAAAAAACAATAGGCCTACCTTTAGTTCACGGATGTGTCTGTCATCGCATGCTTTCAGTCAGACAGTCTGAGACACTGAAATGCTTCTCTGCAAAGGGTGCAGTTTGTCTTGGGTTCATCTTAAGTTACTGGACAGACCCACTCATGATACCTTTTTTTTCTATTGAGCCCTATATCTGGAAATCCTCTTGCGTTCAAACTGTGGACGCGAGCTCGACATGTTTTAAAAAAAACGCGCAAGTTTCCAGCGCATGTTCTCGAGACTCCGTCGCTATGGCAGCAAAGCGCCGCTAAAACGCAATCTTGTGCATCGCGTCCGTATTGGTTTGATACGGGACGCGTCATTTTGCTTATTCTAAATATTGATTGGGACTAGTACCTAGCGTCCCCCCCAAACCTACGCCATGGCCAGCGGGGTGGCCAGTGGGGTGGCCAGGGGTTGGCCAGGGGTGGCCGTGGCCACCCCTGGCCACCCCCTGGTGGCGCCACTGACACAATGCAGCGCAGTTTGTTACATATGGTGCTGCATTGCTGCAGACCAGTCAAGGGTACTCATGCTGACCCCTGTCCACAGTCGAAAGCGCCAACAGGGGGCATGTGAGCATCAGAACTGGACACGGAGCAATGGAAGAAGGTGGCCTGGTCTGATGAATCACATTTTCTTTTACATCATGTGAATGGCTGGGTGTGTGTGCATCGCTTACCTGGAGAACACCAGGATGCACTAGGATTGGCAGTGTGATGCTTTGGGTAATGTTCTGCTGGGAAACCTTGAGTCCTGCGCATTTGGATGTCACTTTGACACGTACCAGCTACTTAAGCATATGTACACCCTTAAACGGTATTCCCTGGTGGCTGTGGCCTCTTTCAGCAGGATAATGTGCCCTGCCACAAAGCAAAAAGGGTTTAGGAATGGTTTGAGGAGCACAACAACGAGTTTGAGGTGTTGACTTGGCCTCCAAATTCCCCAGATCTCAATCCAACCGAGCATCTGTGGGATGTGCAGAACAGACAAGTTAGATCCATGGAGGCCCCAGCTCGCAACTTACAGGAATTAAAGAGTCTGCTGCTAACATCTTGATGCCAGATACCCTTCAGGGGTGTAGTGGATTCCATGCCTCGACGGGTCAGGGCTGTTTTAACAACAAAAGGAGGACCAACACAATATTAGGAAGGTGGTCATAATGTTATCGGTGTATACTAGCATCATTTTAATTTATTTTAAAAAGGGACATTAATCAACATTCATTAATGTAATTGTTCCCAAATTAGCCGCAAGGCTAGTTTTCATTGTAGTTAGTTCATAGAAATTATTTTGCTATAGTTAAAACAGTCCCACCTGGATCAAACTTTAAAAACACACACTCAGCAGCTCAGAGCAGCATGAATAATTTACAGAATGCTCCACTTTGATGTTCATCACTGGCAGCTGCTGATTTCCTCATCATGAACCCTACAGGAGACACACACTCGTCCTCTTCAACTGCAGCTGTTATCTGGAGTAGTCCTGTCCCACTGAATCATGCAGAACCACCCATCCAAACTCACTGACCTCTGTGCTATGACACCAGGGGTTCATGCTTAATTAGGTTTGACCTGACCACCTTGTCCAGCTCCTGAACTCAAGAGTATATGTCTTGGGCATTCCAGGTCATCATCTTCTAGTTTTGCAGCTTAAAATACTCAAGAGACGTTTCATATGTAATCTCAAAATTGCTCTGTCAAAACTGCTAGATCTGTGGGAAAAGTGTTATACAATGTGCATAGTATTGTGCAATGTGCAAGTATCATATAAAGTTAAATAGATGTTTTATTTTATTTTAAAAAGGATAGTTTTAGTTGTTATTAATTAATTCTCTGAGTATCTTAAACTCTGCTGCAATTCTGAAATGAAATGTGATGCTATATTTTGTTGTTCCCAAGAGCATCTCAGTGCCCCAGTAGTGAAAAAAAAAGAATCTTGCATTATTGCTATTGCTATTGCTGTATCCTCAATACATTTACATTACTGTTGCATAAGTTACTTAATATTACTCAGTACTTCAATGTATAATTATCATAATTAAATATGATATTAAAACCTTAAAATAAAGTGTAACCAAAGTCTTTGAAAGTTCTTTCAAAGTTAAGTCTCTGAAGACTATGGAAGAACTGTAAAATTATGGAATTTTCTTATGGAACATTATAGAATATTATTCCAATTATATATATATATATATATATATATATATATATATATATATATATATATATATATATATATATATATATATATATATATATATATATATATATATATATATATATTTTTTTTTTTTAATTGGAATAATATTCTATAATGTGTATGCATGTATATATACTGTATATATAATATTATAATATTATATATATATATATATATATATATATATATATATATATATATATATATATATATATATATATATATATATATATATATATATATATATATATATATATATATATATATATATATATATATTAGAATGTAATGTATTCCTGTGATGTAAAGCTGAATTTTCAGCATCATTACTCCAGTCTTCAGTGTCACATGATCCTTCAGAAATAGTTCTAAGATGATGATTTGCTGCTCAGGAAACTTATCAGTGTTGAAAACAGTTGTGCTGCTAAATATCTGCTTTGCGTGTGTTGTGTTGCATAATAAAATTTGTAAAAATTAAAAATCAGAAAAAAGCTGGAATAGCTTGCACTATGATATTGTCCACATTAGGGCCAGCAATGTGCGTTAAGAAAGTAATGAGAAAGTCTTTTTGATTTTGTAAACAACATTTATCACCACCTGACAGTAACATTTGTTCAAAGAGAAAACAATTCATTCCAACTACCACAAGTATGAAGTCAAGGAGGTTACAGATACGATGTGTGATCTGACCAAATATGGTTCTGCATGAAAGTTAAAGTATAAGTGAGTAATTGCTAACCTGAGTGGTATCAGGTTTGCTCACTCTTCTCCATTTTTTACTCTTTTACTCCGCTTACTGTATTTTCTCTCTGTTCTTCCCCCCATCTCTCTCTCTCTCTCTCTCTCTCTCTCTCTCTCTCTCTCTCTCTCTCTCTCTCTCTCTCTCTCTCTCTCTCTCTCTCCTTCCTCTGCATTCCTCCTTGCAGATCCTCGTTCTGTCAGGTTGGATGGTAAACGTTGGTGGAGAGCCATTTTCAGGTCTGTCCAGAGATGCTCAATTGGGTTTAAGCCAGAGCTCAGGCTGGGCCATTAAAGAACAGTCACAGAGTTGTTGTGAACCCACACCTTTGCTATTTTAGCTGTGTGCTTAAGGTCATTGTCTAGTTGGAATGTGCACCTTCGGCCCAGTCTGAGGTCTTGGGACCTCCAGGATATCATCCATGGATATCCCTGTACTTGGCCGCATTCATCTTTCCCTCAATTTCAACCAGTCATCCTGTTCCTGCAGCTGAAAAACACCCCACAGCATAATGCTGCCACCACCATGGTTCACTGTTGGGACTGTATTGGACAGGTGATGAGCAGTGCCTGGTTTTCTCCACACATACCGCTTAGAATTAAGGCCAAAAAGTTTTATATTGGTCTCATCAGACCAGAGAATATTATTTCTCACTATATTGGAGTCCTTCAGGTGTTTGTTTTTTTAGCATACAGGCTTTCATGTGTCTTGCACAGAGGAGTGGCTTCCGTCAGGCAACTCTGCCATAAGCCCAGACTGTTGGCCACTGTGCTCTTTGGAACCTTAAGTGCAGCAGACATTTTTATAAAGCTGATTTATTTCTGTGCCTTGCCACAATTCTGTCTCTGAGCTCTTCAGGCAATTCCTTTGACCTCATGATTCTCATTTGCTCTGACATGCACTGTGAGCTGTAAGGTCTTATATAGACAGGTGTGTGGCTTTCCTAATAAAGTCCAGTCAGTATAATAAAGTGCAGTGTAGAACCATCTCAAGGATGATCAGAAGAAATGGACAGCACCTGAGTTAAATATATGAGTGTCACAGCAAAGGGACCACTTGATATTTCAGTATTTCTTTTTTAACCCCTTGCCTGTCATCTCCCGATTTGGCAAATGAAGCATTTAGACAAAACCAGCTGTTCATACGGTATTCTGAATATACACATAATCAATATATATATTTAGAAAGCCAACACTTGAGAGTTTACAGCTGAATACTCAGAATATATTGTGTACATTTGACCTCACCCAGCGGAAGGTTGTATTTGAGGTAAACAATTATATAAATACTGTTAGGTTTCTCACACAAACCGATCATGTCGTGTATTAAGACATCAATGTGTCGTCACAAGCCACAGGGTACATTCATTATATGACTGGCACAGTGCAACGGTTGGAGTTAAAAATCTTCATTTGTATTCTACTGATGAGACAAAGACACCTACATATTGGATGCCCTGGGGGTAAGCAGATAAACATCCAATAATTTTTTGGGTGAACTATCCCTTCAAGAAAGCAATGAAAGGCAGCAAGCAGGTGTTCGTCTGCCACTGTGATGGGGGAGATTCTCACTCTTTACCCGTGAGAGTGTTTTAGGTTTCAGCTCTGTTATGCTTATTTTCCTTCACTTTTTAGGTTTTGTTTAAATTTTGTGCAGCGTATATAGAATCAGTTGAAGAATTGGCCTTGCAGCACTTGAATCAACCGAGTACAGGCTATAATAAATACTATTGGCTGCTCTTAATTATTGTGTTCTGAGAGTAATTTCTTCCCTGTTAGAACACAGTGAAGTGCTTTATGAAGTCTGTTTAGCAGTTGCCACAGTGTCAACAGAATGTGCCTTTTCATCAAGAACTAACCCCCTACATGGCTCATGTTAGCTCATTTAATAGCTTGTTTGAGTCCATCAAACATAAGAGGAACAAAGCACATTTATAATATTCATGAATGGCAGTATACTCATGTACTGTTGTTGAATAGCAGACTCAACTCCAAGGGTGATAAATTGTATTTGTTTACTCAATTCAGTCATAGTAACTGAAAGAAAACCCACATTTTTGTGCAGTTAAAATTTCGGTTTAACCTGATGTGTCATCATCATTTACCTTACTGCTATTCATGTTGATTTTATTTATCAGATGTCAGTCATTATGTTGGTCTAGTATGTGTTTATTGGTTTGTAATTCCTCCTATGTTTCAGTGTGTGTTCCTGAGCATTATGAAGTATTAATAAAATCTACTGTATTCTGAGATACAATTAGTGTCTTTAACCTTTATTTAACTGGGGGAAAAAATGACAAAGAAAAATGTCCAATGTTTTCACTGGCCAAATTAATTCTGTTTTGTAAATATAAACAAATTTAGATTTTGATGGCTGCAACACACTCCAAAAACAGTTAGGACATATGCAAAATAAAAGTGAAAAGATTATAGTATATCCCAGTTAAACTTTTTTCAAACGGATCACAATTAACAGGTGAATTGGTAAAAGGTGAGGATGTCTGGGTGTAAAAGGAGCATCCACCAAAGACTCACCACTTTATGCCAAGTTTCAGAATTGTCAAACAATTACAAACATCACATTTCTCAATATGATTGCAACGTATTGAGGTATTTCACCATCTACCATACATAATATTGTGAAAAGATTCAGGGAAAAATGCAAGACAGGAAACCTCTTATGAATGTATGTGACTTTCGAGCCCTCAGATGGCATTGCATGAAAAACCATCACACTACTGTGTTAAATATAGCCACATGGAGTACTTTGGAAAACCAATGTCACTCAGCACATGCTGCTGCTTCAAGAAATGCCACTTGAGTCTTTGTTTCGCGAAGAGAAAGGAGAAAGCTATATCTGTTCAATGCAGAGATTGGGCTGAGTTCTCTGGGCCCGAGCTCATCTCAGATGGTCTAAAAGACAGTGGAAATGTGTGCTGTGGTCAGATGAGTCCACGTCTCAGCTTGTATTTGAAAAAAACTAAACACATTTTGAGTTCTCAGCACCAAAGACGAAAGGCACCATCCACACTTTCACTTTCAAATGCATCTGTCATGGTATGGAGGTGCATCAGTGCAAATGGCATGGGTGATTTACATATGTGTGCATTACATTTATGTGGAGGTGTATATTGAGATACAGAGATTTATACTGCAGTATCTCAAGATGACACTTTTCCTGGGAAGCAAAACCAATACCAGGCCTCATTCTGCACGTGTTATAACAGAGTGCTTTCTTAGACACTCTACTGACGTAGAAGGGATGTGCTTGACTGGCCAGCCTGAAGTCCATTTCTGTCTCCTGCTGAAATATACGGCCCATCATAAAAAGGAGAATCAGACAACGATGAGCACAGACTGTTGAGCAGCTGTTTTATATCAGGCAAGATTGGGCAATAATTCCACCTTAACAATTAGTATCTCATTTCCCAAACATTTGAAAAATGTTGAATTGAAGCGGCTTTCCTGTAGCTCCAGTAGAGCGTGGCGCTAGCAACGCCAAGGTCATGGGTTCGATTCCCAGGGAAAGCAAGAACTGACAATAATGTAAAAAATGTGTACATTGAATGCAATGTAAGTCGCTTTGGATAAAAGCGTCTGCCAAATGCTTAAATGTAAATGTAAATGTAAAAATGTAATTAAAAGGAAAGATGTGACAGTAGTAAACATCTGTATAAACTTTTTTTTACAGTGTTTATTTTTTTTAAATTAATGACAAAAATACTCTTAAGTTACTCTTAAATACTCTAAAATTACTCTTAATGACAAAATATGTTGTCAGTTACATAAAGGTTAAAGAAATTAACCAATCACAGATTCTCAATTTTATTGGATTTTGCTAAATGTCCCAACTCTTGGGATTGTGTTATTTTCTGATTTTGGAGTGCAAAATAATCTGGAAATGTTCTGAAAAGATTTAATGTAGTTCAGCCTTATACAGTCAAAATGAAGAATTTTAACGTTGCCAACAATTATTACATTTTTAAAGTGATGAATGTGGAGTCAGGTTAAAGGTGCACTTATGTAGTATTTTTGCAGTAAAATATCCATAAACCACTAGGCCAGTGTTATATATTTTGTTCAGTTGAGTACCTACAATATCCCAAATGTTTCCAACTATTTGCAAATTGTGAGAAAATTGCTATTTTAACTAAGGACCGGTACGTTTCAGCATAGCGTTTGAGCGAGTCGCCTGTCAGTTGTGTCATATCTGCGTTATCCTCAGTTTTATTCTGCAGAAGCACTTTTCTCTTAGCAGTGTGAACGTCACATTTCACAGAGTAACGCCATAACATTATTTTAAACACACTTAAATGTATCTAATATGATAAACAGAGCTGCTTTACCTTATAATCATAACTGGAAATGCGGAAATACTGCAGGCGATCGGCGACTGGGTCCCGTCATAATAAAAGTCCCGGTGCTCGCGAGCCGTGTGTGTGTAACAATTGCTCCAGCAGCCGTGCTCAGCTCCTCAACACTCAGTCCTGCTCTGCTTCATAACTACAGTAACGTTAATAACCGCATCCATGAACGTGATTTCTGCCCGAGTCCTATTTTCCACCGGCTGTGAGGTGAAGACCACATGTCCCAAGATACTGCGCTCACACTTGGTGTCATCAAACTATGCATTTGTTTTGAATAGGCGACCTCTAGTGGACAGAAATTTGCATAGTGCACCTTTAAGGTTACTTATTGGCAGAGGTGGGTAGTAACGAATTACATTTACTTCGTTACATTTACTTGAGTACATTTTTTGGGTAACTTGTACTTTTAGAGTATATTTAAAAATGGGTACTTTTACTTTTACTCAAGTACATTTCTTGTGAAAAAACTGTACTTTTACTTCGTTACATTCGGTGGCGTTCCTCCGCTACTGTCAATGATGATAGTTAATTATATATTTTAAAATAAGTTATGAATTGTTCGCAAGTCTCGCGAAACGTTGGAGAGGCTGCTTCGCGAGAGGTGGAGACGCATCACCCGCATCAAATTAGCGCGCGTTTAGTCAGAAGATGATGGCCGAAGCAGAGGGAGATGTGTGAGCTACGGCAGATCACCCGTACGTGGCCTCAAGTTCAGCCTGTTTTCAGTCAAAGATGTCAAAAAGAACAGTTTCATAATGTAATGCATGCTGTGTGCACCAATATGAACGGACATCTCAGCACACATTAATTCCAGCTCCAACCTGAGAAAACAGCGGTAAGTGTAACAATGATGCCTATATTTGAACACTATTAATGGTAAATTGGTAACTATGGGCACTTTTCCTTTATTGTAATACTATTTCACACACTGTCCGAGTGTTTTCCTCATATGCTCTCTTGTGCAAGCATTGACAAATCATTTGAATCCTCCGAACACACGTCCACAAACAAACGTTCACATCTGCACATTTACATATCTTTTTTTTTTCTCATAAAACGAGCAACCTCATTGGCAAAATGTACCTGTGACATTTTTGCAAACCACAAAATACGTACCAATACACTGCAGTTTCCAACAGAAATGAACACTGCATTTTTTTAGTCTATGGTTTGTAAACTAAAACATTTTGAATTTTGCGTCACAGCTCCATGTTCTGCTTTTCTGATTCACCAGATTTGCTCGATAGCTCAGCTGATACAGATTTGTATTTGCAATGCGAAAAGCTTGAGAACGAACCCCATGAAGAACGAGTCATGATAAAAGAGCTCAAAGACGAGTTCTAAACACAAGCTAAAAATACATGGACACAATTTTATTTTTGTCACATTTGCTTTTGTTACCACTTTCGGGTAGGTTTAGTGTGGGTGTACGTTAAAAACACAACGTAACAAAACATGTCAGATTCACGCAAATCTGTTCTGGAAAAAAATGAGCTTTTAGCGCCACCCAGTGGACATTTCACTTTGAAACTGTCGCAATATGTACGTATTGGTACATATTTTGTGGTTTGCAAAAACGTTGCCATAGGTACTGATGAGATCAGGCTAAAAACGAAACAAATTGAATAGCCTAATGTAACATCTTGCATTTATACACATATCCGGACAGACAACAGTCTGCAGTGTATATATACATTTAAAAATGGGACTGTATTTTTAAGAATGCATATACTTATAAAAGTATAAGAGCAAAGTATGTTTTAAAAAGAGCTGTGGTTAGCCCAGCACACCATTAATTTACACTGTTTAACCATTAAACACACACACACACACACACACACACACACACACACACACACACACACACACACACACACACACACACACACACACACACACACACAAACACACACACACACACACACACACACACACACACACACACACACACACACACACACACACACACACACACACACACACACACACACACACACACATATATATATATATATATATATATATATATATATATATATATATATATATATATATATATATATATATAGCTCTCTAAGTCTGAAATTCAGGGTTTTTGGATCTTATCAATCAGATCGAAAGTAACTAGTAACTAAGTACTTGAGTAGTTTTTTCATCTAATACTTTTTTACTCTTACTCAAGTAACTATTACGATTGTTACTTTTACTTTTACTTGAGTAAATATTTCCGTAAGTACTTGTACTTTTACTTGAGTAAAGATTTTGGCTACTCTACCCACCTCTGCTTATTGGTGCAAAAATATTTGAATGACCACACAGAACTTTTAATGCAAGAGGTCATGGAATTTTATTTCAGTTATTTGCCAGGCTTTCCTTCGACTCTCTGGATGTGACTTAACGATTAGAGCACAGCTTTAGGCCATTGATTTAGTCCTTCCCAAGGCTTCTCTTTAGCACTCTTTGGCTTCTCTCAAAGAGACAGTGGTTTTGATGGCTGACTTGAATTCGTTGGACTTCAGTTCAAAGTCTTTAGATGAGTGTCAGAGTTGACAGCTCTGGCACATCAAAGCACTCGTATCTCAACTGTCAGGGGATGCTATCTAAAACTGAACCCCAGTCAAAACCTAGAGTCCCTCTATTTGAACTTGGTATTTTAGTCTCTTCTAAAAAAAAAAAAAGAGCTGCTCTCACGGTCTAAGCTAAAAGCAGTTTATTGCAGACAGCTAGCTTTTGACCCGACTCGCATGGAAGAAAAAAAAAGATGCCTCCTGAAATGGAAACTTGATCTACAGTGGAACTAAAGAGTAAACAATCTAGTAACTGAGTGCATTTTTTTCAACAGCCAGTCCCTCAGTAATGATTTTCTCTGCTCCATTTTACTGCATCGTACTGACTCCATCTCAGCCTTCTGGCCTTGTTTCCGCAAGGCAAGCTCAAATGCGGAGTTGAATTGGTTTCTTGGAAAATCTATTGCAGGTAAAAAAGATTAATTCCTCCCCCATTACCTCCCAGTTATTCTTCTGCTCCTTGCCGAGAGTTTCCAGAGGCCTGCATTGCCATGTATCACGATTTCTCCCGCTATTGTCTCGAACTCCCATGAGCCCCATCTCTCAGCCCTCTTTGCAGATTGCCTTCATCTCTCTCAAAGTCTCTTGATTAAACTGCATTCATAACCATATGCCTCGTATTCATCATAGAAACCCTGTGCCTGTAATGTGCTCCCATATTGGATAGTTTACACAACACAAAAGAGTGACATAAAAGTGGCATTTCTTTTATATGGTGTCAATTATGGTAGTAGAGCTTGGTTGTCATCTTGTCAAAGTGTTTGGCTGCATAGTGTTTTGATACTACATGTGAAATTATTGGTGATCTTATTCAATATAATGTATGCATACTGGCTCAGTGGCTAAAATTGCTTTTGGTAACACTTTATTTTGGTGCTCCCACAACAGACATTCTACTGACTATAAGTAACTTTGCAAACTTATTCTATTTATCCCAACTCCTAACCCTAACCTAAGTACTTAGTTCAATAATATGTAGTTGACAAGTTACCTTAGTAGAATGCCCAATGTGGGCCATAAAAAAATTCACGTACAACGTAAACGTACAACAATATATTTAATTATTTTTTTTCTCTCCCAGCATACATGGATAAATAATGTATAACTGTATATATTAGGAAGAAGGTTCCACGTTAGCAGGTCATCATAAGCTGCGTTTCCACCTTGAACAATTTGTCTCAGGAACTTTTTCCCCCCAGACCTATTGCTGTCTGTGTTTCCATCGCAATCTGAAGCACGATGAACATTTAGGCAAATTAGTCCAGTGAAATAGGACTGCACGCATGTGACTTTCCAGTTCCCACCGGAGTCCGTCTTCTGCATACAAAAAAGCCTGAATCCCGTCATGTATTGTTTAAACTCTACTCTTGATTTAAATAGCAGACAACTATTACTGCTCGCACCACAACAGACTTTTAAAAATGATGGTTAAAATAAAATGGTTGAGCCAACCAATACCTGGAAATTCATGTAGACCCTGGTCCCTGCAGTCGAAACACACTGTTGTCTGAGGTCAACTAATAACCTTCGTTTGGTTTTTACATTCAAAAACATGATAATGTATGAGTAATAGGCTATTAATAGGCTCTCTCCAAAATGCTGGGTTTTGATGGGCGAGCCGCGCTGGAGACTTAGAAGTAAACGCCCATGGATAGAATTGGATTTGCATATTTAATGAGCTTCAGCTCCTCTGTCAGTTCAGTTTACATGAGGAAGGCGTTGATTTGAAAGTGGCAACCGGAATTGATTGGATTGATTGGAATATTATTTTTGTATTACTTGGCCCGCCCGATCGGTGGATATAAGCACGGACCACACACACACACACACACACACACACACACACACACACACACACACACACACACGTGCGCACGTACCCTTCAAATGTCAAGTCAAGAGAGTGAACAGCGCAGATCAAGAAAGGAATATTATTTCATTATTTGAGAGTCACCGGCCTGCCGACGGGATTACGTTTTGGTAGTCCGTCTGGAAAACACATAGACGTTGGGCGAGTCCTGGCCCATGCATGTCTGAGTCTGATCCCAAATCACAATAAACCAACAAATAAGAGATTCTCCAGCCTGTGACAGCATGCTAAAGGTATCTTCTGTTAGACACACAAACAATCTTTAACAATGCAATACTATTACATATAAAAATAGTGAAATGAACACGTTTTCCCCACGTGAGCTGGAACTTCATTAAAAATAAAGTTCAACCACTCCTAATCAATCATTTTCTGGGCCTGGTGTCTACAAAAGCTTTTCTTTAACTAAATGGACTGCATTTATAAATGGACTGCATTTATATAGCACTTTTATCCAAAGCGCTTTACATTTTGCCTCACATTCACCCATTCATACACCGACGGCGGTGTCAGCCATGCAAGGCGCCATCCAGCTCGTCGGGAGCAGCTGGGGTTAGGTGTATTGCTCATGGACACTTCGACACTTGGTCAGGTGGAACCGGGGATTGAACCACCAACCTTCTGGTTTGTAGACAACCTACATGAACCACTGAGCCACTGCCGCCCCTAACAAGGAAGTTTTCAGCTCTGAAACTTACAGGATATTCTTATATTACCATGAGCTTTTATATATCAAAAATATTTCTCAATTCATCACCCCTTTATTTAAACAATGTTGTTTGGTAAGCAATGGTAATACATGAATATATCCTACTACAGTATATGTTATAGTGCACCCTCACATGTCCTCCCATAGCTATACATCAACGCAATGGAAGTGGATGGCAACGTTCCCGTGCAGTCACCACGGTAGATTTGTTATTACTTTGATAGAGAAAGATTTGCTATTCAGGCAGGGTTCCCTCCATGCATAATGAAATGTGTTTCCTAGAACAATCTCTTTTATCTGTGTATACACGTCCTCTCCCGTGCTCCGACTGAAATAAAACGCCTTTCAGACCATTTTCTCCATCTTGCCACGACTGAGACAAAAAAATGCACCATTTAGTGCGAGTGAGTCATTTGAAAACATGCATGGCTGTTGCCTCGATGCTAAAAATGCATCCTTACCTGAATCTCCTTACATATAATCAATCATTCGGCTGGCATTACCACTCTCACAGAAAACATGTAAAGGCATGGCAGATTTCTCACAAGTCTCCCCGTGAGGAGTGAAGGTACAGATCAAAGAACAACAGGTTTAAGTCTTTGAGATGAAAAGAAAATCTCCCAGTGCAGAGGTGGTGAAGGATATACTCACAGGGATTTGGGGCTTCGTTCGTGATGGCAGTTAGCAGGCAGTGTTAAACTGTTCCAGCTCTGGGCGGCACACAGCTGCTAACGGTGAGCTACGACTGGAGGTTTGAGGGGTTAAAATGCGGTCACGGGAATTGAATGGGGCCATTTTGAAGATGTAATGTTGAGTCCATAGATGACAGGAAGTCAAATGAACACAATTACGCTATGCTCGCCTAGATGCTCGAGTATGGGCTGCATTTATTATGGTTTCCAGATGGCCTTCATTGCTTATGCTGACTATGGCCAATCAAATTTGGGAGTCAATATCATTCCTAGTGGTGAGCTTTGCACATATTTTTTTATTCAAAAGTATTTAAAAAGAGAAATGTTTTACATGTTATGAATAGGCTACATACATCCTAAAATATCAACTTCAACTTCAAATGTGGCAAATATTGAGCGTTATGTAACATAGTTTTTTTCTCAGTGACAAATAAATCATTTTTATGCTCTAAATTTGTCATCTCGTTCACAGTAGCGCTCAAGTAGGCCACAACATTCTGCACAATTTAACATCTTCATTCTGGGCTCTTGTGTACTCAGTTGACGTGTACTTTCGAGAGATTTGGAATGAATTCTGGATGATGAGAATGATGAGGTGATGAGGAGCAAGTGTAAAAGATCCATCTAGCCTTTCACTCCCTCTGTCATTCATCAACAGCATCTGACAGCCTGATGCAAATCCAGTAGGAAGTTTGTCTTTATTTTGATGCCACGCATTGAGAAAATGGTCCTAGGGATAGGCGTCTAAAATTGCTGCAGAAATTAGAGTCTGGAAAAATGTTCAGTCAACCATGGAATGGAATTACAGAGTATGAAAAGTGTCTTTCAGTGTAGCAACAGGGATAAAAGACATGCGAGGACAACAGGTATATAATTAGAGATGCTACAAAGGGCTTTTCACAGTAGGGAAATCTCTTAAGAAATATGCTTGTGGCAGGTTTTTGTGTATGCAGCACAAATGATTACAAATAGACAGAGAAGAGCAGCTTTGAGAACCAATATAAATGAAGCAGCAGCACGGTTTCAAAAAGGTGTGTATAAGAGGTGACAGTCAAAATGGTATGAAAATCAAATTCGCATCTCTCCTGTGAAGTTATGCTATTCCAGTACTATAATTTGTAATTGTGATCATGCTCGTTTTTAATGCTGTTGTGATGTTTTATTCACATCATAATGGTAATTTCTGAAAAAGAGAAATCTGGATAACTCCATACTGAGCAACTACAGCCCAATCTCAAATCTCCCCTTCATAGGCAAGATCATTGAAAAAGTTGTTTTCAATCAACTAAACACATTCTTAAACTCAAACGGATTCTTTGACAATTTTCAATCTGGTTTCCGACCGCATCACAGCACAGAGACAGAGCTCATAAAGATTATAAATGATATTCGCTTAAATACTGATACAGGCAAAACATCAATTCTGGTTCTACTCGACCTCAGTGCTGCATTCGACACTGTTGACCACACCATACTTCTAGACATGCTGGAAAACTGGGTTGGGCTTTCTGGGATGGTCCTCAGATGGTTCAGATCATACTTAGAAGGGAGAGGTTATTATGTGAGTATAGGTGACCATAAGTCTGAGTGGATGTCCATGACATGCGGAGTCCCACAAGGGTCAATTCTAGCACCACTCCTGTTTAACCTGTATATGCTGCCACTGAGCCAAATTATGAAAAAGAACAATATTGCTTACCACAGCTATGCTGACGACACCCAGCTCTACTTAGCACTATCACCTAATGACTACAGCCCCATTGACTCCCTGTGCAAATGCATTGATGAAGTTAACAACTGGATGTGCCAAAACTATCTTCAGTTAAACAAAGACAAAACTGAAATCACTACATTTGGAAACAAAGATGAAATTCTCAAGGTGAACGCATATCTTGAGGTGAAAGGTCTAATAACAAAAAATCAAGTCAGGAATCTTGGTGTGTTTTTGGCATCAGACCTGAGTTTCAGTAGTCATGTCAAAGCAATAACTAAATCAGCATACTATCATCTGAAAAATATTGCAAGATGCTTTGTTTCCAGGCAAGTCTCGTTCATGCTTTCATCACCAGTAGGGTGGACTATTGTAATGGCCTTCTCACTGGCCTTCCCAAAAAGATCATTAGACAGCTGCAGCTCATACAGAACGCTGCGGCCAGGATTGTGAGCAGAAGCAGAAAATATGACCATATCACACTAGTCCTCAGATCTTTACACTGGCTTCCAGTTACATCTAGGATCAATTTTAAAGTACTACTACTTGTTTATAAATCTCTCAATGACCTAGGACCTCAATACATCGCAGATATGCTGATTAAATACAAACCCAACAGATCACTCAGATCAGCAGGATCAAGTCAGTTAGAAATACCAAGAGTTCACTCAAAGCGAGGAGAGTCTGCTTTTAGCTATTATGCCAGCCGCAGTTGGAACCAGCTTCCTGAACAGATCAGATGTGCTCCACATTCAAATCCAGACTCAAAACACATCTGTTTAGCTGTGCATTTACTGAATGAGCACTGTGCCGCTGTACGTCCGACTGATTTCACCTTATCTATGCATCATTTTTAAAATTCTTTTTAGAACTGTTTTAGTTTACCTTTGTTCTTTTCTTTGGTTATCATCATTTTATTATTTTTAATTCTCTTTACATTGTATTCTTTTTCTTATGCATTTTTATCCCTATTTGAATTCCGTTCTATGTAAAGCATTTTGAATTGCCATTGTGTGTGAAATGTGCTATATAAATAAACTTGCCTTGCCTTGCCTAATTTTAGTCTAAGGTTTTGAGTAAAAATAACAAATTACACAATTTTTTAATAGATTTTGTATGCTGGTTCCAAATACAAACTTAAAACTGTTATTTTATTTATTTGATGTGTTTCATTGTATTGCATGGTATTGGAAATTCTAACTAAATTCAAACTAAAATACCAACATTCATACTCTTTTATTTATATAATTATTTAATATTTTATCTCATTTATGTTTTCGTGGGCATTTTTTTACTCTATTAGAGTAAATATTACACAGTGGAGTTTATGAATATTTTATACTTTAGCCTATATTTCTCTTATGCATACATAGGCTGCATTTATAAATGTAAGCCACTGGGAGACTGCAGATGGCTGTCACTGTATTGCATTAATAGAAAGTTAATCTAAAGATTTGTAAAACTTATTAAGAAGTATTTTTCCGAAATAAAGTTTTAATAGTATTTTGGCTTTGTGAATGCGGGTGCGGGCATAATGTAAATGGTCTGCATTTATATAGCGCTTTCAACAGACCATATGTCCATCCAACGCGCTTTACATATTGCCTCACATTCACCCATTCACTCACTCATTCATACGCCGACGGCGGTGTCAGCCATGCAAGGCGCCATCCAGCTCGTTGGGAGCAGCTGGGGTTAGGTGTCTTGCTCATGGACACCTCGACACTTGGTCAGGTGGAACCGGGGATTGAACCACCAGGGTATTCTCACAAAAATGCGTATAAATAGTATGAGTGTGCAATGTCGTGGAATGTATACGGCAAAACTCATTTTGGCGTGTCTATGGCACGCTGTTTTTCGCGTGCATATGAGACGCATTTTATGGCGTATTATACATACGAACCCCCCACCCCACCACCCTAACCCTACCCAAGCGCGTGTCATATATACGCCCCACCACCCTAAACCTACCCAAGAGCGTGTCATATATACGCCCCACTAACCTAAACCTACCCAAGAGCGTGTCATATATACGCCCCACTAACCTAAACCTACCCAAGCGCGTGTCATATATACGCCCCACTAACCTAAACCTACCCAAGAGCGTGTCATATATACGCCCCACCACCCTAAACCTACCCAAGAGCGTGTCATATACGCCATAAAGTGCGTATCATATGCACGCGAAAAACAGCGTATCATATGCACGCCAAAATGAGTTTTGGTGTATACATTCCACGACATTGCACACTCGTACTATTTATACGCATTTATGTGTGATCGGGTTGGAACCACCAACCTTCCGGTTTGTAGCCAATCTACATGAACCACTAAGCCACTGCCCCCCCACTAATGTACAATAATGTAGCCATGCTAAAGCTAAACCATCTCATTCAAGCGTTTTTTTGCTAAGTGAGGAGGAAACTAGCCAACAAGCCTCAGAAGGACTGGACTAGGAAGGACAAAGTCTCGGTAGGATGCAGCCTTCCGTTTGAGAAGCACCCATAGTGTATGTTTGAACCAGAAACTATAATTTAGAAGTCAATGTATCAGACTGTAATGTGTTTTATGCATTGCTCTCTACAACGTTGAGCACATAACGGTAATTAATATGATTAGACTGACTAGACTACATTATCAAACAGCTAATAATGTGTTGCTAAAGTAATGTTACACAAACCGTGTTCTCGTTCGCCATCTCAGAGTCAGACAGAAATCAGCATATTTAGAAATGCTTTGAACAACTTATGATGTCCTTGGAGAAAGGCATATAGTTCATCATAAAATCGAAATATACATATGTATCATATACATAATTCACCCGCTATATTCCTAAATACCAAAATATACCAGGATAACCTGGCTTCTCTTGAAACTCCCCTCCTTCAAAGAATGATGAGACACTCTTAGAAAAAAGGGTTCATTGAGGTTCTATAAATAACTATAGGGTTCTTTACTCAACTCCAAAGACCCTTTTATGCTAAAAAGGTTATATAATGACAAGAAAGAACCATTTTGGCACTTAAAAAGGGTTCTATATAGAACCTTTAAGGGGTTCTGGTTATATAGAGAACCTTTTCTTCTAAGAGTTCTTCTATGCTAAAGCCACCACTAGCTGAATACTATTATTATTTTCCCTTTTTTTACTGACCTAAAACTTTCAAAGATTCATGTCAAGTCACTTTATTTATATAGCACTTTTGACAATGCCGACTGTTTCAAAGCAGCTACACAGTGTTAACAGGAAAATAAGGCATTTATTATTCTTTATTTTTGCCATTGTTTTAACATTTAGAAGTATGAACTTATTGAATAATATACAATTGGCTGTTGGCATGTTCCAATTGTGTCATCGGTATGACAGCTTTTGGCATGTTTTCACAAAAGGTCAAGTGTGTGATATCTTTTTTAGTTTTTTCTTGGGAGGCCATAATGGTGGAGATAGCATTTTTTTTCTAGCCAAGACTTTAAGAAATGTACCTATACAGAAAAGAAGTGTGACAACTAGTCCCTAATATCTCAGACCTGTGAGCAAATCCTGTCTTTCCTTATAAAAGTACATACATCTGTGCTCATTATCTCATGTGGCCTTTCTGTAGCATTGTGCCATGCTTCTTTTGTTTCTCTGGGAGACAGATGGACAACGTTCCTTGTCTGCCGGTGGGAAGAAATCAACCCCTGATGTCTCTGCTGCTCTCTGAACTCCTCCTGAATTCTCCTCATATGTGCCACCTGGCACCAGAGTGCAAGATTCTTCACAACACGCTCAGCCTGAATGTCAGCATCAGAGGCTGGCTGGAGCTGTATTTTTAGATGTCCTGCGCAGTGATTGACCCACAATTATCTGCAGCCTCCCAGCTTGACGTTGTTGGGAATCAGGGGGTCTAATCAGGAGTTAAATGAGAGTTTTCTCTGTTTGTGTTAGTGCTAAGGAGGACCTCCAGATTGCTTGTTAGCGCAAGCAGAGTCTGAGTCATTTGACTGTCAGCTCCATGTTTGGACCGTACACTCGCAAAGCCCCAGGCCTGAGAACAGACCCCTTTGCTGAGAAAAGACCCCCCACCTTGTGTCATCTCCTCTTCTGTCTTTGGCAAAATAGCGGCTTGTTGCACAATATGCTGGGCTCTGACAGCACCCACAAACCCGGCGAGCACGATGCCTGGCACACATACATATTCAGTCAGGAACTGCAGCACACACATGCTGGAGAGGCCGTGAGTCAGAACCTGTCACCTTACTTCCTGTGAACCTGGATCTCAGAGTCTTTGCTGACAGAAACAGAAAGGGGAGAGGAAGCAGGAGAAGGGGTAAAAAAAAGTTTCATTCCTGTAGTGCTTTCTTTTTTTAACTGACAGGTCTCTTGCAAGTCAAAGTGTGATGCTGGAAGGCCAGATGAGTGGCAGAAACATGGAGTGGTGCCCTAAAATTTCAATTTTTGACAGGATGTTATTATTATTCTTCTTTTTTGGTGCTGTCCCCCCCCCCCCCCCCCAGGTTTTTGCAGGTCAATGGATCTTGATGGCAACACAGAAAAGCTTGTTTTGTTTTTCATTGTAATCTTGAGCTGAAGAAAATAAGCATGTGACATTTTTTTACTATTATTTTGAAATAATTTTGTGACTGCATTTATTTGATCAAAAATACAGTAGAAATTGTAATATGTAAAAAATATTATTACAATATTATTATATGTGTGTGTGTGCTTGTGACTCAGTTCTCGGAAAGAATAGGTACAGCACATCTCTTTTTTATGAATATGTTATCTTCTGAGATATGAAGGATGCAGTGCTACTATATAGGTACTCAAATAAAATGAGTTTGACAGTGTGTTTTATACCCTTACACTTAAATTTCAGTCAGTTTGTCACATAAAGCAATTGTTTTGTTTCAGGCTTGAAATACATTCATCATATGGAATACTTTATGGTGCTTTTATGGTGTTTGGTGCTTGACTGTATTGTCCCTCATTCCCTGTCATTGTATGTTAAAATTGTGTTGTGTGATACAGGTTAGAACTACATGAGGATGAGTAAGTGATGGTAGATTATATTTTTGGTTGAACTATAGTTACAGCATCATCAGTTTTGTTTTTGTTGAGATATATACTTTGGAAGAATTTGAAGATTAATTGACAGTAAAGTTATTATCACAGCTTGAGCCAGAGTAAGACATGTAATACTGTTATGTGCCCATCAGTTGCTCACATCAGGTTTCAGTATGGGTATTTTAGAATATAGTTCTACTATCACCACTGAGCTTTAACTGGCAGCAAACTCCCACTGGCATCGATCACAAGGAATGACATCATATTCTGTCTGCATATCCAATTTCAGGGAGGTGCTGGTGCATAAAATGAAAGAATGAGGAACAGGGTTGATCTGAACCATCTATCATATCAGACCCATCCACCCACTCTAAAAGGTTTTGAAGCTTTATTAGAGAGGATCTCTTATAGATGCGATGGTTTTCATTCTAAGATAATGATATTTGCTTTACTGCACACCACCAAGTACATAAACCTATATATATATATATATATATATATATATATATATATATATATATATATATATATATATATATATATATATATATATATATATATATATATATATTCTCACCTAAAGAATTATTAGGAACACCTGTTTAATTTCTCATTAATGCAATTATCTAATCAACCAATCACATGGCAGTTGCTTCAGTGCATTTAGGGGTGTGTCCTGGTCAAGACAATCTCCTGAACTCCAAACTGAATGTCAGAATGGGAAAGAAAGGTGATTTAAGCAATTTTGAGCATGGCATGGTTGTTGGTGCCGGACAGGCCGGCCTGAGCATTTCATCTGCTCAGTTACTGGGATTTTCACACACAACCATTTCTAGGGTTTACAAAGAATGGTGTGAAAAGGGAAAAACATCCAGTATGCGGCAGTCCTGTGGGCGAAAATGCCTTGTTGATGCTAGAGGTCAGAGGAGAATGGGCCGACTGATTCAAGCTGATAGAAGAGCAACTTTGACTGAAATAACCACTTATAACACCTGAGGTATACAGAAAAGCATTTGTGAAGCCACAACACGCACAACCTTGAGGTGGATGGGCTACAACAGCAGAAGACCCCACCGGGTACCACTCATCTCCACTACAAATAGGAAAAAGAGGCTAAAATTTGCATGAGCTCACCAAAATTAGATGGTTAAAGACTGAAAAAATGTTGCCTGGTCTGATGAGTTTCGATTTCTGTTGAGAAATTCAGAATCTGAGTAGAGTCAGAATCTGGAATAAACAGAATGAGAATATGGATCCATCATGGGATGCAGGCTGCTGCTGGTGGTGTAATGGTGTGGGGGATGTTTTCTTGGCACACTTTAGGCCCCTTAGTGCAAATTGGGCATCATTTAAATGCCACGGCCTACCTGAGCATTGTTTCTGACCATTTCCATCCCTTTATGACCACCATGTACCCATCCTCTGATGGCTACTTCCAGCAGGATAATGCACCATGTCACAAAGCTTGAATCATTTCAAATTGGTTTCTTGAACATGACAATGAGTTCACTGTACTAAAATGGCCCCCACAGTCACCAGATCTCAACCCAATAGAGCATCTTTGGGATGTGGTGGAACTGGAGCTTCGTGCCCTGGATGTGCATCCCACAAATCTCCATCAACTGCAAGATGCTATCCTATCAATATGGGCCAACATTTCTAAAGAATGCTTTCAGCACCTTGTTGAATCAATGGCACATAGAATTAAGGCAGTTCGAAAGGGGGTCAAACACAGTATTAGTATGGTGTTCCTAATAATCCTTTAGGTGAGTGAAATACAGTGTTTGGCTGATTTGAAGCATTTCAAATAAAGAGAAGTAGGTACAATTTCATTGCAAGGCAATTTTTCGACATGTTAACATTTATGAGGATATTGTAAGAATATTTAGCCCATGTGTGGCATACATCTTATGAATTAAATTAATTTTATATGAATTGTTTATCCAGGTATGTCTCTAGATGTCTCCAAAAGATTATTTTGTCAGATTTAGCTTACTTATGAGAACAATTTGGTCTTTAAATATTGTTAGCACACACATTTGTTTTTGTTTGTTTGGATTTTCCTTTGACTTCTTAATTTTTTTTCATACTGAGATAATTATATTTTCTTATATTTCTTAAACCTAAACCCCACAAGAAAGATTTGTTTGTATGAATGTTATTTTTTATTCGGCTATGTTAACTTCTTGTTCTTAACTTCTTAACAACTCATTTAGTTGGTTACTTCGCTGCCATTTGTTTTATTTTATTTTATTATTTGTATTTATTTATTTAGCTAACTACATATAACATATGGCATAATTTATAAGAAGTTAGAGGTGTAATGAGTTAGATGTAACTTCTTTGTTGTTGTTGTCTATCTGGAGTCGATTGTTTTTGTACTACATTGTAAAGCGACCTTGGGTTCCTGAAAGGCGCTATAAAAAATAAACATATTATTATTATTATTAAAATGAAACCATAATAAATCACAGTTTTTTTTTTTTAATATTCTAAGTCTTATTAGCCTGGTAAAAACCTGACCATGTAGGTTATTTTTAGTTTTGCTATCTTTACTCACATGGGTAAATCCCTTATTTTCTTGTTTTTGTTAACACATTAAGCTAATTATAACTAGCTGAAACCCCATTTGAGGCTGTCATTTTTAGCTAATTGTCAATTCCCCATTAGAGATTCTTAATATATAATGGGTGAAAAGGCAGCCAATCTGTCACAAACAATCGCACAGACGGAATTATTCTTGGACTAGTGCGTTCATGACATCATCATTAACCTTTATTAGTTTAAAAAATTGCCAAGTTGAACTTCTCGTTCAGGTTTGACCTTTCTGTTGTATTAGTTAAAGATTTTAAAATCAAAAGTGTCCTCTGGGAATGCTGGTGTTGTCTGCAGGCGGTCTGTTGAGAACAGAAGGAACAGCTGAAGGTCATATGACGATGACAGGCAACTTCATGGTTTTTAACTCAGGCATCAGGGTGTGAGTGTTTTTATTTTTATTTTTTTTATTTTTTAAGAGTAGAGCTGGCTCCAGTGTTATAAGAAAATTCACAGTTTATACATTTGCAGCATAAAAAACGACATGGTTGGACGATATGAAGTAGGAATTTCCCAGTTCCTCCCTAAAGCATTCATTTTTCAGGCACACCTGCAGGAATGGAGGAAGTGAGGAAGAGAAGTGCTCGCGACGGAGAGAAAGAAGTGAAAGTAATGCCTTCCTGTCCTTCATGATCCACTGCCCTCCACGCCTCGCTGGTAATCCCGCTCATCAGACTCACACCTGAGTGGCGGCAGGAGAAGAGAGACGCTCCTGGGAGACTGACTGCTGAAACAAAAAATAATTCTCTAACAGCACAGTCTGCCCTCGCCGTCTAATGGAAACACCTCACTGAAGCTGGTCTGCATGATGGATGAGATGTTCACTGCATTCATAGTGGCATCTTTCAGTTCTGATTTAACAGGCTGCAGGCGAGTGTACCGATGACCTTACTTTATCTTAAAGCACTCTGTTCTCACAACACTGTCAATGTAATACCAAAAGCTGTGTTTTTCCATTTATCCAATTGATGTTTTGCTGTGCTCCACCTCCCTGGTTCCTGTTTCTTCCAGACATATGCTCATAAAAGAAGCACATAGCTTAGAATACTACATGAAATGTACTGTCAATGGAGAAAATAACAGCAAAACTGCATTTTACAGCATTGTGACAGTATGATCCTAGTGACATGCTAAATAGTTGTTTTGTGTATTTAATCCAAATTTGTGTAAAGGTTTAGCCTGTTTAAAACCAGACCATTCTCAGTAATAACTAAGTTATGGTCTGGCAAAGCTTCATAGACAAATAGTTTCCAAAGGGGCGCCACCAATGGACGAGGACGTATGCAGAGCGACGGAGATTTTGAGGAAGATTTTGCAATGGCTTCTGACGACTTTTGCTGTTGTTGTAAAATAAATATGATAATAGCTGGTGTCCACTGCCACTCCATCAACATGTTTGCAAAATTTGGAAAACCTCATAGTATTTCAGACCGACTGAAACATCTCGGATTGACAGTCGAACAGAAAACATGGAAAACACATAGTTGTAAGGCATTTGTATTGCGATTCAAACGCGATTTTCAATATTTTAAACATAATTTTCTTTGGATAATTGTGTCTCACAAACTTTATTCAAATTCAGTTATTTCAGATGTGTTAGAACTTTTTCAGACTTGAGCATAGTTACGCTAGTTATTTATTTACATGATTACCAGATCTAGTCTGAGTAAATAAGCACAGAAAGGCCAGATCCAGAGCTGCTGTGTGGTTAGCACATGATCACACTTCCCATGCTCCTCATAATCCACATCTGGTAGCCGAGTGTTGTTTGCTCGGGTTTTAACGAAAATGAAAAACGTACATTCATCTTTGCAATGTACAAAATCTGCTTCAACTTCGCTGCACTGCCGTCATCGTGTAAAGCCTGCCCCAACCGCTCTGATTGGTGCTGTGATTTCGATGGATTAGAAAGGGGCTTGAATGGGCTCTTTGCCAGATTACTTGCAGAGCAAATCTAAATTGGCCAGAAGTTGTCTGGGTTTTCCCAGGCAAGTAAAGTTAGACTATACTTGAACTCTTGGCAGTCCTGTCAACTAATGAATGTGAAGAAAAAAAGGTAAAATTCTGCCTGCTACCTCACATATAATTTATAAATTCATGTTGAATGTACCCATTTCTGACTACAGTCAATAACAGGCTGTGCCTTTAAATGCAAATGAGCTGCTGCGTGCCGCCCCCTCTCCACACAGTTCCTGCCTCGATCGGATTCTCTGCCAATTACTAACAAGACTTGGCTTTGACTATCATCTATATCTCACAGAAAGCATAGCCCCTCTTTCATCTATAAAGTGTATTATTTCCACACGTTTTAAAGTTTAAACTTCTAAAGGATGATTTTCTGAGCACACTCTGAAGCACACGCACACAAACAACTGGCTGTCAGATGTCAAGTCTCTCAATACCCTTCTGAGCTGTATTCCCCTAACTCTTGCTAGACCAATCACATCGTGTATAGAGTCGGTGGGCGGGGCCATGATGACGACGGCCGAGTTGCGTTTGCGTGCTTCTACTTTTTGACTCAAACTTGGCGTCATCAAACTACGCTTTTGTTTTGAATAGGCGACCTCTAGTGGACGGAAAGTTGCATAGTGCACCTTTAAAACTTTATAAAGTAAATTATCTAGCTTCCGTATTCAACTTACGGAAAAAGTGAAGCGCCCGCGACTCTCGCAGTTACTTGCTTACTCTTACATCAGACATGACCCCAGGTGGACAATCAAACATTAAACTACATTACATATCAAAATAGCTCTACTCCATCGGTTTTGACTATCGTTCTGAATCCTATCGATGTGGTCTTTCTTGACAAAACGTGATGTTTGCTTAAAATGTTTCCTTTATTAATAAACATTACCCACATTCAAGTGTTTATAAAAAAACAATAATATTGTGCCCGAATTGTGTTTGAATATTACAGTTAATTCTTGAGCAGTTTCTTGTGACTTTTAAAACTCCACGTGATATTTTCAGGCTTGCATCTCTAAATGTCAGCTCACCAAGAGAGACGCCAACTGCACTTTCACAGATCTGACGCCGAGTTCCTCTCAGCCGTGTTTCTCACCTCCCACCAGCAGGTTTGAGTGCTTCTCAATCAGGAGACTTTTGAATTATGCAAATGAGGTAAATAATACATCACCCAAAGGCAAAGCCTATTTTTAATTTTGACTGTTTAATTACTCTGTTGTGATCTAAATGAATAATTAACTTCCCAATAATCATTTCAAATGAAGTCTGTAAAGGCTCTTTTGGGGGGATTGTATAAGTGTGTCTGTGTCATTCTAGTCAAGTGGTTGAGTCTCTTAAAGGGATAGGTCAGCCCAAAATGAAGAATCTGTCATTGACTTGTCATTTTAAAACCCGTTGACTTTCAAGTGGGTAAAAATATCTCGTTCTGCGTTCCACAGAAGAAAAAAACAGGTTTGGAATTAACACAAGGGTGAGTAAATGAATTTGGTTACACTAGTATGGGGAACACATATTTACTGTTAACAACTTTTACCTCAATAAACTCCTAATTTACTGCTCAGTAATAGTTAGTATGATTTTGTAGCATTTAAATTGAGTTATTGTGTAGAATGAAGGGATGTAGAATAAAGTATTAGTATGTGCTTCATAAGTACTAATAAACAGCTGGTATCCTAGTGATATGCATGCTAATAAGCAACTAGTTAATAGTGTGAATTAAACCCTGAAATAAAGTGTTCCCATGATTTTCTTTTTAGGGGGAACTCGTTTTTTACAGAGCACATAAAGGTACATGGTGATATGGTGACAAAAATGATATGTTAATGCTTTTTTTGCTTTCTCTCGCAACTGTTTTGTGTTCCCCTAAAAAGCTTTGTGTTTAACCGCTAAACATCTGCATTCCCCTAAGAAACTTTGAGGATAAAGAATGTAAAAGTTTTGCGAGGGAACGGAAAGGTTTTGTAATTTTCGCAAAACTTTTGGGAGTGAGCACAAAGTTGGAACAAAAAACTTTTTGTAAGAATGCAAAACGTGTCACGGGTGTGTGCAGGCAAGAAGACAAAGACAGGTAAATACAGCTCCCAAACGTAGTTTAATTATAAATACTCCAAAGACATGCACACAGGTCATAACACAACACAACTTAACATAATGGTGGCTGCACTGAGAGTGCAGGAGAAGGAATCGGTCGCCCAAAAATGAAAATTAGCTCATGATTTACTCAGTCATCGATGGTGTATATGACATTCTTCTTTCAGAAGAATACAATCAGAGTTATATAAAAGAAAGTCCTGGCTAATCGAAGCTTTATAATGGCAGGGATTGTTGCTCTGTTTTTGAAGTCCATAAAAATGCCTCTCTCTGTCAAATAACATGTTCCTTACGGCTCTCGGGGGTTAATAAAGGCCTTCTGAAGCAAATCATTGCGTTTGTGTAAGAAAAATATCCATATTTAAAACTTTTTTAATTAAAGTTCTGATCGCCTTCCACTGAAAAGTTTTGAAAGTGCCTTCTCGGAGTGCAAGATACATACACAACGTCTGACAAGCGTAACTGGTCGTGTTAACCTTTGAACTACAGAGGCACTTTCGACACTTTTTCCATAAATACAGAGCGCCCGATACGTTACTTTAAAAAAAAGTTTTAAATATGGATTTTTTTCTTACACAAACGCATCAATTCACTTTTATTAAACTTTATGAACCTCCCGGAGCTGTGTGGAACATATTATTTGACGGACAGATGCATTTTTATGGACTTCAAAAACAACAGAGCAACAGTCACGGCCATTATAAAGCTTGGATTAGCCAGGACTTTTTAAATACAACTCTACATTTATTCGTCATAAAAGAAGAATGTCATATCCACCTAGGATGACTTGAGGGTGAGTAAATCATAGGCTAATTTTAATTTGTGGGTGAACTATCCCTTTAAATAGTGAACACAAACAAGAAGATTAAAGGTGCACTATGCAACTTTTGGTCCACTGGAGGGCGCCTATACTAAACGGCTCGCGAGTACCGGGACTTTTATTATGCGGGATGGGACACAGTCTCCGGGCGCCAGCACTTCCGCTTTTTCCGGTCAGGTAAAAACAGCTATTTTTATCATATCAGATACATTTAAGGGGTTTTAATGACATCATCGCCCTTATTTCTTCTCATTCTTTTGATGCGTGTAAGTCATTTTTTGGATATTTTTACCTCAATTTTTACACATGGCACCTTTAAACAGACACAGCTGAACTAAATAAACTCAATGATGGTAACCAGGGAGACACAAGTGGCGGCAAACTGAACAAAGAAACATGACAAGTGAAAACAAACTGAAAGTCCATGAACAAAACTAAACAGAATGGTGACAAAAGGATATAAATATTACATTTTTCTCCCATCCCATATTGTTTTCCACCACCATGTCCCTTTGGGTGCTCTGTAGTTTTCAAACTGTTTTTTAAAGCTCCATTGTCACATCACAGTGTTCTAGATTACATTCAAATAAGCTTTAAAGACAAATCAACCACATTGTTTATAATATGGTGATTTTGTTCCTCATCCTTCAGGCTTTTTTGCAATTTGATTTTCAAATCAAACTTTATTTGATTCCTTAGACTCATGGCTGTGCTATAGTTTTTTTTTTTCTTCTTTTCTGTTTTTTTCTTTCTTCAAACCGGTGAATTTTCTGATAAAAAGAAATCTAAAGCAGTCATAGATGTTTTAAAGAAGCGCTCTGACTTTAAATCACTTAGCAGTTTTCTGTTTGACACAGGGCTGGACTGGGGCTAAAATTCGGCTCTGGCATACCCAGCACATCCGGCCCATGAGTTCCCCGTGAATGTTTTTGCTGGGGTTGGGGCCTTAAATTGGCGTATATAAATAAAACTAGGACAAGGACAAATAATGATAGATATTATCGAATTTGCTGCAAATGCAGATAAACGTAATATTGCTTTTTTTGTCACACAGAAATGCCCTTGACAGTAAAGCACTGATGATTTTGAGTTAGGATGCAGTAAATTTACTTCTTTTAAATGCTGTCCTCATTTACTCACTCTCGTGTCATTTCAAACCTGTATGACTTCTGTGAAACACAAAATAAGATGTTTTGAAGAATGTTGGCAACCAAGCCATTTTGGTTAGGCTACCATTGAATATTGTATGAACAAAAAAACAGACTCAAATTATTTTATTTTATGCTTCACAGAAATAAATTTATTTAGGTTTGGAATGACATAACATGTCATTCCAGGAGTAAACGATCACATTTTTGGGTTGAACAATCATATTTTTCAAGAGTTAACACATCATTTAAGTAAGACACTGATATCTATCTTTCATGAGGATATTACATTTAATTAAATCTATTAAAAAAAGTTAATAAAACTTTTAAAGAGGAAAAAAAAAGCTTTGTCCTTGGGATCCAGACTTGAAGCTGTTTTATAGAGTATAGTTAAACTGTAGGCCAGTTTCATTTAAAGGGATCCCCTGGTGTTGAGACTTGTATGGCTTAATGTAACATAAATGATGTCTCTTACTGAATTATGTAGTAGAAAACCCATGAAAGATCTACGTTATTTTAAAAATCGATTTTATATTTGGACCATGGGCGGCGCCATTTTGTTTGCGTTCTAGGTTGATGACGTAGAGTGGTTGAACTCCTCAATCAGCTGGCATTACCCGTAGCTATTTTTACCACAACGCAACTCGAAAATTGTTTCAGAATTAAACAAAACCAATGAATTCCTTTGTAATTATACTTAAAACACACTCAAACATACATGTGCACACAAACTCACCTACACAAGTCACAAACAGATCGGCGGGCGCGCACACGACAGGCTCTGTTTCAATCGAGATGTTGGGCTGCTCAGTCTCCACGACAGGGGCTGAATCTGAAATCGACCCTATACCCTTAAATAGGGCATTATTTGAAGGGACGGACATTTGTAGTGTTGTCCGACACCATAGTGGACATGTTCGAGTGCAGTCATTCAGTCTCACGTTCCACCGCAATAACGAGTGTACAGCCGATTTACAAACAGCTGTCCGACTTCACGGACTCAAACATACATGTGCACACAAACTCTCTCTCTCACACAGACTCACACACACCCCAACAGATCGGCGCGAACACACACACGCACACCCCAACAGATCGGCGCGAACACACACACACACCCCAACAGATCGGCGCGAACACACACACACACACACACACACACACGCACGCACTGCGTGCGCGCATACATAACCCTCAATCTATTCCCTGTGTTGATAATCCTAGATAGACTGTTGATAGTAGATTAACTGTAATGCCTGTGACCAGCAGAGGGAAATATCTAGGTAGGACGATGGGATAAAGTAACGTGAGGAAGAGAGGCAGGATGTTTTGGTGATGATGCATGCGATTGAGACAGAGCAGTCTGTCGCTGACCTAGGTGTGTGCGCGCCCGCCGATCTGTTTGTGACTTGTGTAGGTGAGTTTGTGTGCACATGTATGTTTGAGTGTGTTTTAAGTACAATTACAAAGCAATTCATTTGTTTTGTTTAACTCTGAAACAATTTTCGAGTTGCGTTGTGGTAAAAATAGCAACGGGTAACGCCAGCTGATTGAGGAGTTCAACCACTCTACGTCATCAACCTAGAACGCAAACAAAATGGCGCCGCCCATGGTCCAAATATAAAATCGATTTTTTAAATAACTTAGATCTTTCATGGGTTTTCTACCACATAATTCAGTAAGAGACATCATTTATGTTATATTAAGCCATACAAGTCTCAACACCATGGGATCCCTTTAAATGTAAGATCATAGTCACAGGGTAAAAAACATATAATGAGGAGCAAGGTTTTTACAGTCTATGGCTATATGGTTCCCTTTCGAGAGAGGTTCCTCGTATTACGTATGGGAAAAACTCCTTTTCTCGAGAATGTGAAGCAAAACTTTTAATAAAGGTATCTATGTAAAGCGCAGTGAGCTGCACGGCCATAGCCCAGCACGAGGAGCGCTCTGATTGGCCGGGCTGCGGCAACTGCAGGAACCTATGGTGAGGCGGCTGAGAGGAACGAACCAATGGGGGACGTTCCAGAAGCCCGCCGAAAAAGGTGCTTATATTTGCATACAGGAGGCTATATAAGACCCTAATTCGCCATAGGTGTCAGATTTTATCTCCTTCAGCGATACCTTCGCTGGTCTCCGGAAGAAGCACCGCCGTTGAAAAGGCACCAGCGGAACCTGCAGCTGAGGACGACGGACTCCCTCTCCGCCTTCTCTGCCGTTCCAGCTACGCCATCCGGCGTTATATATCCTTTAAACTGTGTCTATGTTGAGTGTTATATGTGTTTGTGTGTGTGTTGCCGCTGCAACGCCACTTCTAGAGCTTACAGGCTTGTTCTACTCGAGGACTCTCGTTCCGCCGCGTCGTTAAGCGCCGCGGAAAGACGGAGCTCTTCTCACTCTCCCTCTGCTCTCGTCCCGTCGCGCTGAATAGCGCCGCGGAAAGAGAGAATGTTAGAGGACATGAGCACACTCAAGCCGAAGCTCTCTTCACTCTGCCGCCGCCGCGGCTCTTCTTCCGCCGCTGCCACAGAGTTGTTCCCACTCTTCTCTCATTCCGTCGCGCTACAGCCGCGGACAGAGAATACTAGAGTGAATAGGCGAACTCGAGCCGAAGCTCTCGTCACTATACCGTCGCGCTGAGGAGGCGCCGCGGACAGACGGAGTTTTTCCTCAGTCTTCCTCTTCTCTGGTTCAGTCGCGATATCGCCGCGGACAGAGAATACTAGAGTGAATAAACAAACTCGAGCCGAAGCTCTCGCCGTGCTAGAAGCGCCGCGGACAGAGTTTTACCTCACGCTTCCAATTCTCTCGTCCTGTCGCTCTATCGCCGCGGACAGAGAATACTAGAGTGAATAAACAAACTCGAGCCGAAGCTCTCGCCGTGCTAGAAGCGCCGCGGACAGAGTTTTACCTCACGCTTCCAATTCTCTCGTCCTGTCGCTCTATCGCCGCGGACAGAGAATAATAGAGTGAATAAACAAACTCGAGCCGAAGCTCTCGCCGTCCTAGAAGCGCCGCGGACAGAGTTTCCTCACGCTTCCAATTCTCTCGTCCTGTCGCTCTATCGCCGCGGACAGAGAATACTAGAGTGAATAAACAAACTCGAGCCGAAGCTCTCGCCGTGCTAGAAGCGCCGCGGACAGAGTTTTACCTCACGCTTCCAATTCTCTCGTCCTGTCGCTCTATCGCCGCGGACAGAGAATAATAGAGTGAATAAACAAACTCGAGCCGAAGCTCTCGCCGTGCTAGAAGCGCCGCGGACAGAGTTTTACCTCACGCTTCCAATTCTCTCGTCCTGTCGCTCTATCGCCGCGGACAGAGAATAATAGAGTGAATAAACAAACTCGAGCCGAAGCTCTCGCCGTGCTAGAAGCGCCGCGGACAGAGTTTTACCTCACGCTTCCAATTCTCTCGTCCTGTCGCTCTATCGCCGCGGACAGAGAATACTAGAGTGAATTAACTAACTCGAGCCGAAGCTCTCGCCGTGCTAGAAGCGCCGCGGACAGAGTTTTACCTCACGCTTCCAATTCTCTCGTCCTGTCGCTCTATCGCCGCGGACAGAGAATACTAGAGTGAATAAACTAACTCGAGCCGAAGCTCTCGCCGTGCTAGAAGCGCCGCGGACAGAGTTTTTCCTCACGCTTCCAATTCTCTCGTCCTGTCGCTCTATCGCCGCGGACAGAGAATAATAGAGTGAATAAACAAACTCGAGCCGAAGCTCTCGCCGTGCTCATTCTACCGCCGCCGTGCTGAAGCGCTGCGGACAGAGAATACTAGAGTAAGTTAGACGAGCGAGCTCGGGCTGTTGGGTATGTCAAGAACAATGTCGCTGCAGCGCGCGCTTACTGCCAAGGAAGTTGTAATGGCTGCCTTGTCATGATAGCGCGCGCCCCTTCCACAGCGCGTTGCTGACTAGAGCGCGGCTTACGTCATAGCACGCGCTCACTGTCAGAGCATAAGGGCGTCGGAAAATGGCTGCCAAGCTAAGCCCTTTTTTCACTCTATCACTTCCAGTCCCCTTTATTCAGGCGGCTGGAAAGGTTTTTACACTGTAGACAAAGTGTCCACTACACAGTGTGCACCCCTACATAAGCACTGTTAATTCAGCCTCACAAAATCACAAATAAATCCCGCCGCGGCCGGATTACACCATATAAAGTCAACTAGCCTTATTGCAGTCAACTAGTCTGTGGTCAAACACGCTTGTCTGCATGCGCGCTTTCAGTCTAGACTAGAGCATAACGGCATTGTGGAATGGCTCACATACCACCCGCACTTCCTTACATTCTCCCAGTTCCCTTAAGTTAAGTGACTGGAGATGAAATATTGCAGTCAACTAGCCTGTGTTAAACACGCTCGTCTGCACACTAATGCTGTGTGCGTTTACCCCTGTGGATTTGCTCACTGGTTTGCACCGTGGGTATTCTACGTAGGTTGTGCGCCACTGCACATTGTTTACACTACACACAAAAGAGCTTTCTATGTAGGAAATGTGCCCACTTTACAGTCTGCACTCCTGCACCCAAGCACTTTTCACAAAGTTCACTCTCGCACACACAATATAAATGTGAGGCGTGCGCCCACTGCAAAGCCTGCACCGCCAAAACTAACACTATCCCCACAGTGTTACAAGCAGTGTTACAGCACAAGCAACCCGGCTAACAGGCCCCTGTTACTAAGCGGCCAGCCCCCGAATCTAATTCAACCCCTGGCTTTACGAGCCCAGGCCTGGCAGGCCATTCCTGGTATATAATATTGGGTGTTGAACATATAAAACGAGGTTCTCGCTACAGTTTTGCTCGCAGACCCCGCGATTCAAGCCGTGGTCGAGCCCTCTGTAAGAAGCAGTGTCAGTCACGTGCTTCTCGCTGAGGCATTGAGACTGTTAAAGGAGAGAGCGGCGAAAACAGTACACCCGACGCTAGCGAGTCAGGTTTTTACTGTCGCTAATTCCTCATGCCGAAAATGGGTGGCGGTCTCAGGCCCATTTTCCAGGCATCTGAACAAAGCACTTATGACACGCTCGTTTCAAGGTGCTGACGGTGAAACAAATCCTCGCGCACATTCGCCCCGGGGATTGGGTTTTCTCAATAGATCTGAAAAACGCATACTTCACGTTACGATAACCCCCCACCCCCACTACAGGCCATTCTTGAGATTCGCCTTCGAGGGGCAGGCTTATCAGTACAGTCATTGTCATAGACTCAAGACTTACGGCATAAGAACCACCACGTCTTGATAATGTACATAAAATCGCTAGGGCAGCCGAGATCAGACTCTGTTCACTGCATGGCTAAGCATCTCCTTTTATGGGCAGAGCACAATCTGAGCTCCCTAAGGGCGGCTTACGTGCCAGGTATTCTGAATCAGGGTCCGGACATGTTATCCAGAGGACCCATGTCCCCAGGGGGATGGTCCCTTTACCCGCAAACAATTCAGCTTGCACAGCACACGCTGCCCAATATTTTTTTCTGCAAACGCAGGGATGCCCTGGCCCATGTTGGCCCAGACTCCCTCTATATGTTCCCTCCGATCGCGATCCAGCTGCAGCCTGTGCTTTTTAATAGCCCCACTTTGGAAGAACCGCACATGGTTCTCCATACTGTTTCAGCTGTCAGACACAGCCCCATGCCTATTCTGCCAATGAAAGGGAAGTTCTGGCATCCCAATCCCGAGCTGTGGGCCCTCCACGTATGGCCCATCAACGGTATCCGGGAACCTCTCTGACAAGTTATGAACACTATTTCGGAAGCTAGAGCCCCTGCTATCTGGCAGCTCTGCTTGAAGTGGTCAGTGGTTTTCTAACCAATGTGCTACGCGAAACATCGACGCACACTCATGCGAACTGGCGGAACCGCTCGCTTTCTCCAAGAGCTAATGGATGCGGGTCGTCCCCCCTCCATACTCGAGGTGTGTGTCTCCGCCATAGCAGCTAGCCACGCTCCTATCGCGGCACATTCACTAGGGAAAAGTGATCTTATTGTGTGTTTTCTTAAAGGGGCCAGGAGGTTCAGCTCGCCTTGCCCCTACCTCGGTCCCTATTTGGGACCTCGCCATGGTTTTGGAGGCCGTGAAGGGTTCCCCCTCCTAACCACTTCAGAACACGAGCTTGAAGCACATATCACTCAAAACCGTTTTTCTGCTGGCTCTGGCCTCGGTTAACCGAGTGGGTGGCTTACCTGCACTCTCCGTGAGCCCTTCCTGTCTTGAGTTTGGGTCCAGCAACTTCAAGGTTGTGCTCAAACCGAGGCATGGTTTTATGCTGAAAGTGCTATCAACCCCTTCAGTATGCAGGTCTTTGCACTGCTTAACCCGCGTCTCAGAGAGAATAAGACACAAACCTAGTCTGCCCAGTCAGAGCATTGAGATTGTATCTAGAGCGCTCCGCCCCCTTCAGGCAGTCGGATCAGCTCTTCATTGCTTCGGTGGCCGCACTAAAGTTTGTGCTGTCATGAAACAGTCTCTCACACTGGATAGTGGATGCAGTCCCACTAGCATATAGGTCCAGGACCTAACCTGTCCTACAGGCATTTAAGCCCACTCCTCTAGAGGCATGGCCTCATCTTGGGCTTGGTCGTGTGACATTTCTTTGGAAGATATCTGTGCGGCGGCAGGCTGGGCCTCTCCGTCCACTTTTATCAGATTCTACAAGTTGGAGGTTCCAGCTCTACAAGCAGGGCTTCTCTCCATCTAGGCTCTATCTTGACCCTGGCAAACAGATTGCCTTACATTTTGGCCTGTACACATTAGTCCTTAAGCACTATTCATTCATCATAAGATCCGACTATGTCCGATCAGCTGTTCAAACGAACCGACTCTTCCGGTTCTTCATTCCCCTTATAAGCCGCCTCTGTCGGTGTCTCGGGGGTTTATAACATGTGCTTTGGGTATACTGGGTCAGTCAGCACACACGGCGCTTTACATTGTGTTCCCATACGTAATACGAGGAACCTCTCTCGAAAGGGAACGTACTCGGTTACTTTCGTAACCTCGGTTCCCTGAGAGAGAGGAACGAGTATTACGTTCCGTGCCGTGTTTATGCTTCTCAGGTATCGCTTCAGTCGATCTTAAAACCTGACACCTATGGCGAATTAGGGTCTTATATAGCCTCCTGTATGCAAATATAAGCACCTTTTTCGGCGGGCTTCTGGAACGCCCCCCATTGGTTCGTTCCTCTCAGCCGCCTCACCATAGATTCCTGCAGTTGCCGCAGCCCGGCCAATCAGAGCGCTCCTCGTGCTGGGCTATGGCCGTGCAGCTCACTGCGCTTTACATAGATACCTTTATTAAAAGTTTTGCTTCACATTCTCGAGAAAAGGAGTTTTTCCCATACGTAATACTCGTTCCTCTCTCTCAGGGAACCGAGGTTACGAAAGTAACCGAGTACGTTTCCCAAACTATATAAAACATATATAATAAACTATTATATTTGTAAAATGTAAAAACACCTGTACAAAATACGAAAACAGCCTCTATAAAAGTGATTTAAATTCTGCAATATTAATTTATGTAATATAGCAAAAAATTTTATAAATGTTTCTTCCAAAACATCATATTTCTTCGCTGTTAGTAGCTGCAGAGTAGCCTAAGTTGTGGTTGTGGTAAAGTGAAACGTTTGTGTATTGCCGTTTTCCACTTTACCTCGTTATGAAAAGGCTCGCGGCTGTTTTCAGCTGATTCACCACAGAACTGCAATGTTTCCATATCATACGATTGTATAAAACAAAATAAGTCAAAGTGCCGTTCACAGAGCAGCATTTAAACGCAGCGTACGTTCGTCAGCGGCTGCGCTGTGCGGATATTCGCCTCTTGCACTTCCATGCGCTCAAATAATACATAAATAAGTTTAAAAAAAAAAGCGCCTAATATGGAGGGGAGGTCTCTCTTGCTTCGGCTTGTCAATTCAGAAGACAAACCAATGGGCCGCTGTCGCTGCATGCTGTCAGTGGTACAAAAAAAAAAAAAAAACTTTTTTTTTTTTTTTTTTTTTTTTTAAACAATACACCGGCCCCAAAGTGCGTCGGCCCACCGGGCAAATGCCCGGTATGCCAGATTACCAGTCCAGCCCTGGTTTGACATTCCTCTGAAATATCAACAGAGACAAGCTGAGTTCAAAGAGGAACAGCAAAACCCATTTAAAGATGGATGTTTCGGTTCAAGGTCATTCCTTTGATTTTGGTGGCAAAAAAATGTAGTTAGTGTTCTCACAGCAGAGAAGCGAAAGACAGTGAAAGGCAGGAATCAGGAAGCTTAGAATAAACTAAATTAGACCCCCTTCGATCTGTCACTTAGGCTTTGTTCAGACAGGCAGCAAAAATCCGATATTTCCGTATCCGTCCTCAATCCGTTTAGTTCAGAGGTTCTCAACCTTGGGGACAGTGTCTGAACAAATGGATCCGATTTGATTACTTACACAATGACATTGTGCACATTCTGTCCAAAAGATTGAATTTGAAAAACAAAAACCTTGGACTGCCCCATCCATTTTTAAATAGCTAGAAATTATTGATGCATATGAAATATATAGGTGAAATGTACATATTTTATGTTTGTATGTAGACTCACCAGGAAAAAATCTAAGTATTTCATGCTATCTAGATAAGAGCATTTAAAGGTCCCATGATGTGGATTTGTTATTTTATTTTATAATGTTTCCTGAGATGTATTATGTTAGTATTATTAGTATGATCATTAGTACATCATAAAATGTCATAATTTAGAAATAGGCATTGAAGTCCCAATGATTTCTTAGCCGAAACCTGAGAATCAATTTACTAGCATGTCAACCCTAGTTTGTTCGCTTGGATACGATTTTTACCAGTTCAGCCAGACTGAAGAGTCATGTACTTGTGCTTGAATGCTCCTACGAGCATGGGTTCCTCTTAGAATGGCGTTGCTCGGCTGGTAGTCCTTTGTTGTGGTCAGAGGGACGAATAGTTGGTTTTGCGGGTAAGGGTTTTCCATCTCCATCCTGGATACCGTTAGTTGGATAGCGTTAGCTGGTTGCTACGGGCGTCTCTGGGTCGGCTGCGTGGACTCCAGGAAGCTTTCTTCGGCGAGGTTCAAATGGAGTTTTGAAGTGTGGTGTGAAGAGCTCTGGGTAGCTCGGAGGGCGCTGCGTGCAGGCAGGAAAGGCCCACACTATCAAAGCAGAAGTCACCGCAAAACCATGGCAGTCAGCATAAGCACAAAACAAAACAGAAAGCAAAGATATTTTGTTTAGCCGGGAGATTTAAAGGGCCCCAAGGTCCCTCCTTGGGGGCTCTCCGACCAATGAGGTATTGTTGTGTGAGTGTATCCCGCCCATTTCTCCTGTTCGTCCATATCATTAATGTAATGTCCGATTAAACACTTTTACGACACCAATTTTCCTATTGTGATCACAGTAAATTTTACACAAATTTACCTTCCATCAAAATGATGAGAATCATTTATCCGTCACATAGACATCAAACATCTTTGTTGTGTCGACTCGCTGCTGGAATATACATATTCCTACATATTGTCACATGCCTTTCCTGTCTTGTGTGCACATTTGGGTTTTGTTATGTCGAGCATGTGCTCCTGTCATTGTCTGATCCCTCCCCCTTGTTATCTGATTAGTGTTTGATTTCTCCCGCCTGGTCCCTCTTGATTTCTTCTCTTTATAAGCTCCTTGTGTTTGTCAGTCTTTGTCGGATCGTTGTTATGTCTCCCGTTTCCCTGTGATTCCGTTTTGGTATGTCTTAGTTGTGTTTGGTTATTTCTGATAATGTGTTTTTCCCCCTCGTGGGCTTTTGTTTTGTGTTTATGTTTTATTTTATAATAAATTATCATTTCTCTACACTTGAGTCCTCGCACTAGTTTTCCTTTGTTCCAGACGTGACACATATAAGCTGGCATCTTTACATTTGAAATGCGTGTGGAACCCCTCTCGAATACTTGTATAGTTTTTTTTTTTTTTTTTTTACTATTGCAGCTGTCGAGATGAACGAATCATGAAAGTATTGATTACATCATTATTTTTTAGACCTTTTCCCATCCCATGAAAGGCTGCAGTGATGAGCAGTGAGTAGACAGACAGTCTGTTTATTGTGTGGATGCAGTGATCTCTTCTATTTCTCTCACAAAATGCTTTCACCACAACTAACAGCAAACACAAAATCGATATGAATACAGTAAGAGCTTTGTTGTGTAGCATAACAGCGTCATTCATTATAACGGCAGTTTGGGCAAGTGTGCAGGTGTACTCAGGACGTGCGATTGACAGCTTTGGACATTATAAAGAGTGTGTACTTTGATCGTTCTCTGTAGTCTAATCACAATTTAAATAACAGAATGTGCTTCATGCTACTAAGAGAAACAATGTGAAGTTGATCGTTTAGTCACTGAATTGATTGATTCACTGTTGCATAAACAGTATTAAATGATTTAGAAAGAAAGTCTGTGGCTGCGTCCGAAATCGCGTACTTCCATACTATATAGTATGCGAAAAACAGTACGTGAGCAGAGTAGTATGTCCGAATTCATAGAATTCGAAAAACAGTATGCGAAAAGTACCCGGATGGCATACTACTTCCGGCGAGAATATGAAGTGCGCATACGATGGACACTTTACTATCCCATGATGCCACGGGAGAGAGGAGCTGGCGTTATATTTGAAAATGGCGGAAAACGGAGATGCAGCTGTTTTACAGTGTAAGTACTTTAGAAACAACTTTTTGTTTATTTGTGGTTAAATTGTATTTGTTTAACATCATATAAGTAAACGACTGTCTTGTTAGAAGTTTATATGATGTAAAGTAAGGGTGTCCTTTTCCAGCCAATTCAGAAAAATTATAGTTTTATCATTATTAGACTAATGTAAATCAGCTACCGATAGCACTGTTTTCACAAAACAAAGACGTTCGTTGTTTAGCAGTTTAATGAGATAGTTACACAACTTCAGTAAATTAAAACGATGTATTTATCCTTTACCAGTGTTGATATTATCAAAACTTTGTTTGTTACATAGCAAACTACTGTTAACAAGTTTAAATTACCTCAGCTTGTCCATGTACCGTTAGCATTAATAGACTGACCATGGTTCATCACATGTTAATCTCCGTGTTGATTTTGCAGGGGCTGATGAACACACCCACCCGTGTTTTAACCGAGAAGTGAGGGAAAGAAAAGATTCCTTCGGCTACAAGAAATAATTGCTAAACATTGATGTTAATAAAGAAATCAAATGATAGTGTCTCTTTTCATTTGTTTGTAAATTCACCGTCATGCTGTTTAGCAGTTATATTACAAAACACTTAATTCCTAGGGCTTTATAGTAGCTAGATTGTCATTGGTAAAGTGCTAATATATGGCCTTGAGTATTTTTTTAAAATTATGTGTTGCTCGTTTTTGAAACAAGCTAATTGCACGTTTATCTGAAAAATATGCTGTCTAACTCTGAATACGAGTGCTGCAATGTAGAGAAAAACACACACTCCAGACACCATTAAAATGTATTTGCTTTATTTTTGTGTATTTAACTTTCAAATGGATACGTAGGATACAAAGCTTAAAATAAAATCACATAATTTTGCCGTACAGAGCGTAAAACACCACCAAAAGGAAAGGTATTAAAATGTTTTTTATTAAAGTGTCATCACGAGGAAAGAAATTTAACTTAAGCAGCTTCGGTAAGGTCACTGTCACAGGTTTCAAAAAGATCTAAAAGGACTTTGATACTAGCAATCTCATTTATAGGGCATCACTTTAAAATAGTTCAATAACGTTAAAGTTATACGTTTCTTTTAAAGCGTGTACAAGATGAAGACTTTACGATCTCGGTAATTTTTGGATTTACACTTGAAGTAAATAATTTGTAAAACATGAAGCTCAAATATGTGATATGTAGCTATAATTTCAAATGTTTGGCACACAAATTCACACTCAGCCTAAGCCGTTGTGCCAGTGGTTGGTGGGTGTCGCCTCTAGGGACCACTGTAGCTCCATTAATAGAGAGACGCACACACGTTTGTTTCTGAGGTAATATTTAAAAGCTAAATACATTATAATACTTGCATTATTTGAGAAATTTCGCACAAGCTCTCGACGTAGGCGTGACCTGGGAGGAGCTGACCGACGCCTCCTCTGGATTGTGAGCTTGAACGATGTAAAAACGCAGATAAAAGCGAAGCAGATCTGAAAACATCGCTCGCGAATGTGTGCAGTCGGTGGAATGGGCTCTTTAAATCTCCGCGCTGTCATGACGGCGTCTATCACGTGACAATTCCATCATGGCGCATGTAGTACGTCCGACTCCATTCATACTACCCGTATTCATACTATATAGAACGTACTTTTTTAACGGTCGCGAAGTACGTTCTAATTCAAATGTAGTACCTACTCACATAGTACGCGATTTCGGACGCACCCTGTGTGAACTTGAATAATTAGCTCACATCAGAAATCCCTGACAGGCATTAATGAACACTGTTACTTACTATTTTGTGTGGCGGTGCTGCTGAATCCATATCGTAAAAGTCTGATTGTAAAGCCTGTGCTGACATTGCGACTGAATTAAATGTAAAAAATAAACTGAATCCATGTTCTCCAAAATCTCTGACGGGCAAAGCAGAGAAATGAGCGGTAACATTTCCCCGTATGATGACTAGTGAAGATTCCAGACTGGTCCATCTGAGCTTTCATTTTGTCAAAGGCAGCATGATACCCAGGGCCTGGTTTACACCTCTATCTCCATTTCTAGCCACTGGGGGACCATAGACAGGCTAGGGGAACTAAGTTGATTAGTTTATTTATCCACGTTTTAATTTGCATCTGGACATAGAGCTTTTTAGATGGATGCTGAGGCTTTTTAGGTCGGGTAGAATCTACAATCTCTGACCTAGATTGTTTGCTGGCTTCCATGCCTATAATATGCGTGTTTTCTGCCAAGTGGCAACCCTGGGTGTCAAAGTACTATTTGGTAAGTTGGCAGTTGGCGGAATCACACAGACCAAAACAATAACAGATATTCACTATGCACAGTTCAAAGTAGAATAACTGGATGTAGGGGTGGTTTGTGTTTTTTTCAGAGAAATATCTCTCTTTCTGTCGTCGCTCGGCTGATGTCCGTTCTGTGTGTCGTGTCTTTTGAATAATTAAATGCACGAAGCGCTCTCTTCTCCCCTTCAGTAGTAGACACGCCCCTTACTGCTGATTGGCTACAAGTTTCTTTATGTATTCTGGCGGAGTCCGTTTTGTAAAGCAGTTTTGAAATAGCACTTACCCCACCTTTAATAGACCTTTAATATATACAAATAGTGAGTTCTCCATTCAATGTCACTATAATTAAGTGTTTTTGGTTAATAAAGAGTTAAATAATGTTTTGTTAACATAACATTTTGTTATTAATTGCAAATAGTTTTCACTTTTGATTAGGTCACGGAAAAAGGGATTTTTTTTTTTTAAGGGACCTTTATTGGACATTAATTGCATTATTATTAAGAGTATATTAAAATGTTTACAAATACATTAAGCCCATTTCCAAAGCTAAACATCAACATACATAAACAAACAAACAAACAAATAAACAAACAAATAAACAAACAAATAAACAAATAAAAAAATAAAAAAATAAATGCTGTCAAAATGAATTACATAAAAATACTCATAAGATCATGTTGTTAAAATACATCAGTAACAATTAGGGGTAGTTTAGGGGAAATAATATACAGTTTGTACATAAAACTATGGAAAGTTCCAATAAAACACGGAAACCCTTGTGTGCTTAATGTATTTGTTAACATTTTGCAACACTGAACATGAATGCAAATAATGTCTAATAAAGGTTAGTTCAACGCACTTAATTAATGTCCATTTTCTATGACCTGATCCTCCGCTTCTCATCGTGACCGCATTACATACTTAGGTGTGCATTATTTAAAGCTACACTGTGTGATATTTCCCCCCATCTAGCGGTGTAAAGGTATATGACCATCCAGTGAATAATAGTTTCTGTTCCTCTCAATTCTGATTTCGTTTTAACTCCTACGGTGGCCTATTTAGTCCAAGATTAACATGGCAATCCCCCTCTTCACATTCGACACGGTGCCATCGAGTGTTAAAACGCGAAAGGCGAAGCTTGAATTTATGGGTATGTCCCTCTTTAGGTAATGTACTTTCAAGATGGAGGGGCAACATGGCGACCAGCATTCGAACCCCTCACCCGTATGTATTTTCAATGGCATATTAGAAACTTACGAGAATACGTTATTACTTGAAAGAAGTAAATATACATTAATGAGCACATTTATTTTTGAAAGAACTATGTGTTTTTAGCCAAGAATAAACTAAACAAGTTACACAGTGTAGCTTTAATAATTCTACAGCCTGTCGTCAATTATACCTTACTAGTCTCTTTACATATTAGCTAATTATACAATAATATTTGTAGCAGTAAACAATGAATGAAGAACTCACTATTTGAATACAGTCTATTAATGTATTAACTAAAGTTTATAAACTATTAAATATAAATTAATAGTTTGTTAATGTTTTGGCAACACAGTCTCACTCCCTACTTGTCAAATGTCTGACATTTGGTCAGGACCCCTCTGCGTCACTTTTTAATGCACGGGATACCCCTTTAGCTTCATCTTTTTATTGAGCAGGGTGTTCCATTAATTTCAAATGTTTGCCTAATGGGTCAGATCAAGATGCATTTAATTTTTTGCATTTGTAAAAGTAGACATGATTTTATGAATATTATAGGCTACTTTTATATTTTGGAGCAACTAACCCAACTCCTACCCTAAACTTACCCACTTCTCAAGAATATAAAACACATAACTGGTAAATAAAAGTACAGTCACAGGTATTTATTGCAAAAACTGACCAAAACAGTATAAAAGTATCAACTCATGTTGCATTCCAAGTCTTCTGAAGTCATACGATGTCTTCACGTAAAGAACAGAGTTGATCTTAATGTTTTAATCGCTGAAAAGATGATCCTGCCGCCGCTCTGTGAACGAACTCATGCATATATCTCATGCAAATGATACACCTGTCTCTTTAGGATGACGTAATTGGTCACAATCAATGCTGACGTAATGACGCAATTGGTCACAAGACATACGAGAGCCAATGGAATGTGACTATGAAAGGTTCTTCAGGCAGCAATTTTTAAAATTTGATGTGTATAATCTTCGGTGGATGGAGACACTGATCACTTTTGGGGATTTTCTTCCTACAAATCAATCGTTTGTCCTTGGAACCAAGTGTTAATATGTGTGAGTTGGGAGTGAGACTGTGTTTTTTTCATAAGTACTTTAATTATTACACTATACTTATTATAAAGTTAGCTTTTATGATAGATCTTAGTTTATTTAACATTTTGCTTAGCTTACTAAAAAATAAACAATGTATTTATCCTTTAAAAAAAAAAACTAAAACTAAAAGATGTATCTTATGGTATTTGTCAAAAGTGTAGACTAATGTTTTCTTATCCTCACATAGTTTGTTTTGAACACCATTAGTATGTCACAAAGGTTCCCGAGTCAGAGAAAGATATATTTATTCTCAACCTTTGCAGTGTTTGTTTCCTTGAGTGTTGAGTTCCTTCTCCTTGCTTTAGAGCTCATAAGAAAAATGCTAGGTTATGTGTCCCCCTGCCCCCATCCACCTGCTCTTCCACTCCCAACCCCCTCACACACACACTTTTTCTCTCTCCCTTGATGATTTATTTTAATTTTTTTACTGAAAGAGCAGAGCGCAGGAATTTCCTCCACCCTGTGATTTGCAAGAGCTTGGCAGCTGTCGTATTCCAGCATGGAAAACAGAATGAATTATGGGTGTCTACTGGAGCGTGATGCTCCAACATTAATGAGATACAGCAACACATTAACGTAGTAGGTCTGCAATCCACAGCGGCAGAACTTAGAAAATCCCCTGTTGAACAACATTAAGTTGTGTGATGATGTGAGAAGTGGCTCTCTTTAGAAAGTTTTTGCTTTAAAATTAAGATGGCTTTGCTAGTGTTATACAATGCCGACTGTATGCATTGCAAATTACTATTGATTTTCACCTCCTTGCGCATGAGGTCTGATGCTTTAGCTTCTACAGAGCATATATTATTTCATGCTTAAAATAGTTTAATCCAATTGTTGCTTTTGTAAGAATGCTAGGAAATAAATTAAGTTGTGAAGAAAAGGTGTGTGAGAGACATGCTTCCTGGGCTAAAGAGATAGACCTTGGTTTTCTCACTTCCTTTAGCTGCCTCTTAAAGTGATTGTCAGAGAGCGGGTTACCACGAGGCCATCGCGAGCTCGTTTCACATTGAATGTTTGAAGATTTCCGTGCCTCTCAGCCTGCTCCCCAGAGAGCCAATCTTGCCATGTTCTGACTCTGATGGACCACCACAGAGTCTTCTAAAGGCAGAGCAATAGGAGAGCTGTCACAATTACAATGGTGCAATCACCTTCTTGTGAATGCTATGTAAAGAAATGCTTTTAAAACAAAGTTTTGCCTCTTGATTGACCTTCATGTCTGCTGTAATCCCTGCAATCCTATGTATGCTCCAAGTAAGTATAAAAAAAAAAAAAGCATTCAGCCTTCCCAGAATCCTTGTTGGATGAAATGTCACCATTTTGACATTTTCAGGGCTCAGTTTTAGCCAGTGTTGAGTCTTTTTTCCAACTATATTATGAAAATATGTTATAAACAGGTGCTGTTTCTATTTCAGTCCAAACAACACCTCATGACACTTTATTGCAGTTTAATACATTTAGATGAAAAGATATTAATCTCTCAAAGTCTGATTTTTCTGTACAACCAATTATGAAGACTTGAGTGGCATTGCAAGGTTTCATGGAGAATAGCTTTTTAGGTCTGTTATTATTATTATAGTATGATTGATTTTAGCTTTACACAGGGCACCTAAATGCAAAATCAACTGTTTGTCACTTTAAATGTCACTCTGATGGTCTTTTCCTCTAAATGTACCTGGCTACATGCTCTCTGTGAAGGTCAGCTGGTCATCTTGGACATCTCTTATGTGTTTTTTTTTAATAGCAGAAGGCAATGACATTGTGTCCTTCAGCAGAGGTGAAGTGATTGCTGGCAGTGGTGGAGGAAGAAGCTCAGTTTTGTCGATGGTGGGCTTAAGGTGACAACCAGGTTGAAATGTCAGTGGCAGATGGGACGTGGGAAAATTGGAATGGAGTGTTGTTGGCAAGCAACTCAAATCAGCAGCATACATAAATGGAGGTTGACAAGCTAGATTCAGTCTTAAACTGACAGACTACCATTTTTCAGCACATTTGGAGTTGGCCTCATAACAGCTAAACAGCTATAATAGTTTAAACTCTTCTGGGAAGGCTTTCCACAAGGTTTAGGAGTGTGTTTATGGTCATTTTTTTCTTCATTTGTGAGGTCAGGCACTGATGTTGGACGAAAAGGCCTGGCTCGCAGTCTCTGCTCTAATTCATCCCAAAAGTGTTCAATCGGGTTGAGGTCAGGACTCTGTGTGGGCCAGTCAAGTTCCTCCACACCAAACTTGCTCATCCATGCCTTTATGGACCTTGATTTGTTTACCGGTGCACAGTCATGTTGGAACAGGAAAGGGCCATCCCAAAACCATTCCCACAAAGTTGGGAGCATGAAATTGTTAAAAATGTCTTGGTTTGCTGAAGCATTCAAAGTTCCTTTCACTAGAACTAAGGGGCCAAACCCAACCCCTGAAAGAAAAAAAAAACACACACACACCATAATCCCCCCTCCACCAAACTTTGAATGTGGAACAATTCAGTCAGGCAAGTACCGTTCTCCTGGCAACCGCCAAACCCAGACTCATCCATTGGATTGCCAGACAGAGAAGCGTGATTGGTCACTCCAGAGAACACGTCTCCACTACTCTGGAGTCCAGTGGCGGCGTGCTTTACACCACTGCATCTGACACTTTGCATTGCGCTTGGTGATGTAAGGCTTGGATGGAGCTGCTCAGCCATGGAAACCCATTCCCTGAAGCTCTCTGCACACTGTTCTTGAGCTAATCTGAAGGTTTGTAGCTATTGACACTGCAGAAAGTTGGCGACTTCTGTGCACTGTGCATTCACTGAGCTCCTGAGAGTGACCCATTCTTTCTCAAATGTTTGAAGCAGTCTGCATGCCTAGGTGCTTGATATTATACACTTGTGGCCATTCAATTCAATGTTTTGAAAGGGTGTCCCAATACTTTTGGCAATATAGTGTCACAGTTCTATGAGAGAGAACTCAAATGCAGGAATGAGTGTTCAGGGGTTTATTAACAAAACAGCTGACGAGACAAGAAATGTTGAGGAGGTGAACACAATCCAAACAATAGGCAGACAAAGAACACAATCACAGACAGAAAGAGCAGCCACTATAACTAGCTCACGAAGGTATTAGACTGGTGAGAAGTAATGTCAGAGCAAAACAAGACCAGAGGATACCAACGATGGCCAGGGAGGAATCCTAGGGCAACGCACTCAGGTATCTCAGAAAAAACACCCTGCTTGCAACCAGGCAAAGAGAGCAAGCAGCCAGGGAAGCTCTGCTTGCAGGACAGGACTGGAACTGGAGGCATAAAGAACAAGACAGGACCAAACGGCAGCTGTAACGCCAAGCGATACCAAACTGAGAGCACAAGTGCATGACGTATAATGAACCAGCAACACATGAGGAAAAGAGCGCATATTATAAAGGGAGCAGAAAACACGAGGAACAGGTAAACGCACTGAGACAAACAAGGAGAATAGAACATGAGGAAAGGATGAGCACACTCAGACAAGTAACAGGTGAGCACACAATTAAGCCCCTTTCACACTGCGATTCCGACAAATACACGGATAATGCGACCCGGCATTTGTTCCCGGGCCACTAGATTTGGTCCATTCACACTGCCAGCGAAATACCGTAATATGTGCGCTTTCACACACAACCCGTAACGGTCCCGTTGCATCGAGTTGACACGTGACATCCTGATGTGACGTATAACGGCGAGCGATCTCAGCTTCAGCGCAGATAGTAAGGAGCTCCGTGGTCTCGACTTGTGTCCAGTTTGCGCACATTTCTGCTTGTTTAATTTTAGTTTCTTTTGTATACGAACACTCTCTGCGTTTAAAACACTGACTAGCTCTTCTGGCACTGCAGGGTTGTATTATTTGAAAAAACAAGCTCTGGGAGTCGCACGATAACTAAGTACACGTTGCGGCATTAGTTTTGGCTTTTGTTCACACAGCGCTCGTCCCGGGTCGAATACCGCAATGTTACTAGGTCCCCGACCTGGGTTCAATTCGGTAATAAATTCCGGGACGTGGTTGCTTTCACACAGAAGGTGACCAGGCAATGTTCCGGGAATATGGAAGGGGCTTTAGTGAAAAAAGGACTCAATCCAAAATTGCCCCCTATACCCTCAAAAAGGGCATTATTTGAGGGGATTGCCAGGTGTGCGAAACCAGTGTACTTTATTGAGTGCACTCATTCTATCCCACATTGCACCGCAATAACGAGTGTAGCCAGTGTACACAGTGTACAGAGTGTAGCAGCTGTCCGACTTCACTCACTCGTTTTCATGCACTCCTGAATACAGTGAACGAATGGAGGGAATATTGAATAAGGATTTAGGGAGCAATTTCGGATTCAGCCAAGGACTAAACAAGAGGGCGTGGTAACAGGAAACAAGGAGGCGGGACATAAGGAGCAAATGGCAAACACATACAACACACACTCGTATATTGTTGAAGAAAAATTCAGGATTCTCTGATGAATAAAGAGACCAAATAGACATTTGCTGTAATAATGTCAAATTCCTTACAGTCACTTCTGATAAATGTAATGCGTCATTAGTGAATAAAAGTATTAATTTATTTTAAATATATGAGAAGCCAGAATAGTATTTGTTAATTATGTATTGATGTGTGATTCATACACGTTACATTTTATTTAATGTAATGTAACATTAGTTCTTGTTGAAGTTAACTTAATATTAATATAACATTTTCAATTTGTTCCACAAAAACGTTTAATTGGCAGACCCCCTGCAGTACTGATGTGGACCCCCTGTTGAAGACTCCTGATTAATGTTTCTTTTCTTTTTTCATTTGCTTTGCTCTTTTACTATAATCTCAAATTACTGCTGCACATTGGTGGTTGTTGAGGAGACCCCCCCCCCCCCCCATATGTAAAGCAGTCTGAGTACAGAGAAAAGAGCTATATAAATGTAACAAATAATAATATTGTGTAGAAAGACATTATTTTAAAAAAAAAACACTAAACCAGCTATAAAGTTGATGTGTGTGACCATTTTAAGATACTGATTATTTATAGTGTAATACATTGGCTTGCCATTTCAACCTCCCATATCTCAATTTTACGGTTTACTTTGATAGTTGTGAAGGAAGAAGAGAATCACTTTTCTCAGGAGCTTGCTTGTTTTGTACAGATGGCTCTGAGAAACGCTTGTGTCTAATCAACGAAGATTAATAGCGTCGGAGAGTTATGCTGTTGTTACAAAAAAGGGGAGGAATACAGAGAAAAAAGACAATGAATCTTATCCCCAACAGAATTAAATTTAAAATGAGTGTGCAACAGTTAATTATGATCAAGATAATTACAGATGTTGCATATTAAAAAGCCATGAGAACAATTGTCTTAAAAATGTGTTGTGTCACTTGTACTGGGTCTGTATGAAGACAACATAACATGCTTTGGCTTTCATTTAGCCTTGAGTTGGTTTAAATGTATATCAAGTTTCTAGTACTGTATGTTCTATTTTTATACTTTTAGCCTTGAGCCATGTGCAAATATTACATAAATTCAGTTGAGCCTTTCAACATGAGAGAGAGAAAAATGCATATTCTTTCTCAAATATTTACTTAGGTTTTGAACAAGATGGAAATGTATTGTAATGGAGTAAATGCATTATGCACATTATTGAATCTCTTAAAGGCCCTAGTTCTGTGTTTGTGGAAATAACAATCAATCAGATCCATCTCTGACATGAGACGCATGAATTGGCCCCTAAAGCAAGGATCTGCGATTTAATCAGCTTCAGTGAGAGGCAGGTAGAAAACGAATGTGAAGGTGCAAAACGAGAGGAGAGCCCCGTGAGGTTCATCTGAACTTTCAAAGAAATCCAATTAAACGAAGGAGATAAAGAGGCAAACACCAGCAGGGTTCCCTTTGTCTGCGGCTCTTTTCGTACAAAATGTTATTTGTTCACTGCACTGCCAGGAGACGTTAGAAAAATAAATAAATAACTGAAAAACAAGCTTGGTCTGCTGCTATTGAGGTTTAACGTGTATTTTTTTGTGTGTGCACGGGTTCAAAGTGAACACAAACCGTGGTGCTCGGCAAAGCAAAATGTGCGCCAAGGTGCTTATCACATCTGCTCGTTGCAAATGAGTCACGATTTACTTTTTCTTTGGATGTGACACCAGACGTGTGCGCTGGATCCTAAAAATAAAGCAAGGAAATCCATTATTCGCACAGCTCTCATGCATTTCAAACTGAGTAACGTAAAACCAGAGATCATTTGTTACGGATTTCAGACTTGAACATGACACTGTTGTTTTTATTTTCGATTTGTGTGATATGCATGTTGTATTAAATATTGACTTTATGTCTTAGATCCTATTGGTATTTTTCTTGTTGTTCTGATCGTTATTTGAGGGTCATTTTTTTGTTGCAATGATGAATTAGATTGATGGATGGATTGTAAAGTGGAACGAAAGGGTATGTGTTGATTAATGGGAATAATTATAACCAGCTAGCTGTGATTTAATCAGTCTAAATTAAACTAGATAAAATCATCATACCACAGAAACAGGGGAATAGAGTACTGCAGGTGTGACAATATAACCCGGAATTCACCAGTGGTTCAGGTACAAGAAATAAAAACATATGTATAATAAAACTGTATATTTTTCGTTTTAAAAATAAAAATATATAGATTATTCTATATTAAAGTTACAAACAGTAACAAAAGTTATTCAGTCAAGTCCAGTGAGTGATTTTTTTATCCCACTTTGGTTTTGTTTATCTCCTACAACAGGTTTACATGCATCAAAGTTTCATTTTCAATTTCCGGATTTTTCAATGATTCTCAAGCAACTCGCCGGCTGAATCAGTCTCTCTAAATCCCTCCTTTCCGTGAGCTACTCTGCTCTGATGGGCCAGACAGCCAAGTCTGTTGTGATTGGTCTACTGCGTACAGTACATTTTTCGGAAGCTAAACTCCTTACCATAACAGAACTTCAGCTCCAGTCTGAGGCTTCCTAAAGCGCAGCCATTGTAAACACTGTAAAGACAGTAATAATGACGCAGATTTTACCATAACAATACGAGTGCGAGTCCGATGATGAAACATTGGAAGTTATTCAACCCGAACCGCCATCGCAAGGACGACTTGAGCTGGACGTTTCTCAGTGATACACTACTCATTTTAAAGGTAACTGTAATTCCTCACCATCAGCATTAACAAGTATTTATGTCCATAAACAAACAAATTTATTGCGGTGCAAATTTAACTGTATTAATAACAGTGCTGTCTGTTATCAATAACAATGATTGATGTAACATTACAATTTGTAAAGCACATCTTGCTAGTGACAAAGTAAGAACAACAGACAATCTACATTAATGGACATTTAATGGATTTTTAGGTAATTGTGGGCATTTGGGGGTGGGTCATACGTACAACATAGGCGGGCATTATGCAAATTGTTATCATATTATTATATATCATTATGTATTTTCTAGTGATGTAGAACCGTCATGCAGTGTGATTCGAAATACAAGCAACTCATTTGGCGCTTCAAAGTTGATTCTTTCTTTTGGGAGATGATGACTTTATTTATCATGCACTTTCAACTTTACAACTTTACACACTGCAATAAAGGGAATATTCCATAAACCATAATAGGGGGAATTTAAAGGTGCCCTAGAATGAGTTGAAACAATAGAAATTGTTCTCTGATATAGGGTATGTGACTTATTTAAGGGTTAAAATTGTCCAGACACGGTTTTACAGGTCCATTTAGAACCCCAGAAATTGTCCCCAGGATGTAATGCTCTGTTTTTGCCTTATTTGGAAGGGTCATGAATATTAATGTAGAGCTCTGCTCTGATTGGCTGTTTCACTGCGGCTCATTTCAGTGACAAAAACACATCTACCGTATATGGTCTATACATTCAACCATATGTTTGATCCTGTTTTTGATGAAGATAAAGATTTTGAGGAACAACCAATTGTTTCAAGATTGGAAATGGACACTTTTGAGTGGTACGTTTAATTTCAGTAAGACGTGCAAAACGTAACGTAAGTATTAGAACTTCAGCCTACATGTGAACTAGCATTTAACATTAACTTTACTTTACACGTTAACTCATATCATCAGCAGTCACAACTTTGTGTTTAGCATTTCAAAACATTTGAATCACTGTAATGCGTCAACGTTTGATTTTACAATGATAGCTTCTTCACTTTGAGTCAAAAACTCTAAACAGCGAACTGGGTAATGTTAGCGCACAAATATGTTGGTTGTACAGTACAGTAGCCTACAGATGTAATATATATATATATATATATATATATATATATATATATATATATATATATATATATATATATATATATATATATATATATATATATATATATATATATATTTAAAACAAATCGATGCCATGTCAAATTACTACCGTTTCAACTTAAGTGGTGGAGATGTCGTTAGCTGGATTGAGTGAGCGATCTGTTAGCAACTAAACTAACACAGTTAGCTCCTGAGTTGTGTGTTGTTGATAAAACTAGCCTATAGGGTAAATTATAATTCTATCCGACAAAAGGGATTGCCATATGTAGGCCGTATCTACGGTTGTATTTTGTTGATTTGTATGACAACACTGGCAGGAAATAATATTAACTCTGACATTTGTCATGCTAGACAGTCAATAAGTGGATAATATCTCTACTTACTGCTCGCGGGGATATAGTTTGAATTGCCGCTTCTCCACTATCAGACGCTAAGAGCGAAGCCTTCTATTGTCCAGGTTAGAAACACTCTCTGTGGTGAAATCGGCCGATCAAATGAACAACTTTAAATTAAATTGTTGAAGTATCCGGTTATAGATAAACATGCCTGTTGACAGTTTTGTTCAGTGGGAAGGGTATGAAAAGTCCTCACGTCCCCTGCACAGCCTGGAACATAACATCTATTTCTGTGATCTGCCATTATCGCTATTCTCGTTTGACGCATGCGCTGCCGTATACAAATGTTGGGGACATATTAATGATTCCCAGCGATTGATGGGGGACATATTAATGATTCCCACAGTTGGCGTTATGTCGAGAATCACCTGTTTGTCCGTGGTGTTTTTCACAAACAAGATTTACATATGAAGGAGGAAATAATGGTATTTGAGACTCACTGAATGTGATGTCCATCTACTGAACTCTTGTTTTCAACTATGCCATGGTTAATTAAATGTTTCATTCTAGGGCACCTTTAATGACAAACGGCAGCAGATTTATTGGCCTGCTGTCACTTTAAGAGCAAATACGCGGATACAATATACTGGTGTTACACATGCATTTTATATCTGAACAGTTAACGTTCACTTAAGACAAAACCAACTGTGTTTACCAGTTGTAAACAAGTGCAAGAAGATGCGAAAGAGAACACAATTCAGTGTTCAAACAGTAAATGAAAGGCGGCTTTTTGTGCACAAGCTTATGATATGTGTGCAACACATAAACACAAAGTGAATTTGGAACCAGTTCTTGATACCTAGTAAAATAATGTCTGTGGTAAATATGACACTTGGACGTTTTGTTCTACAATTTAAATTACACACAACCATATCGAAAACTTGAATTTTGAAGATGTTCATTAAATGTTTTTAATGTTCATTAAAAAACTGTATGTTTCTAATAAGTAACTATAAGAACGTTTGGGGTGTGAGGCATGTTTGTCTTTTGTTTTCCATATTTGTGATGTAATTAATTTTTTCTGGAAACAATATCTTTCAACTGCAGCACTGAGGCCTGCAAACAGACTGGCGCCCGGGGTCTCGGCCTGGGAACTGTAATCTGTCCTTGTAAGGGTCTCCTCGAACAGCGAGGGCAGAGTGATTTACGATGCCTAACTGATGCCAAAAGCTGTGACCATGAGCTGCCAGTGTGGCTCCACTTGCCTCCATTACGGGTCAAGAGCCATGGCAACAGCCAGACTCCCATTACATTATGCAAAGGCTGGCTTTAATGGAAAATGTAATGTTGTGTAGACGGTATGTCCATATATACAGTCCAAAGTGTAATCTATTTTCTGCTCTTATAGAGTTTTATTACGTTAAAAAATGATGTTGTTAGAATACGTTTCCAGGTTAATTTCCAGTTGCAGAGGGCTGAAGGCTGATCCATGCAAAAATCACATTTAGCACATTCAAAATCAGCCTGACACAGCAAGATTGGCCCAACCAATGGCATGTGTTTACAGCAGGAATACATCTGATTGACCAAAACAGACGGAAGGCATGTCTGGGAAAACATTTTGACAGCAATCAATATTTTGTGCAATTATGGTTGGTGGCACAGAAATTACACCCTTCAAATCATTGTGAACATGTTCTAGATTATAATGGACCTAATAGTTTATAATAAAGAGTGCATTATTTCACAGCACTATTGTTTGGACGAACAAAGAGGCTCCCAAGATATTTTCTTTTAAATTCTAAATGAAGTCAGTTTGAAGTAGTTTTTTTCTTTCTATTGGCATTCTATATGGAAAATAGCTCCTTTCAAGCTGTGCAAATGAATTTTTGTAAAATCACTCCCGGGATTAACAGTGTCCTTTGATGTTTCTTTGGGTTTTATGAAATGGTCAAATTCAAGGCAGAGCATGTGTCTAATAATGCAAATAATTGATGTCCTCTCTTGTCCTTGTCTTCTGGTGGGCCCTGTATTCTATGATCTGTAGCGTGTTTACCAGCTCTTTTAATCTAATTAAGATAATTATTAAGAGCAGCTCTAGTGTGCGTGTTGATCTCTGGAAGGAAATATTTTTGCAAATATGCTGCGATGACATCTCATTATTACTGTAAAGACATGTTATGTATGCATGCTAGTTTGTAAATCTAGAAAGACTAACTTTAGCATGTTAGTGTGTCATAACCGTTTAAATATTTATCTGATGATTGAAAACAAACCAGGAAGAGAAGACAATGCTGAATAAAGTCGTAGTTTTTTTTTTTTTTGTGTGACCAAAATGTATTTTTGATGCTTCAAGAGATTCTAATTAACTAACTGATGTCACATATGAACTACTCTGATGATGTTTTTATTCCCTTTCTGGACATGGACAATATAGTGTACATTCACTTTCATGAAGGAACAGAAATATATCTCAGACTAAATATAAAATATCTTAAACTGTGTTCCGAAGATGAACGGAGGTCTTACGGGTGTGGAACGACATTAATGTGAGTTATTAATGACATAAATTTCATTTTTGTGTGAACTAACCCTTTCAGAGTTGCATCTTGCCACGGAACAAGCTATAGCACTGATAATGTGATGCTGTAGTTCTGTGGTAAACAGACCTGATAAAGCCTTGGTAGCTATACAGTTCCCTGATAACATTGCAAAATGAGTCTTTGCCATTGTAGAGTCATTAGCCTAGCCAGCAACTTCTAAAACACCGGGGAATTACCATTTCAAAGGCATTCATTCATTTACCTTCTCTTTTGCATAAATCTTGTCTAGACTCCTCATATTGAGGGCACTGAACATCTTAACATCATTCTGAACCAATTAGCTCTTCCACAATAAGTAATTGGTATTCTGATGGACTAGCCTGGTGGACTACACGTGGGTGGCTTTGTTGGCCATAGAGAGTTGAACTTAAGTGGCCCAGATGTTTCATCAATCAGTAAGATAATAAGATATGAAAGGGCCCCCTTTAAGTTGGCGATGCTCCGCCAACTCTTGAATTTGTCTTCTCTTTCTTCATGTATGGCTTGCTTTAATAAGCATGAGAAGCTGATTTACTTAACGCCCTCTTCTCAGGGTCCCCGGAAAAAGAGAGCAATTTGGGTTCAGTGCATAGGCTTGGTTATCAAATTTCTTTAGGTGGTTGGCAGTTCAATTTTGCAGCCCAGCAGAGCTTAATCCAAAGAAATGCAGTGCGTAAAGTAAGAGAGCGGATTTGCTTGGGAAAAATGGGCTGTGATATTTAGCACCGCCATATTCAATGGCAGCAGAGCTTGTGTAAATATGTTTTCAATGCACACTGGGGCTGCACTATCTGCTGGATACTTTAAACTGCATGAAGCACAGCTAAGCTCCTTCTGTATCTCAAGGTTATTTGGGGGCTGTAAACACAACAAAAAACAAGTGCACAGATGTAAGGCCTGTCTATGCACACCAAGATTTGCTGTGTGAAAAAAAATGTGGTCCTATCACCCTGTTTACATCAATCTCAGGTGATCTGATCGATGGCAAGCAGCAAGGCGAGAGAGATCGCCGTTTGCAATGGCGGTAACATGCATCTCCTGTGACCACTTGTTATCGGAGTTCAAGGAGACAGTGTCTGATTTCATAACTCCATACAGTCAGCATGTTACTGCATGTTGATAAGTAGCATCCTAACTGAAATGAAAATGATTTGAACTTTTAAGTTTGATGTTAGCATGTTGCTAAGCTCTATCATCTAAATAACATTATAGATAACTATAAAGATATAAACTATTAGCATCCACACCAGGGGACAATATCGTTATGCTTATTCTTAGCGTTTTCTTTTCTACCACTTTAAATGCATGAGCTTGTTACAGCAGGATGCATTCTGATTGGCTGTCATTGTCTTTATCATTCATCACCTGGATAAAATTAGCCTGAAAGTGATTCCAACGGTCGTTTCTGTGCCGTTATTGTTATAGCTGCGGTGTGAAATAATAAACATATTTTTTCTCAACTGGTTTACCAGATTGGATCATTTCTATCACTTAACCCAAGTTTTCCCAAACAGCCACCAATATTCCACCAAATTAAATGATCCAGGATTTGACATGTTAAAAGCTTGAGGGTTTGAAAGGGAAGAATTTAAGAAATAAACATTTGTGTTATACTCACACGGTTAGACAGTTCTTGTAAACATGAACACAAGTATTACCACCCTTAAAAGTAACTATTTCCTTTAGCAGTCTTTGTTCTTTGTGTCTGGATGTCTTAACAGTAGAGACATTTTCATATTTCATATCATATCATGTATGTCATATCAAACAGCAATTGCTATATATGAAAAGGTAATATATAATTTTTTGGACAAGGCTTGCAGCCCTAAAAATACTTTTAAAATCAAAGCAGTTACTAAAAAATGACTTGATGTATATGTGTTTACTTGCATGTTATGTAACCAATAACTAACATCAAAGAATCATTTGATTGTGTCCCTAAATTATTGAAATATTAACTTGAAATTTCTGGGGTACTTTAAGTAAGTATTTTATGTCTAAGGGTTTGGGAGACAGAAAACAAACAACAACTTTGGAAACCATTGATTTATACCACTATATTGGCTTTAAAATAAAAAAATAAAAAAGGATTAAATGCATAAGTAAATAATAATGATTAAAAAATAAATAAGTTAGTGTGCATCTTCAATATCCCAATTTTTGTCAGCCCTTCTCTAAAGGCTTTGAAGGGTTTTGACCACACACCCCTCTTCACATAGAATGCATGCAGTGCCTGTTTTTGCTGTATTTTGGATCAAATAAATGCAGCCTTGTTAAGCAGAAGAACTTTTTTTTTGAAAACATTATAAAATCTAAAACTTTTGAACAGTAGTTTGTATACTTGGGTTTACATATGAAAGTAACACAGAGCTAGCCTGGCTCTCCTACATAATCCTGCTCAATTTTCATTTTCCTTCAGTACTACGTCTGGGACTGCTGTGTGTTCTTAGGTTTTCTCCGAACACATTTTTACGGGTCCAATCAGCAAACAGAAGGAGTGGCTGAGAATGATGACGTTGATGTCGTGCGCTAGTTTGAGTTGTAGTTCAGTAATGGCGGCAGATAGCCTGACAAGCCAGACCCTTATCAAGATGTTTGGTCTGGATACTCACCATTGACAGGGCTCAATCCGAGGGGCGGGATAAACGGTTGTCTTTCAAACTCCCTCTACACACGATAAGATAGCGCTACAACCAACCAGAGCAACGAAGGTGAAACAGAGCTTGTTGATAGATTAAACATTCGCCGTATCCGGTCAGCAAAACTCCGAACACATCTTCCCTTTTTAAGAATGACTTCAGTGCCTTTCTTTGTTCTTTTCTCAGAGAAAAGTTTAACTCCAAGTCTTCCAGAGTCGCGGTCAAAGCTGATTCGAAAGACCGCCGTTCGCTAGTTTCTGTGTTTACTAGAAGCACGCAAAAGCAACTCGGCCGTCATTATGGCCCCGCCCACCGACTCTATACACGATGTGATTGGCCCGGCAAGAGTTAGGCGAATACAGCTCAGAAGGGTATTGAGAGTTGCTAGACGACACTCGCGGGGCGGCAGAGAAAGATGCGAACGAAATCATTCATTCCGTTGTGGCACCGCTGCTGAATATCCAGAAGTTAAAGCCAGAGCAAGAACAGTCTTTGCTGGGGTTTGTTGGTGGCCCTCCACCCCAAAAGGGGGAATTCGGGAAAAGTTTGATTTTCATGCTCGCTCCGTTAGTGATGAAGGAGTTGCTGTATTCAGACGGTAACTGTTTCTGATGGGGTCGGAAGTTATTGCCATCATTTAAGTTACAGGGACTGTTCAGTTATTTTATTGCCGTCCGTCTCTCACCACCCATGTAAAAATCCCGGCCGAATTACCTACTGCTTTTGACAAACGCAAGGTCGTGTGGTGATGTAATAGCTGTCCGAATCCACATCTCTGAGTTTTCAAGAACGTATTACTTCAAAATTCACTGTTTATTACCATTTTTGACCACTGCAAAGTGCTGGATGCATTTAGACTTGTATTTCCTTAAAATGCTGGCAAGTATTTACAAGAGTAATGTATTTCATCACTGCTCAAACAAATTAAAATAAAAGCACTTGAACATTTGAATTGGTCCGTTATTTATAGCAGCATTTATTATAATACCAAGCATATGACATTTTATTTACAGCATACAATCATGTTACAGACCACGTGAGCAGCGTGTTCCCGATCACCAAACTCTCCCCTCCACCGTGGCGTGAATAAATCTCAATCCGAAAGCAGGAGTTTTAGGTTTTATCCTGTGATTTTATCACTGAGGTGGCCTGCACAAGTGCACATTTATGTTGTCGGATTTCCATGTGTGAAACAGGCGAAGGGCGCATGACATACGTCACGACCAAACGTTAGGTTATGGCAGATCCAGAGTAGCTCAGGGCAGATCCAATAGTTTTAAACCTCAACAGAGTGCCCGCCTTCGCGGAAATAAACCCTTGTCAATGGAGAGTGGCCAGACTCTATGTACAAATGAAATGTACAAGAGTCTGGTAAGACCAGGCTAACACAGAGCATTGGTAAATATATATTTTTTTAAACAGTGCAAAAGAGACATTCATGGCTAACAGGGACGGTGATGAACGAAACAAATTAGTCTCTATTAAATGTCCTTGTCTCGTGTCTACCTTTAAAATAATGAACTTAAGCATGTAAAAGACGCAACATATGTGAACGAGACAGTGCGTGGTTACATCAGCGTAGTAGTCAATAAACGGGACAGTAATGTACATTTAGGCCAAATAAACTGGACGTCTCGGCTAATACAGGATAGTTGAAAAACCTACTTTTATTTTTAATGCTGCGTTTAATATAAAATATCCTAATTCTGCACGTGTATCTTTATACATCATTGAGGTTGCCTACCTATTTTATATTTCAACATGTTTCCATTGATTTTACACATTTTAGTCTGGCAATTTTTCAACTAGCCTACATTGTGAATTTTATGCATCAGTAACGCTAATATAAGTGAGAAGAAATGGTTAACCTTAAAACCCGTTCTTCTTATTCTGAGTTAAATCCAATGTAAACTCGCAAGCGTGTCTTCCGAGCTTGATATTGGAACAGACTTTGTGTTAGTACCATACAATGCCTTAAAATAGTGTCTAGGTAGGGAGCTCGCTGGGCATTGGAACAGAGCTATTATTTCTCTATTGCTCATAAACCGTTCAGTGCAGTGTCAGCTGAAGGTAACCGACTTTATCTTTTTCTGTTTCCTGCTCATATGCATCTTGGTGCATTTTGCATTGTTTTGTCACATCAACTTTAAATCTTTCGGCATTTGGGTTTCCTGAGAGTCCTTTGTCCCTGCTCCTGTATAATATCTGTATAATGGCTAAGGACACAGACACACTAATTGAGGTCACAAGGTCTCTCCAGCGGTGCTTTTCTAATCTCCATAGCCTTCAATCTCGCTCTTTATAACGTGCTGAAATGGAGAAGTCCTCCAGGGGTAACCTTTGAAATGAAATGGCCCATAATTCTACTGATATGTGTCAGTGCCTGTCATTAGGAGGCGGAGCTTGTATGTGCGTGTGTCTCTGTGAATGTGTGGCCATCTTCTCACCTGTCCCTAGAAGCTGCAGGTCCCAGAAGAGCTGCTTTCATAAACTTCAACCATTGCCCCTCCAACCAACATCACATGCCCTTTTTCACCATTTGCGTGTCAATGGAGCTGTCAGTCATAGTTTCCCCAGGCCCACAAAAAATATCCATCATATTTCAGAGGATGAATCTCAATTCCAGGGGCAAAAACTCCATCTCTCAATGTGATGCTGCTCTGATGGAGATTTGATGATACAACACTCCCCCCCCAATCTTTCCTCTTCAGCCTCATTTACACATCTAATCTCAGAATCTACTGAATGCAAATAGATATGCCCTGACTGACAGACAAGCAGATTAATGGGTGATAGTCTGGATAGGTGACTGAATGCTTATATTCTTGGAATTATGCGTTTATAAGCTGAATTTAGAGAATTCTCGGTAATCATTCATCATGATTTGCATGAATTTGAATTTATAGTTCATTTATTGCCCGTGCTAAATTTCTTATTTATTGTGATTCGTGTAGACATTCATATAGTATTAAAAGTGCAAAAAACACTGTGCTTAGTGATTTTGTGGTCTTGTATTTGAATAATGGAACTCTGAATGACTTTTGAAAGTAGGTACAATGTGGGATTTTAGGGCTTAAGAAATGTGTACATAAAGTGATGGAAAGGGGCCTTTAGACTGTTACATTGACAAGACAGGAACAATAAATCCTCAATACAAATGACAAAAGCTGAAATGTCTGATCTGACAGCCGGCTCTGGTGGTCAGCTTGCGCTGCATGGTTATCTTGTGTTGAACACTGCCTGAGGCATTAGAGGCCCCTGACAGTCTGAGGCCTCAGGGCACTGGCCCCACAGCCCATCATAATCAAGCCTCCCGACAGTCATTTGTTTACATCTGTGTCCTGCTTAAAGAGATGGTTCACTCAAACAAATCAAATTCTATCACTTACTCAAACTTATTTAGTTAAAAAAGTGACTTTCTTTTCCACTTTTTTTCGGTCCCCCCAAAGTGAAAATTAATGCAATCCAGTGGAAATCAATGGGGACCAATGCTGTTTGGTTCCTAAAACTCTTTCTTCTGTGAAACACTAAAAATCATACAAGGTACATGGTTTGGAACAACAAGAGTAAATGATGACAGAATATTTAGGTGAATATAAATTTCCTTAAAGGTGCCCTAGAATGAGTGGAAACAATATTTTAAATTGTTCTCTGATATCTACATATAGGGTATGTGACTTATTTCAGGGTTAAAATTCAGTCTAGATATGATTTTACAGGTCCATTTGCAACCCCAGAAATTGTCCCTAGAATGAAGCGGTCTGTTTTTGCCTTATTTGGAAGGGTCATGAATATTAATGTAGAGCTCTGCTCTGATTGGCTGATTCACTGTGCTCATTTCAGTGAAAGAAACACATCTACCGTATACGGTCTATCATGGAGAGATTATGCATTCAACCTTATGTTTGATCCTGTTTTTGACAAAGATAAGGTTTTGAGGAACAACCAATTATTTTGAGATAGGAAATGGACGCTTTTGAGTGATAAATTTAGTCTTTAATTTCAGCAAGACCTACAAAATGTAACGTCAGTACTAGAACTTCAGCCTACATGTGAACTAGCATACAACATTAACTTTACATGTTAACTCATATCATCAGCAGTCACAACATTTTTTTTTAGCATTTTAAAAACATTTGAAATTACTGTAATGCGTCAACGTTTGATTTTACAATGATAGCGTCTTCACTGTCTTGTCAAATTACTACCGTTTCAACTTGAAGAAAATGTATCCCTCCCCTGACTCGAGTTAGCCAGATAGGCTGCAGGATCAGCAGTTTGTAGCTGCAGCTGTGGTAACTAGAGCAGATCTGGCAACCCAGATGTCGAAACACTACTGACTTTGTGATTGGTCGATAAGTGGAGAGTGGCGCTTCAGGCCAAAACACAAGATGACAACAACAACATCAGTTGAGGGCTGCAACAACAACTTTTAAATGGCAATATCCTGGCCGGACTACTGTTGTCAGTGATATAAGTATTTAAAATTAACATGATTTCTTATTGCCTAATGTCATATCAGGAGCATTTTATGATTAATTGAAATACATTTCTTACATACAGTTCCTTTAAGTGGTGGAGATGACGTTTGCTTGGTTAGAGTGAGCGATCGGTTCACAACTAAACACCATAGTTAACTTAGCTCCTGAGTTATGTGTTGTTGATGAAATATAGGCAAAATTATAATTATATCCGACAAAAGGGATTGCCATATCTACGGCTCTATTTTGTAGATTTGTTCGACAACACTGGCAGGATATAATATTAGCATCTTTTGTTGGATCTAGACAACACAGGGGATATTATCGTTAATGTTGTCTCACTAAGAATCTTTCAGTTTAACCAGAAAATGTTTAGACAGTCAATAAGTGGATAAAAACACTACTTACTGCTCGTGGGGATAAAGTTTGATTTGCTGCTTCTTTCGTATCAGACGCTGAGTGAAGCCTTCTATTGTCCAGGTTAGAAAAACTCTCAGTGGTGAAATGGGCCGAGCAAATGAACAACTTTAAATTAAATTGTGCAGGTATCCAGTCATAGATAAACATCCCTGTTGACAGTTTTGTTCAGTGGGAAGGGTATGAAAAGTCCTCACATCCCCTGCACAACCTGGAACATAACATCTATTTCCATGATCTGCCATTTTCGCTATCATCGAGTGGCGCATGTTGTGCTACCATACAAATGTTAAGGGCGTACCTATTAATATTCCCCAGCGATTGCGTCACAGTTGGCGTTATGATGAATCGTTATGATGAATCGTTATGATGAGAATCGCTTGTTTTTCTGTGGTGTTTTTCACAAACAAGATTTATATATGAAGGAGGAAACAATGGTGTTTGAGACTCACTGAATGTGATGTTCATGTAATGAACTCTTGTTATTCAACTATGCCATGGTTAGTTCAACTTTTCGTTCTTTAAAGCTTGCCTTTAAATTCGTTATGACACAGTAATTTATACTAACCCACATGTTGTTCCAACTTTCTTCTGTAGAACACAAATATATTTTTGGAACTGTTAACTAGGTTTACCAGTTCAATGCCAATTTCACATGAAGTCTTCCCATACTGCTGCCATTAGTTTAGATAAGCTGAATTCAGGTTGTGGAGAGATCCACCTTGAGAGATTACCTCAGAAACATTTCTTATGTAAGACGTGACAAGGGTCTCCTCACTAGCCTTATGTAGGACCCAATAGAGACCGTTTAATTGACATAAACTTTTCATGGCCGCAGGATGCCAATTGAAGCCTGGCTCTCCTACCAGCAGAGTGCTGTTCTGAGACGAAGGAAGCAGCTGAGTATGAAAAGGCCACCCTTGAGCGTAAATGATAATGGAATTGATTTTTTTCTCCAGCAGCCTCAGTTTTTGTTGAGCAGGATGTGGCGTGTGCATCGGTACAAATGCACAGGCTTGGTAGTAAATGGGTATGCATGAATACGAATCTATGCTACCCAATTAGGCCTCTAGTTTCTTGATTTCCCCATTGTGCAATTTTTAAGAGCAACATAGAAGCCATAAGGTGTCTGAAGCAGTTTACTTTCATTAAAGGTTTTGGACCAATGGGAATTTGGGGAACCAAAACAACATTCCCATGTAATTGCTAATATCTAGCTTTTAGGTTCTATCATGTTATAAAAAAGTAATACTAGTTCGGCTTCCAATGGAAGGGTTTTGAGACTGATTCTTTGCTCCAACTTGGACCTAATTATGGAACTACAGGCTACTAGAAGTACTAAGGTTGTGTTGAGAGAGATGTCAGATGTTGAAGGAGTGTAGCAAGCAGTTGTATATATTTTTTCTGTCGTCTTACTACCCTTCTTACTACCCTTCTGACACAATAGACGATTTTCAAATCTTGACCGATTTTAAATCTGGGAAACCACAGACATAAGAACAGATTGAAATCCTCTGAATGCACACGCTAGAAGATTCAAACGGACTGCGGGACCACTCACCTGTCCATTGTAACATTTTCCCAGTGAGATGAGATCTCGCAGAGACTTGCGAGATTAAGTGTGACTTGGGAAGAAAAACAAATGGAGGATGATAAATGTCATCAGCTGGTTCTCCTGGCATGAGTTTTGTTATAAGGGAAGTAAAACAATGGAGAAAAAGGGATGATCTTTCTCAATACTGCACTTTCATGGCATGTTTGTGGCTGCCAAGTTTCAGATGTAGAAGCACACAAAATCTGGTTGGTGAAAACAATCGCAGGAGGGATGTTCGATACAATTTGGGATCGTGCAGGCTCCGACGTGATTGGAAGCAGTAAAATAATCGCCATGACACCACACAATTGATGTGGCATGTTGAATTGATTGGCATTTTGACATCTAAAAAGAATGTATCTTAAATACAAGTGTATTGTCACTACACTGGTAACTTTTCAATTTTTTTGTAGAGAAAGTCTTAATATTTTGTACAAGTGTTTCTTTTGACCTACATCTTGTTTCAAAATCTTGACAAAAATACATATTAAGAATATAACTTTTTTTGCTGAGCACTCTTTGTAGGCTATAGGAATCGTATTTGTAAGATGTCGTGTTTGTTCTGCACATGCTTAAATGTCTGTTTCTGATTTCCCTGAACCTCAACAAACAGGACATTTTGCCGCCCACTCGAAAGCTGAAACACACAACCATAAAACAATTATATGAAATCACTTTATTATCCGTGTGTGGTGATTCCATTTGGCAGGAATGTTACAGTCTAAAATCTGTCTATAACGGGCATGCAGTGAGGCCTACAGGTGGAGCGCTCGGAAAACACAGAGGACATACAGAATTATCATTTACAACCTCACCTACAGTGCACATCATATGCATGCATACAATTCCTCAACAAAGAGAGAGGGAGGAGAACCTACAGTGACATAAAAAAAAATACACCAAATAAGAAACTGAATTTTTCCAAAATACAACCACCTAGAGACAGGAACAGATTACAGACGGAAAATCACACCAAGATAATTTATCGTTTTTAACACAGAGGAAACCACATAGGACAATGCAGTAGAACAGTAGACACGTACATTCAGATAACAACAATGGAATATTTCATAACGTTACTGTGTTAGGCAGTATCTTCATTAGCATCTGAGAGACACGGAATGACTTTGAGCGAATGCATGTCAAATGTTAAATTACATTTAGAGAATCATGATTATGCAATATTTTACTTATACAGTACTCAGGTAAACATACAAAATATGTTCAGGGAATGGAAGGTTTTGTTGTTAATTGAACTTCTAATTTAATTTTGTGATCATTTTTTGTTCTGTTTAAGACAATCACAAAACCCAAAGAACTGACATGGTAGTCGCATATTACACCAATTTAGACAATGATATATAAGAACAACATTCAAATTAAGGAAAAGCAATTGATTAAAATGTTAAAATAATAACAGCAGACAATCTCACAAACAGGAACACTCTTTGGTTTAATAAAAAAGGTGATGATATATAATGAGTGATGGGTTTCGGGCAGTATTTATTTATCAGTGCAGGAAATTCACCATGTCACACACTAATTGAGGGCAGTTTGATAGTCATGTAGAAAAATCATGTTTGTGCTCCAAAAAATGGCCTCTGTCGATTGTAAAGTACACTCTGGGTGGCGGAAATGTGTCAATTGCACGGAAGGTCACACATATTTCGCTAGCTATGCTAATGCTATCCTAATGCTTTTAGCTGAGTTTCACCTCTCCAGAAGTGGTAGGCCGACAGCTGACATTGTCACTTCTTGTGAGTAAAGGCCTTAAACACAAGTGGCAGTAAAATCTGACAACATTCAGGATGATTGGCCACTAATATTACATTTAGCATCTTAGCAACTGGCTAGTTTGTTTAGCTGTTAAAGGACACCATTCTAATCTGCAAGCACATTCATCTCATAAACATTAAATTGAATGAACTCCTTGCTTCTTGTTGTAGGCTACATGGTAGGAAGGCTATGACATCAATGTGTCCGTGTGCTATAATACGACACTATTTTACTCTCAAAGCCACAGCTTATTGTATGCTTTATAGAGACTTTTTTTTTCTCATTTCACACAGGCCAGCATGGATTGGGTGGAATGTCTAGAATATTCAGAATTATCAAAACAACAGAATGGCAGCCTGATTCATAGTTGTATATTTCTGAATCTTGAATGTTGTTAAAATTTAAAAACACACATCTGCAACTAACAGGTTTTCCTCAACGCATTGTTATTTACAGTAATTGCGGACATAATCTAATGAGAAAACAAGCACACGCTATCAAACCACGGCCAATAGCTTATCTTTTAATTTTCTTAGTAAAAAAAGAGAGGATGGATAATACAATCTGACTGCGTCTTTCAAATCTGATTTTCTCATCATTGAGGAATTCAGTCCCGCTGTTTTCCCTCTTGTCAAAGCAGTTACATACACGAGAAATAACGTCATACTTAAACTAGCAATAAGCAAGCATAAAAACACAAGTCAGATCCGTTTGTAGCTCATAAAGCAAAAGCCAGGCTTTGTTTAGAGTCTAAAAAGTAGGAATCGGTCAACTTCTCCAGTTTTCTTTTACTAAGCTCGCTTCACTGACACTAGGAAGACAAGACGCCATTTGCACACAAACATTCTCTAGCAAATAAGCTGAATACATAACCATGAAGATTGTCTGTTATTGCTGATCTGGGATCAGAGTCCCACATAACAACCAACGGACACAGGACATCTTCATTCAGAAACAAATATTGCACCATTGTCACTGTCTGTTTACGTAATGTGTGCTCACAACCACGTTGTGAGAGCTAACGTAAATAAATGTAGACACTAAAGAACTAGATTGTACTGTACAGCAGTGAAGATGACAAGATTATATATATGTATTTATTTATATATATATATATATATATATATATATATATATATATATATATATATATATATATATATATATATATATATATATAGCCCTATTGATCCAATTGTAGTTGTATGTGATCGATGTCACCCCTCACATTCTTAAGTACTGTAAAATACAAAGAAGTCAATTCAAGATAACACCCAGTGCTATGGGTTGTCTTGCTGTGACTTTCTAACATATGTTATTTCATTTTAATCAATCAAACCCAGTTTACTAGAGTGTGATGGGAATTTGTATAACAACATAATGAGGGACATATAAGTTTGCTTTTCTCCATCAGAAGATCTCCAGAGATGTGGGCAATACCTATGTCATTTAACACTGGTGTACATCGGACAACAAAACCAAAGTTGTTGCCTTAAATTACAGTGTATTTCAGCTAAAAATGGCAAAAAAAAGAAAAAAGGAAAAAAATATTGTTAGCATGCTTAGAGGAAACAGCAAAACGTGTGATACGTTCTCTTCCATATTACAGTTTTTAGTCGTATTAATCGGATACAATGTGATCATTCAGTTTGAAGTATGGATTTTAAATGAACCTGCAAACTATATATATATATATATATATATATATATATATATATATATATATATATATATATATATATATATATAAAATATAGGTATAACACATGTATTCACCAATAATATCTATAACAGAGCAACAATCAAAAATATGATATGATTAGAGAAATTCCTCTAAGATAAATTTATGGCTTTTACTCATAGTCATTTTGTGTTTATATATATATATATATATATATATATATATATATATATATATATATATATATATATATATATATATATATATATATATATATATATATATATATATATATATCCTAAAGTCATATACAGTTATTTTTTCCATTACCTATTTACAAACAAAATTTATGACACGTGGGGATTATTCTTGTTCTAAGGTCTGGACTCAGGGGGCATTAAATGTCTTTAAGCAGAGCATATGCGATGTAACATTTCTAGTGCACGCATTGTTTTTTTCCTCATTCTTTTAATAATAAAAAAGTCACGTATCGCAGCTAAAGACAGATGTTATGGCACACATTTTGAGTCCAGAGATCTTAGAACAGATGCGAGAGAGGGGAAGGGGAAAGAGGAGGTGGCTTTCATGACATTTAATGATTCCTGTTTTATCACGATTTGTCGTGGGATGCTGTTACTTTTTATTGAACATATCTTGAAGTGGGCCTGGGAGGAACTTCATGACGGTGTCCACAATGCTTTCCTCCTCCTCTTCTTCGTTGCCACAGCCGGCGGGGATTGCTTTCTTGGGACGGGTCAGACTGCCCTCTGACGCCTGCTCCATGGCTGCCTGGGCTTCTGCCTCCTTCTCTTCCTTCTTCTTTATACCATACTGAAAAACACACAGCAGCATTTTAAGGCTTTTCCACTAGATTGTCACCAGTGTTACTTTAGAATAAGTTGACATGTTGTTGCAAAGTTACTTATAGTCAGTAGAATGTCTATTGGAGGACCATCACAAGGAGGAGTTAGCAGATATTAAAGGGTTACTTCAGCGATTAGCATATGGCTTTGTATCAGTAGAACCCCGGGAGTATATTTGATTGATCGTGCTTCCTGCCCTCATATCCCCTGAGGCAGGGAGATTTATATATTTGATTTCTGGAAAAAAAACTCAAATATAATTTTGCGTAATTGGAGGATTCTAAAGACTACAGCCAGTAGAGGGAGCTATTTCTGCATGTTTTCAACCCGCACATAGGGGGTGGGAGATCACACTCACAGCTCAGCTCGGGCAGCTGCAGGCATTCATGTAAACGGAGTGGTGCGGAGCAAAGTGAGTGTTTCAACTTTTCAAATGAATTCCTATGAAAGTTAAGCTTCCAAAGGCATGAACTGAAAACGCACCAGACAGAACACGCACTGTGAATCTATGCCGCACCCACGCTTACCTCAGCTCTAGTTATGAATATCACAACTCCTGCTGCGTTTGTGCCGTGACTCTCGTTCGGCTCACTCACGTTATTTAACAGACACGTTCAGTTTTTAATTGTAGTGTCTTTTCTCTAACTGAATTGATTTTATGAAAATGAATGTGGTGGGAAAGTGGTCCAGTAATCCAGCTTTGGGAGTGGAGTGAAGCAAGTGCATTCTGGGAGTTGTAGTCTTTCATCCCCATGAGACAAAAATACATTTGATGTTTTTTCTCAGTCCAGAAGGCACCAAATTCAAATATAATTTCACATTTCTGTTCGCTCGGTGACTTGTATGAGACACTTTTGCACATTCCTGTAAGCTTGATTGATATTAGAAAATCATGTTAATAAAAGCGTGTTTTGCTAAATGCCATGCAATTCATTTTCAATATGGTGGAGAAAATGCTGTATTACTGTTACTAAAAATAAAGCTCTTTTTGAAAATAGTGTTGTCTCTAAGGCATGGTACAAACATGTTATTCACGGAAAATCAAGTAAAACGACTAGCTGTGTTTAGGAAGGAAGGGAAAGGCAATTTGCTAGATTAATCACATGCAAGACTATTTCCTCTTGATTAGCATACAAATGTTTGAGCACTGTATAAATTCTGGCAACACCCCGTTCTAGATTGTCTCATGATGTTAGAAACATTTAAATTTGGATGGTATATGTCCATAAATCCTTGGCAGACCACCATTTGGCAAGTCAGTGTAATTATTTGGACCTGACAGTTAGCTTAGTGATTCACAGAAGCTTCATTTAGATCAGAGACACTTTCTCATTTACAAATAAATGCCCTGATTTTAAATGGTGTGCCTAATATTGGCAAGGATATCCACTTCATTACAGAAGCACTTAGATGACAAATGGTCCATTTCGTCTTTGTTTCACCCCCAAAGGGTCTGAGGCTCGTTAATTCTTGCCCATTCAACTGTTTTATACCCTTTTGGCTACATTAGAAAGACCACAAAGAAATGAAATAATCTTTCCACTTAAATTGTGCTCATAGTGTTATGTGCTCATGATATATTGTTAAAATGTTTTCATGTTTTTTGAAAGGCTGCATTTACCTAATTAAAAATACTGTAAAAACAATAATATTGTGAAATATTGTTCTCTATTTGAATGTATTTTAAAATGGGATGTATCCTTTTAGCATTACTCCAGTCTTCAGTGTCACATGATCCTTGAGAAATCAGTCTAATATGCTGATTTAGTGATCAAGACATTTAAAAAATAAAATAAAAAATTATTATTGTTGAAACCAGTTCTTGCTGCTTAATATTTTTGTGGAAACTGATCATTCTTTTCAGGATTCTTTGATGAATAGAAAGTTCAAAAGCACAGCATTTGTTTAAAATAAGTCTTTTGTAACATTAGAAAGTGTAATCTATGAAGGACCCTTTTAAATGTAGTGCACATGAATATACCGTGCGTATATTGCTTGTTTAACTCGTACAGTCTGCAAATGATGGGTTCTGTTTCCTGTATCGCTTCAGGAGTCACAGTCACATCGAGGAATGATTATGTATAGTAATGGAAGGAGGAAGATTTATATGAAGGAATTATATTTAGGGCAAGGCATATACCCCCTTTGGAGTCTTAGCTGCTCTGAGACGTATATAATTGTGACATCTTGCCAATAAATGGATTAAACAATGGATGCTTTCTCCCTCTGACTACAGAGGTCATAAACTAGCTCATGCAATCATTAGCTGTCCTTACAAACAATGATTTTTTACTTTTCTTAAACCATCTATCTAGTAGGAATCATGTGGATTCCATCCCTTATGTAGACATGAAATCTCATTAATGCAGCTTTATCTGAGCAATACTTAAATGGATTACTTGAAGGAAGAGCTTGGCAAACCCTGAAGTTTAGCCATCGTGAATATGACATAAGGACTTCCTTCAGTATTGCAGTCACGTTTTGTACAGAATGTGAAGATGTTGCCTTAATCCTTGTGGTAAATTAGACCCATGGGTGATGGCTTAGAGGAAAAAAGACAGGCTTTCTTTGGCCTCCCATCCTCTCTCACTGTGGCTTTGCATAAACATGTATCTGTTTTACTCCAACTCGATTTGCTCGCAGGAGGAGATCATCCTCCATTTTGTGCAGCCATGCATTCAATCTCTGAGACTCAGCAGCCCAAGGTAAATTATCACGACAAATTCGTTTTATAAGCAGAATAATCATTTTTAGCTCTTACATCTGATGAAGCAATTTTTTTATGTCATTTAATTAATCACAGTTTTTGGCCTCTATATTGAAGGAGAACATTTTTAAGTGATCCTCCAATACAGCTGTCGTCGTTGTAGAGCGTATGGTGAATGAATTGGTCTGTATAATTACTGTGGTATTTTTAAAGGGGCAGTGTGTGAATTTTTGCGCCATCTAGTGGTGAGGTTCTGAATTGCAATCGCCCACTGCTCACCCCTCCATTTTACAGCACATACAGAACCTACGGTGGCCAACAAAGGACAAAGATGTCATCATCTGAGAGAGCAGAGTGACTAGCGTTCTGTAGCGAAGTTTGTCCATTTAGGACTACTGTAGAAACATGACGGCGCAAAATGGCGATTTCACTGTAAGGGGACCCGCGGTGTATGTAGATAGAAAAGGCTAATAGCCTAAGGTAATCAAAACATAACGGTTCATTATGTAAGGTCTTTATGCTCCACTGAAAACTTAGTCATGTATATTATATTGAATTTCTGTCAATAGATCCTCATAAATACAACACGCTGCACCTTTAAAGTAATTCTAAAGGACAGTTTTATATAATCTGCCTAAAGACTATATAGTATATATTGTTACATGCAATTATGCATAATTACATGCAACTAACTGTAAACTAAACCCTAACCCTATAGTAAGTACATGCGGTTAATTAATATGACTTAATACTTAAATGTATAATTACACTCTAAAAAGGACACCTTAAAATAAAGTTTACTTTTATGTTAAATATATGCATATACATTATGTCATAAATGAAAGCCAATAAATTAAAGTTTTGTGGCATTCTCACAGTATATGAATGCACATTTACTGCTCTGCATTGCACAACATATTAATGTTTACTGTAATGAAGCTGTTAAATACCACTGTCTTTTATTAGAACAACATTTTCATTTTAATAATCCCCGGGTCTTTCCTTCCATGACACCTTTTCCTTTTCTTTTTTTTTTCTTTTTTATCGCACTGCAAAGCAGCCATATGGTAACATGAGCAAAGGGACTCAAGCATAGTCAATCTCCACAGCCTCCACAGTAATGGAATGCTTGCCAGAGCTAGACTGTTATTTTTCCAGTCCCTCTGGTTCACAGTGTGTACCCTCAGGGCCCGTCCATTCCCATGCACAACGTACCACTCAACTGCATTCAGCCTCCCCAGGAGTGAAAAAAATCATAAATAACTTTTACTTGATTTATTCATGTGGTCTGTATAATTCACCATTTACTATGAACCACTGCTTTGCAACATATTGTATTATTATACTATTTTCTAAATACATAGATAAAAAAAAAAAAAAAAAAAAAAAAAAAAAAAACATGATCACAGTGACCTTTTTGAACCACAGGGTTCTTGACTTGACTTTTTTTTTGTTGAGAAATGTCTTAAATAATCGCATAATTTCTGGTTTAATGGGTTATTTAATAAATGATAAAACAAATTAATTATAACGGGAAACTTTTTTCTTATAAGAGTGAAATAAAATGTACATAATTCATTTTTTTTTTGCATTTTACTATAGTTTGAGAATCACTGCCTTTGCCAATGTCATTTTAGTATCATTGGTACACTATTGTAGGTTTTGTTAGATTTTTTTCTGTTTTAACTTTAATATTAGTTAAAGTTTTTGTAATTTTTTCTCAATTAGCAGCGAAAGGACAACTCAATTCAGTATATGCGCGGACTCTCGGGGAAACCGTTTCTCAGCGCGTGATTACTGAATTACTGATTACTGAGTGTTTTTTGCCACAGAATTGGGCTCAAATACACATGCCTATGTGTCATAGTGTACATGCAAATGCAAGTATGACATTTTAATGTTCAGAAAGAAAACGCACGGAAACAATGGTTCTTAAAGTGACAGTATCCAAATTTACCTGCTATCATTAATAATGTTTATCAAACAGCAAACGAGAAAATCTCTCTTTGCTCTTTACTAAATCATTTTTGTAACTTGAACAAGAATATGTACTGATATGTACCTCGGTTTTGAAGGTGTGGTTTGGTACGGGTTTTATATAGTAGAATAGAGAAAACTAAATATAAAATAGCTTCTTTTTATTAAACAGTGCTTTACTGATCAAATTGTGTTTTTCCTTAAATAAATTCAATTATAACTAAACATTTCTTCAAGCTACACTGTGTGATATTTTCCCCCATCTAGCGGTGCAAAGGTATTTGACCATCCAGTGAATAATAGTTTCTGTTCCTCTCAATTCTGATTTCGTTTTAACTCCTACGGTGGCCTATTTAGTCCAAGATTAACATAGCAATCCCCCTCTTCACATTCGACACGGTGCCATCGAGTGTTAAAACGCAAAAGGCGAAGCTTGAGTTTATGGGTATGTCCCTCTTTGGCTAATGTACGTTCAAGATGGAGGGGCAACATGGCGACCGGCATTTGAACCCCTCACCCGTATGTGTTTTCAATGGTATATTATAAACTTACGAGAATACTTTAATACTTGAAAGAAGTAAATATACATTAATGAGCACATATATTTTTGAAAGAACTAAGTGTTTTTAGCTAAAAAAGTTACACAGCGTAGCTTTAAAGACAATGCTGTAAACTATATAGGAAGCCATTACTTGCACATTAATATAATATTAAATGTTAACAACAGAGCCCAAACGGTTTAGTAGACACTAAATTATGTTACTATTTACTTTTAGATATAATAAGAAACACTCAAATAACACATTGTATGCAAACATGTAGACTTAACATAAGGACATTAACGTCCAAATCTATCATTTATAGCCTACACAGTGGTTGTCATTTTCATGACAGATTAAACGAACATATAATCATATCATATGTTTCAGTAAGTTGTAATGTATCCTCAACAAACTTTCAGATGTTGATTCATGTTTATTCTTTGACTAGGAAGAGATGATCCCAATCGCATTCACTCGTGCGCCGCGCTGCCGCTTCAACTGTTACGCCTATGTGATCTGTGTCACGTCACATTAAAAAGCGTCAAAACAGCCTTTATTATTTGAATTTCGTGATAAAATGGACATAATACTGAATATATTAGAGTGGGAAATTATATTGAAGTATGTCCCATGTGTAAAACAAACCGACTGTTAACTGTTAAAGATTGCATCCGGTTCCGAAACGGTTCGGTACGAATATGTGAACCGTTACACCCCTAATCGTTATATTGTTATCATGAAATAAAATGACTCATATCATGATATAAGATTTTGGTCATATCGCCCAACCATAATCTTATGGTACATTTACCTTGTCCCTGATGCCCTGTCGAATTGATTCCCTCTCCGCTTCCATTTTTGCGTACTTAGCCTTCCTCTCCTCCTCCTGTTGCCTGAGGGCTTCCTGTCTTTCTTCCTCCTTTCTTTCAGCATCAGGGTCCTTCTCCTCCTCACCCCCCAGCATTTTCCCCATGTCTTTGGTCGCCCCTTTGAGAGAAAGAAGGAGAGAATAAGAAACAGAAAAATCACTCAACAGTCCACGGACTACATAAGAGGGACTTCCAAAGGCATTTAGAGGATAACCTCTAACAAGGTGAATTGAAAAACTGATCATTTAGTTCTCACTGTCATCCAGCTTCTTTTATAAATACTCTCAATGGCGACCGCTCTCTTTGTCGGTAGGAGATGCAAGTAGAACAAGAAAAGCACAATGGGTCAGATTGTTATAACAAAAGGGCTCCATTAGGGCCACGAAAATACAGGATTGTGACAAAGCAGATAATAAGTTCTGATTGTATCCGCAGCTCACATTCATGTGTCATCACGTGGCTTGTTAGCGCTCCGCAGTGTGACTATCTTGAGATTGTGTATCTCTCCACTGGTCAAACCATATTAATGCAACACGTTGTTAGGATGTGTCTGTTAATGAGGGAGTAATTAGCATTTAGTAAAAGACAAGTGCTTAAAATCACACATGGCGAAGTCAGGATAACCCTTTGTGAGCAGCCAGATAATGTCATGCCCTTTAGTGTTGGGGAACATTACTTTTAAATGTAAAATGTTACAGAATTGCATTGAATGTTTTTTTCTTGTAATTTTAAAGTCTATAGCAATCACCAACATCCTGTTGTGTTCAGTAATGCTGAGCTCAAATAACAGCACCCATTCAAAATCATATTTCTGTCCCTCTGCCACCTTTTTGTCTGAGTTAGGCTGACATAGCAGAACAGAAGTTATCCAAGTTCATGCAATGTGTATTCATGTCACGTCAGTTTATGCTAGGAGACAGAACGCCATGTAAATGCATGAAGGGTTCTGTTTTCAGTCCAGGAGTTTTGTTCTCCCTGCATCAGCAATTGAGGGCGGCACACTGCCATTGCCCACCGGTCCATGAGGTCTGCGTTCAACCTGCATGACACATGGTCTCCCATTTACTGCTCTCTAGAAATTGATTTTAATGAGGGCTGGGTCTCTCTGACAGCAGAGACGTGTAAAGACTTCAGCTTTCAGATCTGACGATTCGCTTCTCTTTCATCAGCATGGGCTGCTCGTACACACCATATCTACATGAAGGTTGAGAGGGCCAGGCTTGTCTTTACTCTGGAGGGTTGATGAGCATATAGCTATCTGCTTTTTATCTGGCATTTATGAGAGACCCAGTTTTACACTTTGCGCCTATATACATGTAGAAAAAGCTGATAATGACTACACTGTAATTTTTTTGTGTTGGTTTAACTTAAAAAAGTAAGTAACCTGGTTGGCTTTAAATTTTGAGTTCATTGAAATTGAAAATTTGAGTTGAGACAATGAAGGAAATTTGTTTAATAAATAAAAACTCACAATATTATTGTATCTGAACCACATTAAAAAAAATTGACAATTTGGCACTGCTCCATCAAAAATAAAACACACACAATTACCCAATATGCTTAAAAATCTTTTAATAATCTTTTAATAAAGGTTGTCAAATCTCAAAAAATGTTCATTGTATTAACTCAAAATTTTTATTTCAATGAACTCAAAATTTTAAGGCAACCAGGTAACCTTTTTTCTAAATAATATTTACATTGAGGAAGTTACATCTACTAAAACAAGAGTTCCCTTTCGAGAGAGGTTCCTCGTATTACGTATGGGAAAAACTCCTTTTCTCGAGAATATGAAGCAAAACTTTAATAAAGGTATCCATGTAAAGCGCAGTGCCGCTGAACGGCCATAACTCAGCGCGAGGAGCGCTCTGATTGGCCGGGCCACGGCAACTGCATGAACCTATGGTGAAGCGGCTGAGAGGAACGAGCCAATGGGGGGCGTTCCAGAAGCCCGCCGAAAAAAGGTGCTTATATTTGCATACAGGAGGCTATATAAAGCCCTGATTTCGCCATAGGTGTCAGATTTTATCTCCTTCAGCGATACCTTCGCTGACCTCCGGAAGAAGCAACCGCCGTCGAAAAGGCACCAGCGGAACCTGCAGCTGAGGACGACGGACTCCCTCTCCGCCTTCTCTGCTGTTCCAGCTACGCCATCCGGCGATCGTATCCTTTTAAACTCTCTTCTCCTAAAAGAGCGCGGGGCGTTGTTTCAAATGCCTCGCATTTCCTGCGGCTCTTGCAGAGCTCCTCTCCTTGGCGGCGACCGTCACGTCATCTGCGTGGCATGCCTTGGACGGGACCACGCGCAGCTCGCACTCTCTCAGGGCGGCTGCCCCGAGTGCGACGAGATGGCGCTGCAGACCCTTCGGGCTCGCCTCGCCACCTTCGACCAGGTCCCTCCTCCTGCCGCTGGGCCGCGCCGCAAGAAACGCCGCGACCAGAGGCTGCCGGAACGGTCTGGCGACTGCACGCCGGATGACTCCCCGCGTGCCTCGCCATCGCCGGTCACCTTCACCCAGGAGGAACAGCGTCCCTCTCATGCAGCGGCCTGTTCGGTTTCCTTCGGTGGCCCGTCGCCAGAGGATGATGAGGACAGCCTCTCCACAGCCGCTTCTGGTAGCGAGTGGTCAGCTTCTGTCTCGGAGCCCCCCGCTTCGACGCAGACCGCCACGAGCGCCAAATCTAACGTCGACGCGGAACTCATCCGCGTGCTCTCCAGGGCCGTGGAAGACCTCGGGCTCGAGTGGTCCCAGCCCGATGAGCCAACGCGCAGCAGGTTGGACGAGTGGTTCCTGGAAAGCCGCCGCCTCTCTTCTCCTCAGAAGCCCGCGCCTTTCTTCCCTGAGGTACACGACGAGCTTACGAAGTCGTGGAAGTCGCCCTACTCTGCTCGCGCCAGATCCGCCTTTTCCCCAGCGCTCTCCGTTGTCGACGGCGCTAAGGAAAAAGGCTATGAGTCTCTTCCACCCCTCGAGGAGGCTGTCGCCGCGCACCTCTGCCCGCCCTCCTCCTCCAGAGGATGGCAGTCCAGGGCTCAGCACCCGTCCAAGCCCTGCCGCACCACTTCTGCTCTCGCTGGCCGGGCATATGCCTCCGCTGGCCAGGCTTCCGCGGCCCTTCACACCATGGCTGTCCTTCAGGTGTTCCAGGCCAGACTTCTCCGCTCCTTGGATGAGTCTGTCCCCGACTCCGATGTTTTGAAGGACCTCCGCAGCGCGACGGACTTGGCCCTTCGCGCCACTAAAGCCACTGCACAAGCCATCGGGAAAAATATGGCTAACCTGACGGTCTTAGAGAGGCACCTTTGGCTGAATTTGACCGAGATGAAGGACGCGGATAAAGCCTCCTTTTTGGACGCCCCCATCTCCACTACCGGTCTCTTCGGCCCGTCAGTCGTGGGTTTCGCGGAGCGTTTCACTGAAGCGCAGAAGGCTTCGCAGGCTATGAGGCATTTCCTGCCTAAGCGCTCCAGCTCGTCTTCAGGCCAGGGACGCTCTCGAGGTAGACCCCCGCCTTCTCAACCCGCTAAGCCGGCAGCGCCACCTTCCCGGCCTCGCTCCTCTTCTGGACCGCGCCAACGTTCCCGCTCCGCGAACCGCAGCAGTCGGCCTGAACGCCGGGGACCTCGACCCAGGATTGTGTTGAACCCCGAGCCTCCGAAGCCGTCCTAGCCGCAGGGATAAAAAGGAGATGGTCAGGTCTCGCCTCGGCCGGACCCCCATCTCTCCCTCCCGGTCTCCCAGTTCCCTGCACCCAGGTGACTGCCGACCTCAGTTTAGCAGCCAACGAGCCCGTTGTCAAACGCACTCGCCTGCACACAAACGCCGTTATCACGGCGACCCAAATAAATCTCAAAAAGAGCTTTTTCTCTGTAGTAAATGTGCCCACACATCAGTCTGCACTCCTACACTCATTCACCCCTCCCACCCATGCTATAAATGTCCCGGCGCCCACTCCACAGTGCACGCCGCCACACATAAGCACTACCCCCTCTATGTCTCAAGCACAAAATGGCAGCGCTACCGAGTTCCCTCTAGTAGGCGACCCTTATCCGCGCCGGCTCCAGCCGCTATCGTGTCGGGCTCAGGCCTGGCAAGCCATGCCCGGGGTATCAAATTGGGTTATGAACATAGTAAAAAGGGGCTACTCGCTACAGTTCGTTCGCAGGCCCCCGCGCTTTCGCGCCGTGGTCGAGACCTCGGTGAGAAGCAGCGTCAGTCACGTGCTTCGCACCGAGATTTTGAAACTGGTAAAGAAGGGAGCGGTGGAGCCCGTCCCCCCTTCCAAAAGCGAGTCGGGCTTCTACAGCCGATACTTTCTCGTTCCGAAGAAGGACGGAGAGCTCAGGCCCATCCTAGATCTAAGGCATTTGAACAAAGCTCTAATGACTCGCTCGTTCAAAATGCTAACGGTGAAACAGATCCTCGCGCACATTCGCCCTGGGGACTGGTTTTTCACGATAGATCTGAAAGATGCGTACTTTCATGTGCAGGTAGCCCCCCACCACAGGCCATTCTTGAGATTCGCCTTCGAGGGGCAGGCTTATCAGTACACGGTCCTGCCATTCAGCTTATCCCTGGCGCCCCGCACGTTTACGAAATGTATGGACGCGGCATTAGCCCCGCTCAGGCTGAAAGGGATGCGGGTGCTCAACTACCTCGACGACTGGCTAGTGATAGCCCAGTCTCGAGCAGAACTACTAACACACAGATCCTGGCTCCTCAACCATTTAGACTGTTTGGGTCTCAGGATCAATATCGCCAAGAGCTCGATGTCACCCACTCAAAAGATATCTTTTCTGGGCATTGTTCTAGACTCGAGACTCATGAACGCGCGGCTGACGTCACAGCGCGCGCTATCCGTCCAGAACATGGCGACTTCATTCAAAGCCGGAACTCGCGTTCCCCTGAAACACTTTCAGAGAATGCTCGGCCTTATGGCCTCGGCATCGTCAGTGCTCAGGCTGGGACTGCTACACATGCGTCCCCTCCAGCGTTGGCTACGCGCCCGTGTCCCTCCTTATGCATGGAAATGGGGCCGTTTTCCCGTCAAAGTGAGCCACAGCGTTGTCAAAACTTTGGCTCCTTGGACGAGGACAGAGTGGTATCGGAGGGGCGTGCTTATGGGCACAGTTACGAAGTTAAAAGTGGTCTCGACAGATGCCTCCACTCGGGGGTGGGGAGCCCTGCACGAGGGCAAGCCGACCTCTGGCCTGTGGGCAGAAACAGAAAAGCGGCTGCACATAAACTGTCTAGAGATGAAAGCGGTCGCCTTATCGCTGAGAGCTTTCCTTCCACATATAAAGAACCACCACGTCTTGGTTCGTTCAGACAACATGTCGGTGGTAGCGTACATAAACCGCCAGGGTGGCCTGAGATCATATTCCCTTCACCGCATGGCGAAGCATCTCCTTTTATGGGCAGAGCACAACCTGAGCTCCCTGAGGGCGGCTCACGTGCCAGGTATTCTGAATGTGGGTCCGGATATGTTATCCAGGAGAACCATTCCCCCAGGGGAATGGTCTCTTCACCCGCAAACGGTTCTCTTAATTTGGAACACCTTCGGCAGAGCGAAAGTGGATCTCTTCGCCTCAGAAGACAACACTCACTGCCCAACATTTTTCTCCAAACGCAGGGATGCCCTGGCCCATGTCTGGCCCAGTCTCCCGCTGTATGCTTTCCCCCCGATCGCGATGCTACCACAAACCATCAAGAAAATCAGGGAGACAGCATCCGCGGTGCTTTTAATAGCCCCGCTCTTGAGGAACCGAACGTGGTTCTCCGATCTGATCCAGCTGTCAGACACAGCCCCATGGCCCATTCCGCTGAGGAAAGACCTCCTCACGCAGGCGAAGGGGGGGATCTGGCATCCCAGTCCCGAACTATGGGCCCTCCACGTATGGCCCATCAACTGGTATCGGGAAACCTCTCTGACAGAGTTATGAACACTATAGCGGAAGCTAGAGCCCCCTCGACCAGGCGGCTCTATACTCTGAAGTGGTCAGTGTTTTCTAACTGGTGTGCCATCCGAAATATCGACGCACGCTCATGCGAAACAACAGAAGTGCTCGCTTTTCTCCAAGAGCTACTGGACGCGGGTCGTTCCCCCTCCACGCTCAAAGTTTATGTCGCCGCCATAGCGGCTAACCACGCTCAGGTCGCGGGACATTCACTAGGGAAAAGTGAGCTCATTGTACGTTTTCTTAAAGGGGCCAGGAGATTGAACCCCCCTCGCCCCCCTTCGGTCCCTATTTGGGACCTTGCGGTGGTTCTAGACGCTATGAAGGGTCCCCCCTTCGAGCCTCTCCAGACCGCGACCATAAAGCTTTTATCATTCAAAACTGCGTTTCTGCTGGCTCTGGCCTCGGTTAAACGTGTGAGTGACTTACACGCACTCTCAGTGAGTCTGTCCTGTCTCGAGTTCGGGCCCAACAACTCCAAAGTTGTTCTTAAACCGAGACATGGTTTTATACCCAAAGTGCTTTCTACCCCTTTTAGAGCACAGGTTATTACTCTGCTTCCTTTACCCGCATCTCAGGGTGAACAGGACGCGAATCTACTCTGCCCGGTCAGAGCTTTGAGACTGTATCTGGAGCGCTCCTCCCCCTTCAGGCAGTCGGACCAGCTGTTTGTCTGCTTCGGCGGCCGCACTAAAGGTTGTGCTGTCACGAAGCAAAGACTCTCACACTGGATAGTGGACGCTATCTCGCTGGCATATGAGTCTAAAAACCTGACTTGCCCTATAGGCGTTAAAGCCCACTCCACTAGAGGCATGGCCTCATCTTGGGCTTGGTCGTGTGGCATTTCTTTGGAAGATATCTGTGCGGCGGCAGGCTGGGCCTCTCCGTCCACTTTTATCAGATTCTATAAATTGGAGGTTCCAGCTCTACAAGCAGGGCTTCTCTCCATTTAGGCTCTATCTTGACCCTGGTAAACAGATTACCTTTAGTTTTGGCCTGTACACATCAGTCCTTAAGCACTTTTCATTTATCATAAGATCCGACTATGTCCGATCAGCCGTTCAAACGAACCGACTCTTCCGGTTCTTCATCCCCCCTTATAGCCGCCTCTTCGGTGTCTCGGGGGTTATTTACATGTGCTTTGGGCATACTGGGTCAGTCAGCACACACGGCGCTTTACATTGTGTTCCCATACGTAATACGAGGAACCTCTCTCGAAAGGGAACGTACTCGGTTACTTTCGTAACCTCGGTTCCCTGAGAGAGAGGAACGAGTATTACGTTCCGTGCCGTGTTTATGCTTCTCAGGTATCGCTTCAGTCGATCTAAAAACCTGACACCTATGGCGAAATCAGGGCTTTATATAGCCTCCTGTATGCAAATATAAGCACCTTTTTTCGGCGGGCTTCTGGAACGCCCCCCATTGGCTCGTTCCTCTCAGCCGCCTCACCATAGGTTCATGCAGTTGCCGTGGCCCGGCCAATCAGAGCGCTCCTCGCGCTGAGTTATGGCCGTTCAGCGGCACTGCGCTTTACATGGATACCTTTATTAAAGTTTTGCTTCATATTCTCGAGAAAAGGAGTTTTTCCCATACGTAATACTCGTTCCTCTCTCTCAGGGAACCGAGGTTACGAAAGTAACCGAGTACGTTTTACTGTACTAATATAAACATAATATCAAAATTGAGCTTGCATGTTCAACACGATCACATGTGAATGCGTATCAATAGTACGAGTGTGCAATCTCGTGTAATGTATACGGCAAAATGATTTTTTTGCTGCATATGCTACTCAGTTTTTCGCGTGCATATGATACGCACTTTATGGCGTGTATATAATACGCTCTTGGGTAGGATGGGGGTGGTGGGGCGGGTAGTTTGTGCGTGCGTATAATATGCCATAAAGTGTGTGTCATATGCACACGAAAAACTGCGTACCATACGCATGCCATAACTCATTTTGCCATATACATTCCACAAGATTGCACACTCGTACTATGTATACGCATTTTCGTGAGATCAGGCTCCACATTCCTGGTAATAAATTTGAGGAGAAAAAAAGCTTTTTTTCCTTTGTGTTGTTATAGACCACATGCTACTAGTAAATGCTAACAATTATCAGACAGGTCTAAATGAAACAATTATCCACACTCATATTACACTAGATCCAGCCATTCAGCTTAAGCACAATCAATAGCTTAGAAAGAGAACGAACTGCACAGCTTTATGAGCTTGAACAAAGCATGCCCACGAGCACTGCAAGCTTACTACATCTTAGAGTGACTTCTGGGAAGAAAATGGGAAAATGAAAGGAAACATTGGTCTTCATCTTTAAAATTTTAGAACAGTTGATTTGGGGTTGTAATTTAGGGTAGGATTAACCGTTGAAAACTGACTCGGAGGCAACTGAACTGAAACTACACACTAGGGCATCCATGGAAAGGATTAGCTGACATAACTGAAAACTTGCTGAAACCGAGAGATTCTGTAGAGAGCTGTCATCCTGAATTACCAGTTGAGTGCAGCGTATATATCCCCGTACTGAACAGCTTTAGCAAACTCGAAGTTTGAAATGAGAATAGCTGGTGTGTATTCTTGGAAAGTATCCTTGGCTGCAGTAGGCGAATGTCTTGAAGGTACAAATAGTGCTTCAGTATTTGCTTTAAAATCACTCTTTAAAATGTCTCAACATGGGCTGTATTTCAATGTAGAAAAAAAAAATTGCCTGATATTTGAGGATTGAATTTTGCATGGCACCCCCTTAAGCAGGCCTAGCTAAAGACATCGAATAAATCCTAAATATTTGTATTTGATTTAAAGTGCTCCTATTATGCTATTTTAAAGGCTTCTAATTTTCCTACATGTTTACATGCATCAGAGGTCTAAAAACAGTTTAATTTTCCAATAACATACATTGTGCACATCAGCACGTTTTTTCAGTGATTCTCTAAAGACTTGACGGATGAATCCGTCTCTCTCTAAATCCATCCTTTCCGCAAGCTCTGCTCTGATTGGCCAGATTACACACACTGTTGTGATTGGTCTACCACGTACGTGTGTCGTAAGCTAAACACCAAACTAAACTTCATTTCCATCTGGAGACTTCCCAAAGCTCAGTCTGTACACGCTGTAAAGACAGTTACGAGGTACAATTTGAGGTACATTATGAGATTACCGCGGAATCCCACGATTGAGAAGCAGTCGTTAGTAAAATGATATTTGAGGGCTGGACAAGTTGTCCAAGGGTGGTCAGTGTACAACATAGGCAGGCGTTATGCAAATGTATTTTCTAGTGACGTAGAACATTCACTCAATAGGTTTCGAAATACAAACGACTCATTTGGCGGTTCAGATTCAAATCTTTCTTTTGGGAGACGACTTTATTTATTGTGCACTTTTGACTTTACAACTTTACACTTTCCATTCCAAACAGCTATATTACACACTGCATGAAAGGGGATATTCGAAAAACTATAATAAATTATAGTTTAATTTACACTTTAAGGAATTTTGCATTTAAGTCAGCATGAAGTGCAACCCATTTTACTTCTAAAATGTGATATACCTCTTAGTTCAAGAGGATATTCAACAAGTAAAAACTCTTGGATAAAGCCCCACACCAAGGACGATAACTATAGCTATAAAGTGTTCAATGTTTTATTTTATATTATTTATTTATTTTATATATTAGTAGTAATAAAAACAACACTGTTGGACTCTCTTTCAGAATTTTTTTTTCCAGCTAATAAATGATAAAAACTTTGACAGCCTACCAGAATACAACAGACATTAAAGAGCTTAAGCATTTAAAGTAGTAGACTTTAAAATAAACAGACGCTAATAATAATTATGGTTATAGTTATCTTTATAGTTATTGTTCTTGGTGTGAATGTGCCTTAAGACTTCATTATATTCTTTAGGAATTTATTTTAGACTACACTGAATCTGAAGAAAAACTAAAGAAAGCCTTTTAATGAACTCAAAACGGATGATAACCTCGGTTAGGAAAAGCTTGTATCACACATACATCAACTCAACTTCCAGTCCAATTAATATTAACCCTTTTTTGCACATTTTTTTGAAGATCACAGGCGAAAGTCGTCACTCTTTTCTCCCGTTTGAACTCTAGTGCTTTTCATTGTCTGTTTTTAATTAGAGTTGTTTTCAGCGGCTTGGCACTGGCTCTTTTCTCAGCTCCTCTGCATCACGCTCTGTTAATCTGCGCTCCTGAGGCTAATTAGCTCATCTGATCGTGACAAAGTCGCCGCGTGACACACAAACTCTTGACGACGTCTCTGTGCAGCATAGCGATATCTACAGCTCAGCTGCTTGCGCAGACCAGACAAGAGTCCCTAAAGTAGAACTCCTCACAACAGGCGGCTAACCACGCTAAAGCTAACGCTGTTCAAGGCTTTCCTCGTCATGTGTCAGCGTAAGCCTGTCCGCCGGGAAGCCCTGTGCGATTTGAAAGACTGCAAAGTGATGCTTGAATTTTGAAAATGGTACAGTCACATGGGCTGGAAATGGATTGTGTTATATAAAAAAGAGTGTGTATGCTTAAGTATGTGTCTGTTGTAGCGGAAAAAGTGATGGAGATGGCATACTTGACAGGTGGCGTATCCTCGTTCCTTTGTGTGGCTGTCAGTGTGTGTCTATGTGTCCTTACTGTGAGAGGAAGTGTGGGTAGATGAGAACAAAATGTGCCACTCTTTAGCCGAGTGCCTGTGCAGAAAAGGAAAACATGCCCGTAGGGCCGTGCGGTATGTATCGTGTGATAGTTGAAATGTGCCAACTGGTGGAGATTTTGCTAAACCATCTATTTATGTGCATTACTGGGCAGAAGTTGCCTGTTTAACTTCAGTACTTAGATTCCTATTAGATGCCAAAATTGTACCAAAAAGCATATTGTTCTATGATGCCCGGTATGTTTATTTTGTCAGATTTAGCTCACTTCAGAAAATAGTTTGGTCTTTAGAATATTGCTACTGTTACATAAAGTGTCAAAATGTAAGTTTGTTTCTTACAGATCATCTAATCTTTTGGTTTGCGTCCCTAACAGATAAATAATAATAATAGAGTAAATTTTATGTGTTAAACATTTAATTGACTGAATTACTTCCAATATATTGTGATTTATAGTATACTCTTATTGTGCACACATGATGCGTCCCAACTATTCTTTTCAAGGTTATTTATCTCTATGTGAATATGTGTGAGTGTGTGTCTGTGCCTGTGTTTGAGAAGGTCATCTACACACTGAAGGACTGTGAGAGGGGTGATCAAGTCCCCCGTGGAGCCCAAACACATGGAGAGAGCGCAAACTCAAGGACTCTGTGTTCCCTTCTTGCTCCATCTGTCTTAATCTCGCACCTGCTAAACAGCGAGAGCCCAGAGCCACACCTTTCCCCCTGCGAGGACATTAATGTCCACCGACAGATCAGATACCACACTGGACACCCACAAAGACAGTCTCTTCCACAGTGCCAGGCAGCAGAGAGGGCACGACCTCTGCCCTATTCTCCATATGTTAGCGGTAATCACGTGCCTCGTGTGACGTACATAATCCATCACAATAAAAAGAGGATTTATGGTGTTAACTATTTCCCCGCCAAACACGGAATTTTCCGTTATTTGTGAGAAAACGCTTCCAGGGCTAAAAACTGAATTTTTCCAGTGTTTTCACTGTTAATTGTTATTTTTTAATTACATTAATTGTAACTGTTTACCAATTACATATTTAGCCATCAGGGAAGGGAACACTGAAGGGTAGGAAGGAAAAAGGAAAAATCCTTGTTGTTTTGTATTTTATATGATCACAACAATAACAACCGCCTAATTATAATTTATGATCAGGCAAATGTCATCATCCTTTAGTCTTGGATCATAAGACTTTATGTGCTCAGTGCTCAGATTTATGTGCACACACACACACACACACACACACACACACACACACACACACACACACACACACACACACACACACACACACACACACACACACACACACACACACACACACACACACACACACACACACACACACACACACACACACACACACACACACACACACACACCAGTATTTAGGAAACCACAAAGAGAAGTATGATTTATGTCTTTCAGGAGAGGTCACGATAAATAAGAACTGTGCAAAAGCCTGGAGCCAAAATGGAAGGATTTGGCCAGTATTCCATGCTCTAATGAGAGGTGGATTTTTTTTTTTCTTAGGGACTGGGTTACAGGAAGTGGGATATATCTCCTAAATCTCCCAAGAATAGATAGGAGAAGGTGGCAGGAGTGCTATCACGAAAGCCCTTTATCACCCATTCTCTGCCATTATCTTCCCTAACCAGCGTGCAAAGAGCCAGGAAATGGGACTGATTGTGTAGGACTGGACAGATCCATCACCGTCTGGGACATTTTACTGGCCACCATCTATACTAGAGTTTTTTTGTTGTTGGTAATAATTTGACTCAAAAGAAAACAAAAGAAAAATCCGCTATTTACCTTCATTTTATATCACTAGAGTGGTGCAGGTATGAGGTCAGAACCCGGATGTCTAATTCACCGCTGGTTCCTTTGAGATTTTCCTGTGGTGTTTTATAATGGGTTTTTTTGATTTATGAGTAATATATAAAGCCTATGGTGAACATAACTTTTCTTACTTTGATATTTTGTTCTAAAATGTACAACCTCACACACTCACACGTCAAACTGTCTAATCTAGTTACTTGTTAAAAAAGTATGTTTAAAAACAAAACAAAAACATAACTGCTTCAAAATTTGCGTTTTCGCTGTGAGTGTGTGTATTAAGTTGTAGAACAAAACATCTAAGTATCTTCAAGTTTTGGCTTTATTTTACACAAAAATCGGGGGAATTATCATTATCCTTAATAAGTTTAATAAGTTATCATTCATTAAATTATCCATTTTCAATCCCCGTTGGAAAATCTCAAAGGAGCCAGCTGCGAATTAGACTTCTGGGTTCTGACGTCATACTTGCTCTACTCTATTGATCCTATTTAATAGCAATCTATCTCTCTGTCAATTGAATTTTCTTGGAGAATTACTGGCTTTCTTGCATTCTAAACTAACTTTGTCTCGTGCAGATCCTCCACCTCTCTAGTTGTGCGTGCTGGAAGTACCGCAGTCCTGGGCAGCTCAGAATGCTGATCTTGGTGGGCTGCCAGAAATCATATACGACTGCAGCCGCCACTCACACGCTATTGCTTTCATCTTGTTGGGCACAGAGATATAGCAGGGAGGCGAGACCGCCTCGTCCCTCAGTGCAGACAGAACCCACTGCACGGCATCTTAACCTGGGGTGAAAGGATTATTCGAATGAAATTCAAAGTGCTGCCATCGTTGCCCACTGATTGCCCTTCACCGCAGAGGCTTGTGTCATGCGTAAAAGCTCGACGAAGGGAAATGAAAGGGAAGGAAGTGGGAGAGAGAGAGAGGATTGCTTTTGGGGACTGGCATCTATGGGATATTTAATCTTCAGCTGAAGGATTCAGGGACACTACTTTGTCTTAGTAATGGAAGTCTGATCAGAGGAGCTTATGTTCTTGTTACTTTGAAGATTCTTTGGAGGGTCGAGCTTGTGTAATAAAAATCTAGCGTAGTAACCTTGCATACCAATTACCAAGAAGCTCAATGACACTTCCTGCTTAGTGTCCTCTCTGCTCCTAAAGGCATCTGGGAATCGTTTAAAGCTGATTATTTTTACATTCAAAGGGTTAAAAATATCTCCTTAGATAAATGATGGAAGGCCTGACAGTGTGCAGAACAAGATTAATGGGATGAGAAGAAAAAAAAAACATTTTAGACTCTCAGGGTCTTGAAATTCAATATAAAAGACTCGCTTTTCTCCCTAGGATGTGGTAAGAATAGATCCTACACATCACTGTTTAGGAACTAAAGTAATTCATCACCTAAAAGCATCTCGGCCAACTTTGCAAATGCCAAAGAAAAATCCACATTTTCTTTTTCAATACAACAGAGACACTCTTATTAGATGGCAACCACATTCTTATTTATGTTGCCTTGGATACGCCAAATGCATGTAAAGCTGTTTAATTATGGTGTATTTTTTTAAATGTTTCTGTCATTTGTGATCCTGAGCATTTCTTTTCATGAGATTTTCACACAAACGGGCAAGCTGAGCTTTTGTATTAAAATATACTGTATAATGCAGTCAAACAGAGCTCTGGTTCAAGGGTTTAACTGAAGAAACAGAAAAAAAGCGCCTAATCCAAAACCATAAATTAGGCTTCCTATCAAATAAAAACCACATAATATATGTCTACTGTGGTTTATATATTACTCTGGTTTACATTTGAAAATCCATATTGCTAATAATGGTTCCTTGTACTGTAGATTTATAAGTCATGCACTTTTTTTTTTTTTTGGCAGTCATCACTTGGTCACCCTAGGGGGAAAAAGTGCTGCGTTTAGATGTGACGTTATAGTCTAGCTGTGTAGTTTTTTCTTTGATATATTTATGTTTACCTATAATTGGAATTTTAAGAAGAAGGCACACATACATTTTGTGATGTTCCTCGTTTTTATAATGAAAATGCAAAAATGTAAATGTAACACTTGTTATAGCTAAGTGTAGCTATAAATACCACTGAACAGATGATGCGTTTCATAAATGAGAGTTAGCGCTGAATGTTGTGTGCATTTTATGTGAAATTAAAGGGAGCATATGATTAAAAGAGCTTTGATAATTTTGTTGTTATAGCAATGTTTCACTGCATCTTTGAAAGCATTCGGATGATTCTACAAATCTGTGAACGAAACAGGAATCTGGAAAAAAAAAATGAAATAAGCCTGCATTCTCAATGTAATTAAGGTATCCAACTCACCTATTTACTCTATAATTTAAAGAAACCCATGCAAATGAACTATAATAAGATCAGGCTTATTTCATTTGCATTTCAGGTGCAGGTACATGCAGGTCCCTAATTGTGGATTCGGCAGCCAATTAAAAACGTTTCTCTGGCAGGGTCACAGAGATGGAGCTGGTTATTAACACCTACTCTAACACATTTACACATTAGCATTCAGCTAACCAGGAACTGGTTCAGACTCACTTACAAATTACACGCTGTATGTTTGCATTGTGTGGGCTCTTTATTGTCCTTGTCTTGTGCAATTAGGTCTTTTCTTAAGGCCATCTAATTGGTATTAAGACTTTTAAGTCTGAAGTGTTTAAGTTGGTTTTTCAACTTTCTTTTCAGACTTCTTATTTCCGCTGCTGGTAAAGTGTTAGGATTTCTTTTTCAAAGAGTGTTTTCAAAGACAAGTTTGGAAAAATCAAAAGAGCTATTCGTTAGTGTTGTGCTGTGGTGTGATTGTGAGTGTGAGTGTGAGTGTGAGTGTGATTGCGATTGCCTTCTAGTGTGACTCGCTGTCACCTAACACACTGTGAGAGTGGATTCAGATGTGCAAATTAACACACACCTGTGCATTGTACTGTCTGCTTGCTCTTGATCTGTTGTACACCTTTTGTATTTGCACATATATGCTGTAAAATACAACTGCTGCTATTTTAGAGAAGCTTTTAATTGGGTTGTACAACAGAGGCGTCCAACAGGGTGGCAAAAGCCCAGCGACAGGTTTTATGCCATCTAATAACATGCATTGCTCAAATAAAACACATTTCATTCTTTATTAATTTAACACACAAAACTGAATATCAATGCTATCAAAAATGCTGAAAATGTGGCTAGCTTTCATTAGCTAAGTCAGTAAATGCTAATTTGCTAATTGGTAATGCTTTGATAGCATTAACATAAGATAACACATGGTGAATTTGTACAGCAAAATATAACATTTAACATAAATCTCTTCTCAGTCCAAGCTCATGATCCACTCGTCACCATGGTAACCCCCCAAAAACATGACATAAGAGAAACTCTTCTAAATTACCATAGCAAAACATTAAACACTACTAAATCTCCCATTAATCTTGAAAAAAAAAAACAGACAAAAAAAAAAAAACTTTGGATTTTTGAAATTTTTGAAATTTTTACTTTGGATCAGGGATGCATGGGAAATAGAATTCCCAGCCCAGTTTCAGTTAATGCTACACTGTGTAATTTTTTAGTTTATTTTTAGCTAAAAACACTTAGTTCTTTCAAAAAATATATATGTGCTCATTAATGTATATTTACTTCTTCTCTAAGTATTCTCGTAAGTTTATAATATGCCATTGAAAATACATACGGGTGAGGGGTTCAAATCTTGAAAGTACATTAGCCAAAGAGGGACATTCCCATGTATTCAAGCTTCGACTTTCACATTTTAACACTCATGGCACCATGTCGAATGTGAAGAGGGGGATTGGCCACGTTAATCTTGGACTAAATCAGCCACCGTATGAGTTAAAACGAAATCAGAATTGAGAGGAACAGAAACTATTATTCACTGGATGGTCATATACATTTACACATGTAGTTGCAAGTTTCTTATAGTTAGTACACTGTAAAAAAAATATTGTTGGTTTAACTTAAAAAAGTAAGTAATCTGGTTGCCTTAAAATTGAGTTCATTGAAATTAAACATTTGAGTTGATACAATGAGGGAAATTGGTTTAATAAATAGAAACTCAAAATATTATTGTATGAACCACATGAACCAAAATGGGGATAAATAATCAATTTGGCATATTTCACTGTGTCATCACAAATAAAACACACACAATTACCCAATATGCTTACAATTTTTTAAAATAATATTTCAAAAAAGGTTGTCGATTCTCAAAAATGTTCATTGTATTAACTCAAATTTTTAATTTCAATAACCTCAAAAAAAAATTAAGGATTTTTTACAGTGTAGAATGGGGAAAGTGGACCCTTGAAGTAAAGAGATCCCAAAATGTCTTAAATCATTACGAAATACTTTAATGTTTTTTTTCCTTCTTTTTTCTAGTGATAAAGTATTCTTGCAGTCTGTTTTATTCTTAAAATTGAATCAGAATAATAAAAAACAAATCAAAATGAATAAAAACTATGATCCTGTAAAAGGTTTTATATATGAAGCGCCTAACAGAACCAAAAGCAGAGTTTGCATTATAAAGCACATTAATGTGTGTTCAGCAGATTCACAGTTTGTGTGTTGTAGCACCAGTAGAGCCAGTTCTATTCTCTGCATCTGACTGGCATCTGCTAAAATCATATTTTCCTCATGACTGGAGGCCATTTTTCTTTGCTGAGTTCTTTCCTTTATTATTTCTGTTTCTTAGAGCTCTTATTTCTACCCTTGATCATTTTTGTCTGTATTCATAGCTGTGGTTTCTAAATGATTAACATTTGTACAGGGGAAATGTTTTTTTTTTTTTTTTATCATAGAGGGAGTTTCCCTTTTGTGTTTTGAAGAATAAAAATTTATATAAAATAAAAATAAAAATAATAACTAATGTGAATTCCTATGAAAGTTAAGCTTCCATAGGAATGAACTGAAAATGTGCCAGTGGACAGACACACACTGTGAATGCCATACTCATTTTACTTCTGGTTTAGAATTAGTGACTTTAAAATTAGCCACTTCGGGGGCTGTTGTTTGAAAGGTGGCTTGAATTAACCTATTAGTCTTAATGAAGAACAAGACAGCAAAACAGTACAGTGACAAACTCACTTAAAGCTGCACTATATAATTTTCCCATCCGCTAGATGGCGCTCATTCAAAACAAAGGCATAGTTTGATGATTCCAAGTTTGAGCACAGAATCTTGGGAAAGAATAGGTATAGGACTCAGAGTTACTGTAGTTATGAAGCAAAGCAGGGCCGAAGTGTTGTGGAGCTGAGCAAGACTGCTGGAGCGATTTGTTACACAAACACACAGCTTGCGAGCAGCGGGACTTTTATTATGACGGGGCGGGACACAGTCGCGGGCGCCATGTCCACTTTTCCGGTCATGAGTATGAGGTAACGCAGCTCTGTTTATCATATGAGACACATTTAAGTGTGTATGATGTTATGATGTCACTCTGTGCGCTCCCTCAGCTGCTGTGACACTTGTTCACTCTGCTAAAAGTAAAGCGTTTCTGCAGAATAAAACCGGAAACCCATGGTAACGCAGATATGATGCAAATGACAGGCGACTTCCCGGGTCCCTGGTTAAAATAGCAGTTTTCTCAAAATTTTCTAATAGTTGGGATATTGTAAGAACTCAACTGAACAAAATATATAACACTGGCCTGGTGGTTTTTGGATATTTTACTGCAAAAATACTACATAGTGCACCTTTAAGTAGGCGCTTTTACATTTCGCATTGAAAGTCTTGTGATAAATGAAATCTGACTCCTGCTGCTAATTTGTGTCGTGATCTTGTTCAGCTCATGCTTTATTAAGCACACAAATTCTGTTTTTATTTGTAGGGTATGTTCTCTAACTGAACTCAATTATTTTATTACTAAAATAAATAGAAAATCTATACTATAGTTTGTGTGTGTGTGTGTGGGGGGGGGGGGGGGGGGGGGGTTATCTGCAGTATTAAACCAGAGCTGCTTTTCACATGTCAGTATTAGTAAAGATTGACTGATAGCTCATTACTGGCCTAGTAAATGTCAAAACAGGTTGAATAAGGTCAGCATTAAGGTCCACTGACTGACACAAATAAAGGTCACAGAGAAAGGACAGACTCAATGATTTGACATTAGGACAGAATCATGGGAGCCCTAAAGAAACCAACACCAGGGCGCTGATATTAAAGCAAGGCTAGCTCTGCTTCCAGGCATTACATGTACACATACAAACACTGACATAAGCATCATACATACTACTCCCACATATTTTAAACTCTGTTACGACTTCCTTCGCATATCGTATTACAGAAAAATCACACAAGAGATTGATTTAATGGGATTTAGACAGCGATAGGATTAAATGTGAAGCATTTTTTGTTTGATTTTGTTTTCCTCCTGCCTCTTAGACGCTAAAAATCTCATATGTGTGGGAGGGGAGGCATTATCAGCCTGGCGCATGAATATTAATTAGCCGACATAATGTTCACCACAATCTCAATAATGTCTCGTAATATCCTCACATACGTGGGAGGCAGGGGTGTCACTAGGCCAGTTTAAGGCGGGTTTTGCCCCCCTACATTTCCACCCAGCCCCCCCAGAAATGTGTTGCAAGTTACTAAAGTGGACCGTCAAATATCTCAATTTTTTTTACCAAAATGAGAGCTAGAGATTTATTTGTATCCACCATTTCAGTCCCACATGTAATGCAGCTCAATGTCACCAAAAGTGTCATTGATTGATGATATATAACTCCCGATGAGTTTTCTTGCGTGTGTCCGTTTTAGCGCTCCTTGACTATCGTACAGTCTGGTATTAATGACAACTGAGATCCTAAGTGTGACATGTATTACATCCGGGGCCATGATCATACAGACTGACAAGCAACATTCGCAAAGGATTTTGAAAAATCGCACATGGTGCAGGACCTTTTAAATGAAACAGGATTGAGAACTCCAGGTATGTTCATGAGCTATAAAATGAGCGAAATCGAAGCACTCAAATTCTCCTCGGCTGTTGACTTGGCATGGTAAATATTAGCATTCTAAATATGCCTTTTCTTATTCTGTGTAAACATATCAGCCTCCTCACTGTGACTCCCAGAAGTCAGCCATCGATCTCACAGCCGTTCTGATTCCCAAGATAACTAACATCATTATTCAAATTTTGGCTCGCCTACGTCCCTTACCAGCCTCTGCCAGTGTGTGACGGAATTTGTTTGCATTCAGTTAATCGGGAGATCTATGAAAATTCATTCAAGGACAATCCCATTCCCAGCATGACGCTCATGAGACCGCTAGTACGGACGGGTCAGAGCGACACTCAAAAAGCTCTCGAGTGAGTCTCATCAGAATACATTATTCAAATGCACAGTGTTGGTTAAGCAGCTTGGTATTTGCCATCTTTCATCTTTTTCTCCCAGCAGCCTTTTAAAAAAAGCTGTTTGGTGAGACATATTGAAGCATGCATTGAGCGAATAAGCCAAGGTCAAGGACAATTGCACTCCATGCGGGTCACGTCATTTGTCGATTCACAGGATTAGACTCGCTTTATCTTGCTGACACCATTAAGGTGAAGCTGTGCTGTTTGCTCTGCTGAATTGGACAAGATAGCTGGTCACCATAGGCTTCGTAACCAGAAAGAAACATGCAGTATCACCACTTTGACAGGTGAATTGCATGGCTTTGTTGGTAAATCAGCTAGTCCAACACCAACATTAGAACATGGTTCTAGAAATGGCCATGTCGAGTTTGATTCCCCTGATTAAATGTGCTCCTGGACCACAAAACCAGACATAAGGGTCCGGTCATTTTTTGGGATATAGGACAATTTTTGGCAGAGATACAACTATTTGAAAATCTGGAATCTGAGGCCCCGTCCACACGGAGGCGCGTTTAGCTGTATACGTATAAAGGTTGTACCGTATCAGCGTTTCATCCACACGGATCCGGCGTTTTAGAAGCATGCATCCGATATTTTTCGAAACCGTGTCCCAAAGCGGATAAATCTGAAAACGATCATCTTCCGTTTTCGTGTGTACAGCGAATCCGTTTATTTTCTGAAACGGTGATGTCATCAGATTACGTCCAGCACGGTGAAAGAGGTAAGGGATACGACTACGGGCACTGGGCATGCGCACATCAATATCGCGTCATTTAATTAACGTATCTGCATACCTGTAAGGGTGTGTTTAGGGTTGGAGTAGGTGTAGGCATTAATAAAACACATCTGTTAAGTAGCAAATGTATTTATTGTTATTTTATTGTGAGATTTTGCCTCACCTCCGACCATTGCTATACCCCTGCCTTATACAACTCTTCTTCTCCGTTTTTAGTTTATTTCTGTGGCAGAATTACAGCGCCACACACTGGCCTGGCATGCAAACTACATCGTTTTTAGTCCGTTTTTGTAATCTCGTGTGTACGCAGATATTTCTTGAGACGAGGGGAAAAAAAGATCGGATTGGGAAAGCGCTGGCTTCGTGTGGACAGGGCCTGAGGGTGCAAAAAAAATCTAAATATGAGAAAATCCAAAAGTGTCCAAATTAAGTCCTTATATATATATATATATATATATATATATATATATATATATATATATATATATATATATATATATATATATATATATATAAATATATTTATTTATTTATTTATTTATTTATTTATTTATTTATTTATTTATTTTTTGATAAAATATCTGCATGGAAAATAATTTTTACTCAATATCCTAATGATTTTTGGCATAAAATAATCGATCACCCATACATTGTAATACAAATATACAACTTATGACTGGTTTTGTAATCCAGGGTCACAAATTTGTAACTTGAATGTAATGTAATTCCGTTTGGATAAATGTGTTTGTGCCAAATACATAAATGTTATGTCTATAAATCTATATATTTTATTTACATTCCAGGTAAATTGGAAGACCAACATTAAAATTCATGATCATCAAAGGAGCTCTTTTTTTGGACATAACTAGCAGAACATTTTGGAATGTTTCATGATTATTGTTGATTAACAGTGGGTGAGCTTGTTTAGTTAATGTATTAATTATCGTTTTCATGGTTTTTTAATTACGTCACAGCAATGAATCATGACTTGGGACTTCTGGTCACTAAGGGGCGGGGGGGGGGTTCTCATTCGAGACTTCGTCTTTGGTCTATTATCCTTGAAGAGATTTTTTTTTTTAATGTCCATTTTAAATCTGTTAAAGGTTTTATCAACCTTTTTTTATCAACCATTTTTGTCACAGAACAGCTATTTATTGTACAATTGTGCATAGTATGGTGAAAATGGTCAACCCAGAATTCTCTAACAAGTCTAAATAAAGACAATGTTGTGTGTTTGTCTACATCATCTAGAGAATATCGCTTTTCTGTTCTTTTCAAGGTGTTCAGGTATCCATCAATTTGGTGTCCAGTAATTGCAGAGGGATGAGACCTTGACCTGATTATTTGCTTCAGAGCTATTCAATTACAGCGTGATTGTGCAGTCGCTCTTCTCTGAGTCCATTAATCTAGTGTTAATATGACAGTTATAGTGTTTGGGGTCTGTCTTGTCAGCCATTCAGGCCCCTGAAACCACAGCAAATGCACAAACATCTCACAAGCATTTTATTCAAATAATCAGTGGTAGAGACGGGTAAAGCCTGTACTTTTCGAAAGAGTATGTCTGATGTTTAATGATTTTTAGGTGATAATTAGTCTTTTCATCTTGTGACACACTCACGTTGTGGAAACCATTGATGCGAAGACGAAGTGTTTAGCATGATGTTTTTTTGCACTTTGCAGTGTATTGAAAGCCTGAATCTGAGTGCAAATTACACCATGGCGAGACGCAGTTAGGTGTAGGGTCAATGGACCTTTCTAGAGTTTATTGTTGATGTGCAATCTATTGAAATGTACAGTTAGCCCAAACACAGTTATCCTAATGTCAACTGTCTTGATGAATTTTTGTCTAAAGTTTGACAGTTTTTGTCAGTGTACCTTCACATAGTGATCCAAACAGGATGTGCTCAACTGTTGCTATGGTTACACCCATCTGGCAAATACAACTTTTGTTAGCAAGCAGGGCCTAAAATTAACACTCGACAAGCGCCAAATGGAGCAAAAATCAGCGTTGGTGTATATGAAACGGTGTCAACTGGCAGTTGGCTGGGAACATTTTCATGAATTCTAACAAAGCAATGTTGTAAGAACATGAACGTAAACAAACGTGAACAACGCTCCGGACAGTTGACAGGCCTGCATCGTGTCACGCATGCACATTTAAATGTTCAAGCTCAAGACGACGCAAAAGGGAACACAATTAAGAGGCGGTCACACTAAGCTTTTCATTCCATTGACTTCCATTCATATGCATGTTAATGAATCACAAATGCAAGCTCATACAAAAAGTTTTGCATTTCCCTGCATTCCAAAGTTCAAGTTTGGTGAACTCTGTAACTCTTGAGCTCCCGCCCCTTTAATCTTGAAGTGCCCTTTTCGATCACACCACAGTGCCAAGGAATATACCAGCTTAGGCCCTGTCAGCAAGCATCTATTTGAGGTCATGTGAAAATACTCTTGACTAACTTGTATGTAACTTTTGTGGTTACTGTTAAAAAAAACTCTTCATTTTGAAAACTCCGGTAATTGGCATACTGGTCTAAGTCGCCTTAAGACGAAGTTGGGCACAAGTCTTAATTGAGGAATTTACTCTTTTTTTAAAATTCATGAGTTGGAATTTTAATTGAATTAATATGACCTCACAGGAAGTTGAATTGGAATTAGAATTGGAAAGACAGGAAGTACAGTTTATTGGGAAAATCGATTCATTCATCAGTTAATTCATTTTGAATATCATCAGAATTTATAAAGGCATATATTCATATTGTCTTTTGTCATATTATGTGATAAACTAAAAGTGAAACTCAAAATATATATTGTTCACAGGCCTTACAGACAATATATAAATGTGAATATATATTAAATAGCATATCACTCTATTTTTATCTCTGTCTGTAAGACCTGTGAACAAAACTTCAAAGAATCATTTCTTTGAATTTCAATTCATTTTAAAAACTACTACTTACAGTCAAATATGAATTGCTTTTGTTTCCTGTTTGTTACCTCACTTTAAAATCAAGAATTTGTTTAATTCCGAATTGTGTACAACCCTTTCTTCAAATCCTAATGGACTTCAGAAACACATTTTGCTTCAAAAATAGACAATTAGAAATGATGGTGAGACAACAAAATGAAGTGGAATATATAATAGGTGATATAAGCCAATCCATCTGCAGCATGCACTAGTGTTATCTCAGTTCTCTATGTGTCGAGCTGTGCTGCAAGTTGTACATTGTACAAAATGTTCAAGTGTTTCAAGGACAGTTGGTGACCTGACAATTATTCAGAGTTATTTCTAATGTCTAATTGCTTAAGCGAGTTGAAAGTGAAGATTCTATAACTTCTTGCCAAGCCTCTGAGGCGTTGGTGTTCTAAATATCAAAAATTACCCGATGTGAATGAGTGGACAAGGACATTGAAACAAAGAGAGCCAAGCAATATGTTGAAGGTTTTGATATATGCTGACTCATTCACCATGACGACCTTCTCCTGTCATGCCCAGAAATATCAATAGCTGTATCTTGCAGAGCCAGGCTGTTTACCTCGCCCAGCGTTCCAAGCTTTAGTTTGCTATTGCCTCGTTTGGCTCATCTTTCACACAGAATGTTTTAGACAAGGACAGCAGCAATGGTACAGGAATACCCAAAAGGCACAAGTCTTATTTTAACAGCTCTCCCGTTTTCGTATTCAAGCTTTAACTTTGTTCTCAAGACTGTCAGGTTTTAAAGAGCAGTGTTCGGGGTTTTTTAACACGTCAAAAACTTTACTGCAGACTTTGTTAGCCCATGTTATTGGTGGATTTTTAAGATTATCCAAACCTTTTCACTTCTGGCAACTGATGTTTCGTTAAAGGGGGGGTTGAAACACTCAGTTTCAGTCAATCTCATGTCAATCTTGAGTACCTATAGAGTAGTATTGCATCCTTCATATCTCCAAAAAATCTTTAATTTTATTATATTTATAAAAGAAATATAGGCTGTACCGAGTCTTTCCGGAAAAAAACGAGCGCCTGGAGGCGTATCGTGTGGGCGGAGCTAAAGAATGACGAATGTGCACAAAGCGGTGACGTCCTCAAGCGTGGAGAAACCCATGGCTATCGATCTCAGCTAATAGATATATGATCCAGAATCAGATTCGGAGGCTGAAATAAATTGAACATGAGAAACAGCAACAGCAGGACGTCCGTCTCTGTGGTATGTACTGTATTTAGTGGCCTGTCAACATTTTATGAGGACATGATTCAGTTTATGGACTATTGTATGCAACTAAACTTTAGCAGTAGCAAGCAAAACGGTTTTGCACGTCAGACTAGTGTAACGTTATACATAGAACAACAATGGAGTAACCGCAATTTAATGAAGAAGCACGCGATCGTGTCGTTTACTGATGTTTACTCACGCGACGATAGCCAACAGCATAGACATTTGAAGCAGTTTTACTCACCGCCTGCTTCTAAAGCAGGACCGAACCTTTATCGCTGGGACGGCTCCGACAAAAACACACTTCTTTGGTATGATTTGGTGAAGTCCTGACAGCAGTGAACGGTGGAGTTCCACTTTGCGACGCGACTGAAGCGATGTTGTGAAGCTTCCCGTCATTTCTGCATTCAAATCGGTTCAAATGCAGCGCTGCCTTCCCGGAATGCTGTGCTGAAGCGTTGAAGTCGCTCGACGTCACTCATAGGAATAAAGTGGAGCGCGGCGTGACAGAAGTGTTCACGGACGAGTGGATCTGCACCTGAGCGAGTGTTGATGGGCGTTCATTTCCTCTCTCGCCCTAGTCACGCCCACGCACCCTACCGGGAGAAGAGCCCGTACGGCCCATACAAGGACCTTCCGCTCTAGCGACGTCAAGCGGACCCATACTCGAAAAAGACTCTCCGAAACTTGTGAGAAACCGGAAGAAGTTTTTGAAACTTTGTCTATGTTGAGGATGGGAATCCAAGTCTTTAACAGTGTAAAAAGCTCAGTATGCATGAAACAGCATTTCACCCCCCCCCCCCCCTTTAAGCTCCATCTCACTTGGTTACTCTCACTAGTTTAGACACGTTTTAAAGACTGTCGCCTTTCAACAGTGGTATTTTTAAGTTATAAAAAGTGAGCTGAAATGAATTATGGCAATGCCTAGCATTAAACATATTTTTTAAAATTTGGAAAAAAAAATTTTTTACATTATCCATATAAAAGTGCAACAACATTTTATCATATTTTTGTATAATCTCTGTAAAATATCATTTAAATGATCAAAAGACAGAACTTGACTCATTGAGCAAGTGGTTCTCTGGCAGAATACAACAGTTGTGATTGGTCAGTGATATTTTCAAGGCGGGGCTTAGCAAAGGCTCTACATTGCAAGGAAAATATTTTCTTAGTATTTTTGCCCCGTTTTAAGTAAAACGACTTCATGCTTAAAACTAGAACAAATATCAATCAATGGGGTCAGAAAAATAAACTATAATAAACAAAAATTAAGATATGTTTTTTCTGACCCCATTGTTGTTTTGCTTCTCAAGTAAATGTATCATGATTTAAGAATGTTTAGATATTTGTACTGGATAACATGTCAATAACACTGCAGAAGTTTCTGAATCAAGTGTTGAGGAATTATTCAAATGTCACAGTCTTTCAGGGAATGTTCTTAGGGTAGTATTGAATGATTTATATATGGATAAAAGATGACACTTGCTTTAGTATAGATGGACCTCTTGTGACTTGTTTAACCAAAGATACTCACTTTTCATTCAGCCTTGCAGGCCCATTAAGTGATGGAAGCCTGATACACGGCATTTACTGTACATTAGGAAAGGCCCGGAATGCGCAGTCTCTGCTCGAGTTATCTGACTCAACACTCAATGAGCCATACGGTGAGTGTGTTGACCCTCTGGCCATTGCTCAAAGACTCACACACAGTCATTGTAGAGATGCAGTCAGTGTACACACCGCCATTGTCTGGATCTATTACATTTGTCATTACTGTAATGCATCTGACAGGACCTGCTCACTTGGAAGATTAACCTTTTTATCCTTGAGGGGAGACTGGCGAACGGAGAGGGCCTGGTAGGCTTCTGTGCAAGATGCTAAAGAAAGCAAGAATGAACATGAACGTGGATTTATCTGGTGCCAGAGCCACTTGGATTGTTCGCACATTTGTGGTAAAAGCCTGGGGCGGAACAGTACGATGACAAGTGTTCTCAAAGCAATGCAAACAAAAGATCACAACAACCACAGCACCAGTAGGACAACCGGCGATAAAACTAGCATGCATCAGTTATTTGTCTGAATTTATCTGTCAAGAAATTTCTTGAAATCTCAAGTGCTTTTCAGACTACCCGTTTTATACCCCGTGTTTAATATCACAGCACCAAACCCAAATTGCTTTGCAGAGGGAATAAAGAAACAATGATAGTGATAGCAGTGATAGAATGCTAAAGCGAGTTGTTTAGCAAAAGGCAACCAATCATGAAATGCCTCACTGCTTGCCTCTTTAAATATTCATGCACTTCATAGTCACAGAAACTTTCATGTGTTGTACTTAGTTTCAGTGGATGAGCTGAAATGTCCAACAGTGATGGCAAATTCTGCTTTGCCTTTTTATGTTTGTTCACGTTTCAGAAGATTTTGGGCACATAATCAGTTTTCATATTGTAAATAAGCCAGTGGTGTAAAGTATTTGAGTAAACGTAGTTAATGTGCTTAAGTATCTTTTTGGTGACTTTATAGTTTTACTGAGTATCAAATATTTTAGCAACTTTACTCTCTACTTGACTTGAAATAAATGTACTTTTTACTCCAATACATTTTTGATCCCATTACTTTTGCATGGCTTTTTTCTGCAGCAGTTTGTTTCTGCTATAAAGAAGCGTATTTTGCCAAGGGCATTGAAGGTACTATATCTTGTGCGTTTTGCTTTTGCACCAAAATGGTCAGCGAGGCTACTTTATGCGATTGAGAGTGGACGGTTGAGAAATGCAAGCTGTTTGATTTATGAGATGAGGTCATGACTGCAGCTGAAACCAGCACATCGCTATTTAACAAGCACAAGGCTGTTTAACTTTATTTAACATTATTTTATGTATCCGCTATATTGACGAGACACAATATTGAAGGATATTGGTTTTCTCGTGGCCTTTTTGTAGCCTGATGTCATCATGCTCAGATTGTAGTCAGAATATGAGTCTGATACTGCCCCATTTGGCTGTGATTATGATGCAACCGCAAAATAATATGATGCAAAATAAGCGAAGAAAAGATCATTTTCTTGATGAGTAGTTTTTTTGTATTTTTCCTAAGAGTTTCGCTGGTATCTACAATTTTGAAATTATTAATATGTATATATATATAGTCAAACAATTGCAAATATTCTGAACCGTTAAAGACAGGGAACACACTCTCAAATCTGTTTCCAGCCTTTTTGAGCATTTGGACCCAAACCAGTTCACTGCTCAGGGTCACCCAGCTACAATGCATGATAGGTAAGTGGAGACACTGCAGTGCTTTTGTCTTACAGCACGGGCAGATTTTTTTCACTAATTTTAAATGTGTACAGGTGCAATAATCTGCCAGTACACTTATAGTCAGGGCATAATCAAGTGTTAATGTAGTGTTGCTTCTCGAATAAATGTGTTTAGTTTGCCCTTGGAAACCAGTCCAAAAAACAAAAAACAAAAGCACGATTTAACTGCAGTCATTTTTTTGCAGTGTGAAGAAGAGTTAAAATGTGGGAAATATTAAATGATGAGATACTCTAGCACTGTGGGAACTACAAACATGTAGCTTTGATTTTGGGTTTACACCCTCATTCTTGGTTAAATAATCTATTTTAAGATCTTATCATGTAATGAGCAGATTCTAATTAATCAGCTTCACCCTGATTGCATTCCAGCATCCCTCTTCCCTAATCGGAATCATTAGTAATTAACCGCTTCAAGACACCATTGTCCCTTTCTCACCCCTGAAGCCTAGCATACCATTTTGGTTCCCCCCTCATTAAGGCTCAGCATGATACCAACTCAACTTAACATGTTGAGGAACATGGCCCATGGTGACATCATGTCCTGTGATAGGACAACCTCTGTTCTATGAACACTGTGTAGACAATGTTTGCTTTTATGAAATCCTCCTCTTCTCGTTAATTGTGGATTCTGACATGATTCAACTTGGTGATTTTTCTTCTTGCTCAAAATGAACTAGAACATTGTTTAAATAATTAATCCTCCCGGGAAGAGGTGTAATAGTGGCATAAATCATTACGAATGTTAAGTAAACATGTTGACAGCTTACAGAGAAAAGCAAGAAAAATGGCATTCTTCAGAAATGTTATAGCGCTATCACAGGTTCTCCAGAAAATGTTGTTATAGTCTTGAAATTAAATTAATATCTAGGTTATGTGAAATCTATCTATCTATCTATCTATCTATCTATCTATCTATCTATCTATCTATCTATCTATCTATCTATCTATCTATCTATCTATCTATCTATCTATCTATCTATCTATCTATCTATCTATCTATCTATCTATCTATCTATCTATCTATAGTTCTGTCTGTCTGTCTGTCCGTCCGTCCGTCCGTCTATCTATCTATTGTTCTATCTATCTATCGTTCTATCGTTCTATCTGTCGACCTATCTATCTAGATATCTGTCTGTCTGTCTGTCTGTCTGTCTGTCTGTCTGTCTGTCTGTCTGTCTGTCTGTCTATCTATCTATCTATCTATCTATCTATCTATCTATCTATCTATCTATCTATCTATCTATCTGTCTGTGCCTGTCTGTCTGTCTATCTATTTATCTATCTATCGATCTATCTGTCGATCTGTCGGTTGGTCAGTCGGTCTGTTTCTCTGACAGGTAGGTTTAGGGGTATGGTTAGTTTAGGTGGATAGAATATACAGTTTGTACAGTACAAAAATCATCATGTCTATGGGAAGTCCCCATAAAGCATGGGAACCAGCTTTGTGTGTGTGTTCATGTTTTTCTATCCTGGTGGGGACTTGAACCTGAATGCACACTGACTCAGGAGGACTGTCACCTAAATTGGGGTCCCTATGCGGAAACAAGCTAATAAATAATACAGAATGTTTTTTGTTTGTTTTTTGAAAATGTAAGAATGTAGAAAGTTTTGTGTGATGGGTAGGTTTAGGGGTAGGGTTAGTGTAGGAGGATAGAATATAAAGTTTTGTACAGTATAAAAAAATTACATAGAGTGTCCCCACATAGATTTTCAAGTGTGTCAGTTGTTAAATCATTTTCTGGCTAGACCATCAGAGAAAAAGCAAATCCAGTGCCCTTTAACCTGGTAATGTAAAGTAACAGAGGAACTTCTAACCTCCCCTTTGAATTGTCTGTTATTATGCAGCTGATGGTCTCTATCTCGGCCCCCATTTTCAGCTATTACACAGCTATGTCTCTGCATTTGCCACAAATGGGTTTCTAATTGCATTCTTACATTAGCTTTGCTCGTCCACTGTCTGCTGTGACTTGCAATAACAGAAAATGAAACTGGTGCTCGGCCCTCTGCTGATGTTTTCTTTCATAGAGTACACTGTTGTGCACTTTCTGAGACGTGCCTTCAACCTAAATGTCGTTCATTGTTGAAGTGTGCTGGAATATTGGTGTGCAATTCCATTCACATCTATGACCTTTCTATGTGTAGCCATGCATGACTCGGGAATTGTTCACCTGCAGAATTGGTTGATTGCAATCGATTTTGCTTCCATTATTGTTTGATGGGAGTCACACTATCTGTCTATGTCTTTGTCTGTCTCCATCCACCTGTTCCACCTTCTATCATACTCATATGATAATGTACCAGGTGCATCAAATAATCTTAAGCATTTCTAATGTCTTTTAATTTCCAGGTTCGGGTTAGATGTTGAATGTGGTCTCTGTCTTTTGGATTCCATGTTATCTTTCCTTCACAGGACAGGTCAGTTTGGTCCAGTGCATTTGGCCTGTAGTCAGATGTATTTGTGCAATGGAGTGTGTGGACAAGGCAGATATCACTATAGCTGTTGTTTCAAGGACAATGCCGCCCTTTGATGTCTGCACTCCACCAGTCCCAGAAGTCCACCTGAGCTCAGCATTTCGAAAGACACAAACCACCCTGCCTTCTCCAAAAAACAGACTAGAGGTTTGAAATCAAGTTGATCTGAGCTGCGTGTGCTGACTTGACCCTCTTCAGGTGATATTTTTTAGGTGTTAAAAATGGACTCATGGTAATGGAAGGAAATGTAGACCAAAAAATTTCCTTTGCCCTCTGAACCTGCTTTTCTTTCTTTCTTGGAAGCACGCCTGACTGTTTGTTAGGCAGAGCGCTCTGACATTTTAGAAGCATCCCTGAGCAATGGGGAAATGTTCTTATTTAATTTGGCTTGTCAGAAAAAAAGAAGAAAAAAAAATCCCTGTAAAAAGCTATTGCATCTTCGAATTTATTACATTTTCAATTTCTTTTTAGATGGATCCATAAAGGGACAGTTCAACCCAGAACTCAATCTTAGAATTGCTATTTTGTGGATAACTTATTAGTTTTATCATTAATGGTGCATAATTAACTAAAATGACAAATGCTACTAACATAACTACACTTTTAGGGGCATTATAGTATAGATTTTTCAGTATCAACATACTTTGTACACTGTAAAAAAATGTTGTTGTTTTTTGTTGGTTTAACTTAAAAAAGAAAGTAACCTGGTTGCCTTAAAATTGTGAGTTTATTGAAATTAAAAATTTGAGTTGATAAAATGAAGGACATTTGTTTAATAAATAGAAACTCTGTATCTTAATCACATACATTTTTTGATATATCATGAAAAAAAGATTTTAATATATCATGAAATTAAAATCTTTTAATAATATTTTAATAAAGGTAGTTGAATCTTAATTTTTTTTCATTGTATTAACTTAAAATTTTAATTTCAATAAACTCAAAATTTTAAGGCAACCAGGTAACTTTTTTTCTAAATAATTTTTTAGAGTGTACAAATTCTAATATAGTGTGACAAAAACGTTGACTAAAATGTTTATTCACTTATCCATATAAAGCATTGAGAAGTCCATTTCATTTTAGTGAATCTGTTAAAAAATATTTACTGAAAACTTATAATGATCTCATTACTATATTATAGCATATAATATATTATATATAATATAATTTCCCAGTACCGCACTTAAAGTGACAGTTCACTGTCTGTCTGCACCTGGTATACTTATGTTATGGGGACCAAATGTCCCCGTAAGTGACCTTATGGGGATATTTTTGGGTCCCCTTGAGGAAAACAACTTATAAATTAGACTAAATTAAGTGTTTTGAAAATGTCAAAAATGCAGAATGTTTTCTTTGACGGGTAGGTTAGGAGTGGGTTAGTGTAGGGGGATAGAATTCACAGTTGGTACAGTACAAAAATCATTATTTCCTAATAAATATATTTACTGAAAACTCTAGTCCTATCATTTCCCAGTACTGCACTTAAAGTGACAGTTTGCCCAAAACTAAAATTATGTCATCAATTACTCACCCTCACCTGTTCTAAAATATAGTTAGAGATAAGATAGCTTTGAGGTTCAAACAACATCTGACCCTATTGAATTTCACTGTGGGCAAAATAATTTCACAGAAGAGAGGTTTGATTTCTTGGCGAGCTATCGCTCTAACACTCTGCACCTATAGAATGCTGCCTCGGCTGTTGTGTTATGAGGTAAACTTGCAGATCTAATAAGGCCGGTGTGCTCAGATTTATTATTCTAAGTAAAACACATGGAATTGGAAAGCCCATGAATTTGAGAGAAACTGCAGCCTCATCAAAACACCAGCTGTAGCCACAACTGGGGATTTGCGTATGTTTTCCTATCTTAGTTACTAATTTGTCATTTTGCTGAAGCTTTTATCCAGAGGAACATACAGTACACTTATTACAGGCACACGCTCATTGTTTAAGGGCACAAAGCTCATAGTTAACAGCTCAAACCTTTGTGAATCCTTACAGTTCCAGATTTTACCCAAGCTACAGTAGCTCTCTGCCTTCAGTTCCCTAGTTTATCTGAACGTAACAAAATCTCATATGCATTATTCCTCTCATATTCTGTTTGTTTTGTGGTTTTTGATCTTAAAAAAGAGAAGAGTGTCAAATATAATGACATTACAGAAATTAGCCAGTTGCAAAGCTAACAATGCAATACTCTACAATATTTTATAATAAACACACTGTGTAAAATAGTATTTTCCATCACTATCCTCTCACTATCGGCACTGGCGCTCCTGAGGGTTGCATCCTCTCTCCACCGCTCTTCTTATTGTACCAGGGTATTCTCACAAAAATGCGTATAAATAGTACGAGTGTGCAATGTCGTGGAATATATACGCCAAAACTCATTTTGCCGTGTCTATGGCACGCTGTTTTTCGCGTGCATATGACACGCATTTTATGGCGTATTATACATACGAACCCCCCACCCCACCACCCTAAACCTACCCAAGAGCGTGTGATATATATACGCCATAAAGTGTGTATCATATGCACGCGAAAAACAGCGTAATATGCATTCCACGACATTGCACACTCGTACTATTTATACGCATTTATGTGTGATCGGGTTGCATTGTACACAAACGACTGAACCTCAGTCAAGCTTCTGAAGTTTGCAGATGACACCACAGTCATTGACCTCATCCAGGATGGTGACAAGTCTGCATACAGACAAGAGTTTGAACAACTGGCTGTCTGGTGCAGTCATAACAACCTGGAGATGAACATGCTCAAAACAGTGGAGAAGAGAGTGGACTTCAGGAGGAAACCCCCCACTCATCATCAGGAGTCGTTCAGGAGTCGTTCGGGTTCCTAAGAACCACCATCTCTCAGGACCTTGAGTGGGACAATCACATTGACCACTGTGAAAAAGGCCAAGCAGAGGTTGTACTTCATTCATCAGCTGAGGAAGTTCAACCTCCCACTGGAGCTGCTGACACAGTTCTGCTCAGCCATCATTGAGTCTGTCCTGTGTTTATCTATAACTGTCTGGTTTGGTTCAGACATCAAATCAGACATCAGGAGACTACAACGGACAGTCCAGATTGTGGAGAGGAAAATCGGTCTCCCTCTGTCCACCCTCCAGGACCTGTACTCTTCCGGAGTGAGGCTGAGGACAGGTAAAATCATCACAGACACCACTCACCCCGCCCACAACCTTTTTTTAACTGTTGCTGTCTGAATGATGCCTCAGATCACTTGTTTTTGAAAATGGTAAAAAGCTGAGTTTTGTTTGATGTGAAGGTTTCGGGGTAGGGTTAGTGTAGGGGAATAGAATATAAAGTTTGTAAGGAATATAAAATGTGTCTAAGTAACATGCACATGGAGGGAAGGATCCAAGGTTTCCCAAGCAGAATAGTACCCATAGCATCACACTGCCTGCACTGGCTCGCCTTCTTCCCAGTGTGCATCATGGGGCCATGTGTTCCCCCGGTAAGCAACACACATGCACCCGGCCATGTGATGTAAAAGAAATCGTGATTCATCAGACTACACCACCTTTTTCGATTGTGCTGTCTGTTTTACCAGACCACAAGGCCTTTGCCTTCGCTCCCCACGTGCATCAATGAGCCTGGGCCCCCCAAGACCCTTTCACCGGTTCACCACTGTTCCTGTCTTGGACCACTTTTGATAAATACTTACCACTGCAGACGAGAACACCCCACAAGAGCTGCAGTCTTCTAGTCATCACAATTTGGTCCTTGTCAAACTCTTTCAAATCCTAAAGCTTGCCTATTTTTCCTGCTTCTTACACATCCACTTTGAGGACAAAATGTTCGCTTGCTGCCTAATATATACTAACCACTAACAGGTGCCGTGATGAAGAGATAATAAGTATTATTCACTTCATCTGTCAGTGGTAATAATGGTATGCCTGATATATAAAGATCAGGCATACCATTATATATATTTATATACATACACATACAGCAATGCAAAAGCAATGTTTTATAAAAAGAAATTAACAGTAGGTGGACTCTACGATATAAGAAGAAAAATATGATGGAGACTATAAATCACATTTCTGAAGACATTAAGCAAAAGTCAACTGTAAGTGAAGAAGCATGTTTGGCAGCTTTTGCTCTCCCTGGCATTGAGTGCTGGCTAAATGTGTTTGTTTCGATGGAGGTGGTGCTTTCTGGCGGGACTCTGCAGGGACTCTGTAAAGTGTTGGCGGGTCAGCAGAGGCCTCTCCAGACGCCCACTACCCCCTTTTTCTCTGACGCCTACCTTCACCATGTGAGTACCGCTCCAAAGGCATATCAGAACACAAGATTAGTTCTGAGACCTTCAACTCAAATAGAAAAAATCCTCCATCACAAAAAAAGTTTTCTCTTTCAAAGTATTTTCAAGTAATTTTAAAGATCATTTAATTCTGTATTACATTTTTATTTTTTGACCCAGCACCAAATGGATTCTTTTTTTTTTTTATATAACTCGGTTTGGCCATCGAAAGAGTTTTAAAGTATGTTAAAGACACAGATTTTGAAAGCATGCAACCTTTTGCAGCCGTGTTATTATTGTACACACCACCCCGTTTGGAGGCCATGGACTCCCTTTTTATACTCCTAAGGTTGCTCGCAGCGTAAAGCTCACTGTGATGAATGATTTTGAAATGGCATTACTGTAGGCCATAACTCTCCACCAGTGTCATGAGGACCACAATGACTGCATATGCTGCAATTTCATAAACACCATTTGTTAAATGCAGGGCCATTCTCTCTCTCCAGGAATAGATTTTAGTGGGTGTGTGGGGCCAGGTGAGGAAGTGGTGAGAGATGCTGAATAGAACATTATTTATATCTTTATGTGTTTTAGAATTCATGGATTTGGACTTTTTGAAGGTGTTTGTGTTTTCCAATAAAAAATATCTAAACATCATTAAACAAGATAAATTAATTTATTAAAAATTACATCAGTTATTGAGATATATATAGGCGTGCAAAATTGTTGTTCAAACAGAACACGTTTTTCCATTCCATTGCACTTTGCAGTTGTTTTTCAATGTAAACATGCTAAACATATGTGTTTTGACCATTGAGCTCATGTCCGAAGTCTTTTCCAGCATTTTACCTTGTTATGGAAGGTTCCAGTACGCAAATTTAAATATAACAAGACATATAAATGTAACCAGAAACTGACCCCTATACTTAATTTAGGGTATATTCTCTAAAATCTTTTTTTTTGGCATTGAAACTTAATATTACTGCTTTAGCTTTTCAGAGAATATTTTTTTGAAGTGGTTTTGTACTCCATCTGCCAGCAAACGTGAAGCCAAAAATAGCTTGCAATGATCAAAATGTACTGTAGATAGTTGTCTTTGTTCCGTTCAGCCCTTCTCCTTTCAGTCACATAAAATTTATTACAACTTTCACAAGAGGGGGAAGGAATTTCCCTGTGACAGATGGTGAATGATGTAGCCTGCTGTCTGTATCAGTGGAAGCTGGGGTAATGCTGGGATCCAGTTCTGCTTGGAGCAGGCGGTTCGAACAGGAGGGGTTATATTGGTGCCGTGACCCGGGTGGGAGTGAGTTTGTGATGTAAGCTGTGTATTCCAACCGTAGCTTACAACATACTCTGATGTGCACCTCTCCAAAAATGAGAGGTCTACGTGGACCGCAAGCACTGTGATTGGTCTGCCAGAACCCCTGCCTCAGGGGTACATATACGTCAGGGTCACGTCGTAGGTTATGCGTGGAACACGTTACACATATAGGCTGATATAGGCATATATTAACATGTTTTTGATGCTCAAGGCTGCATATATTTGATCAAAAACAAATATAATTGATTTAACCTGTCCTTACTGAATATATATATATATATATATATATATATATATATATCAGAAGTCACTACATACACTATAGGTAAAAGTGCTCACATGACAAGTGTCACCACTGCATTGCTGTTGTATTAGCTTGAAAATAGTAGAGAAGCCAAATCAACTAGACCAGATTGGATAGGTATTAATATAGATTTCCAAAGAGATCAAATACAGAAGAGACTCAACCATAGAATACACATTCATTCTGTGTTGTTGATAAAAGGACTGACTTCATCTCTATGGTAATGAGGCTGAAATAGACATCCCATTAAAGAGTGGGATCACATAACATGGTGTTATTGCCAGCAGTCCAAACGTCCACTGACGTTCACAGGTACACTCTGTACCAAACACACACACACACACACACACACACACACACACACACACACACACACACACACACACACACACACACACACACATACACACACACGTAGTCTTTCCATGTTTTATGGGGACTTTCCATAGGCGTAGTAGATTTTATACAGTACAAACCGTATTTTCTATCCCCCTACACTGCCCCTGTCCCTAAACCTGCCTGTCACAGAAAACATTCAGCATTTTTACTTTCTCAAAAAAACTTCTTCTGTATGATTTATAAGATGTTTTCCTCATGGGGACCTACAAATGTCCCCACAAGGACAAGGATTTTGGATATTGCCATCTTTGTGGAGACATTTTGTCCCGATAACGTAGGGATTACACGCCCGCACACACACACACACACACACTGACAAACGGTCTAGTAGTTCATCACAAAAGCACCAGACTGCTTAATAGACCTCCACACCAGCCTGTTGGTCATAACTGATGAGCGCCACAGAAAAACTCGACAGAAAGTAGCGTCTGTGACCGCAGTCACAAAAAAGGGAATGGCTCACAACCTTTCCTGGACTGCTGTAGGATTAACTCTGCTAGAGATAGAAAGGTTGCCAGAGTTTCTTGCTGGGCCGTGACCGCCATTTTGGAGAGTGGTCAAGGGCAAGAGGCGTATCAGCCAAAAGACCTCTGCCCTGTGCCAGCGAGCGATGGAGTTCTCTCGCAGGGATACCGGATAGCAGCTCGGAGACCCAACCGCTAGAGCGTGACACGTCAAGGTTATCTAACAGCTGACGTCTGCAACCTATTTTTGCTTGTCGAGGTTCCTTTATGTAATTTGCATCGCAATGAGAACAATAAAGGGATAGTTGTTGTTTCAAACATGTATAAATGTCTTTGTTCAGCTGAACACAAACCAAACAATTGATTGGCCCCAATGACTTCCATATATTGACTTTGTGTTCAGCAGGAGAAAGAAACCAATACAGGTTTGGAACAACATGAGGATGAGTAAATGATGACAGAATTTTCATTTTTAGGTGAACTATCCCTTTAAGGGTGTAAGGACTCTCATTAGTTGGAGATTTTATTTGGAGCCTGTTCAATTCTCTAGAGACATTGTGAGTTTATTGTGTCAGGATCTATTTCTATACATGAATATTCCTAAATTAGGTCAGATGTCTTCATTCATGGGCCTAAAAAAATCTTAAAACGAGGACATTTTAAAGTTTTTGTCATGCCGGCAGACATCTAATAATCTTCACTGAGGAGCTCTGGGATACTGCATGATAATTGTTCCCCGGGCCAGGGCTGTTTCATGGCTGAGATTAACCTCACAATGGTATCATGACACTGGATTAATATTAGGCCGACTGCAGGAGGAAAGGAACAGTTAAGGGGAAAGCTCTGAGAACTGCTTGTAATGAATCAAATAAATGAAATGTCAAACAGCTTTTAATGGGACCATTTGGACAATGTTGTGCTAGATCAGTAGGTACTAAATCATTTTGTTCCCTTATTTTAAGTTTTTTTTATTTATTTATTTTATGTCGGGCGAGGCAGTGATGACCGAGAGGGCCTCGGGAAAAGAGAATAAGCTATTTATTTTTTTACACAGGTTCTTATAAAATATTAATTTAGTTCTGATAATCAAAAACCAGTTTGTAAGAAATGGGGACATTTTAACAATGCTATAAAGTTGCCTTGTCAAAGTTGAGGATGAGGAGAAGGATGACGTCAGTAGTCTATGATGGTGATGCTTGCTGATGAGAGAGACCGGCTGAATCAATAACTGCACACTGCAAAACGATGAGATCACTGATCATCTGACCAGAACACAGCCATAAATAGATGGATGGATAAATAGATAGGTGGATCTATCTCATCTATTTCAGATTTATCTCATTTTAAGATAAAACACTTAAACAGGTAAGTATATATATATATATATATATATATATATATATATATATATATATATATATATATATATATATATATATATATATATATATATATATATATATATATATATATATATATATAACACATCAAAACTCATTGAGAAGACATTTCTAGCAGTGCAGCATGGGATGTTGCCTACTCATGACATTAGTATGGCACAATAAACGTATGTAACTGGCACCAGACTAGCATAAACCAGTCTAAGCTATCTAACATTAGTCTTTTCAGCAGGATCATAGACCGAGATGGAATCTATGCAGTGACTTTTTCTGCATTTTGTCTGATGATTTGGTTGGAAATCTGCAGAAAGCATTTAGAAAGAAAAATTTAAAAAAATGTTCACAGGAAAAAAAAAAATTCTTTTAATAACTGTTCACTAAACATTCCTTGGCGATCTAAAGATGGTTATTCTATGGCATCGCTACAAAAAACCCTGTAGCTGTAAACAAGGATGGGAATTTTAGTTTAGGGACTGAAAAAAAAAATTGCTTGCTAATGAAGATCATTTCACTTCCATTTTTTTTCTCTCTAGTAAAGTGCACTTTGCCGTGTCGAACTGGCAAAGACCTTTTGAAGCCACATGGCACCATGTAGGTCCATCGGCCGGTCCAAAGTCATGACTCATCCATTTATAACACACATGAATGGCTTCAGCCTGACCAGATATCTAACCTGCAGTCATTCTGGGGACAGAGCCCATCTGTGCTGTCTGTGTGTGTATGTGAGCTTATATGAGCGTGTGTGCAAATGTGTCACTGCATGGGACTTGGCAATTAAAGAACATTGATTGTGAATTGATGTGTTGACAAGGTATCCGCATGGCATCCTTTTGTACATGAGCAGATCACGATGTCAATTTGATGCATGCATTGGTGCATTGTGTGTGTGCGTGTGTGTGTGCGTGTGCGTGTGCGTGTGCGTGTCATTGTGGCAGGTGTTTTCTCTGTGTGTAACTGAAAGGGCCATTGCACACATGTAGTCCCTGCAGCTCAGAGCCAGAAACCTACAGCCAGAGAACCTGCCCATGTGTCCTACCATGTGGTCATCTGCTGACCCAATAGAGAGATGAATTGAGAGAAAGAAACAGAGAGAGCGCTGTGTTCCGCTCAGAGGTTTAAGGTCAGGCACAATTCACAGCAATGCTGTTTCTTACACTGTCTACAGGAGGGAAAGGAGAACATATTGCATCCTGTCCTGGAGAGCCATTAAAACAGGTGTAAAAGTGTGTGAGGAATTACAGTCTGTGAATGTGTGTGTATAGGTTAACTGTAGACCAGTGTTTTCAAACTTACTGATGCCAAGGACCCCAAATATGATAATACCCTTGTTGGAGTCCACCTTTCCAAAAATATAAAGGCATTTGTATATTTGAATGTATCAAGACCCATTTATTCAGTATGAGCAAAAAAAAAATGATATTAATGATTTCATAGCCATATGTATACAGCAAAATTAAGGAGTTTGAACGCTAAATTATAATATACTGGATATACAGGATATTAACACTGATTATCTCTTCATCTTAACACCTGTTAGTGGTTGTGATATATTAGTAAGCCAGTGAACATTTTGTCCTCAAAGCTGATGTATTAGAAGATGGAAAAATCGGCACGTGTAAGGATTTGAGCGAGTTTGACAAGGACCAAATTGTGATTAATTGCTACAGAGCAGCTCCAAAACTGCAGTCTGCAGTGGTCAGTATCTATCAAAAGTGGTCCCAGGAAGGAACAGTGGTGAACCGGTGACAGGGTCTGGGCGGCCAAGGATGCACATGGGGATCGAAGGCTGACCTGTGTGGTCCGATCAAACAGACGAGCTACTGTAGCTCAAATTGCTCAAGAAGTTAATGCTTCTATGGCTGCATAGCCATAGACCAATCAGGATGCCCATGCTGACCCCTGTCCACCGCCGAAAGCGCAACAGTGAGCATCAGAACTGGACCACGGAGCAATGGAAGAAGGTGGCCTGGTCTGATGACACGTTTCCTTTTACATCATGTGGATGTCCGGGTGTGTGTGCGTTTCTTACCCGGGGCACCAGGAGGCACTATGGGAAGAATGCAAGCCATAGTCTGATGAGCCAGACCCACATCAAGATGTTTGGTCTGGGAACTCACCAATAGCAGGGCTCAATCCGAGGGGCGGGATAAACGGTCGTCTTTCAAACTCCCTCTGCACGCAATTGGATAGCGCTACAACCGACCAGAGCAAGTTATTTTTGCCGTATCCGGTCGGCAAAACTCTGAACACATCTTCCTTTTTTAAGAATGACTTCAGTGGTGTTCTTTATTCTTTTCTCAAAGAAAAACTTAACTCCAAGTCTTCCAGAGTCTCACAACTCGTCACAACTCTGCCGTCATTGTTAAGCCCGCCTACCGATTTTATACATAATGTGATTGGCCTGACTAGAGTTTGGTTTTCCAGCTCACATGCCAACGGAGAGTTGCTAGACAACCCTGCATGCAAATTACATTACCTGCCGCTAGGGTGTGTCTAGATTTGTAGGCGAGGCAAGCCGGTCAAATCATAGGAATGTTATAATATAAAAGCATGCCTTTGACGACGTTTCATAAATAGAGTTCATTGGTCCTTCTAGATTTTATCACCCCTGCCCGATTTTCTTCCCTTCGCTCACCTTAGAGGCTCACATTACAATTAAAAACTTGACGACTGTCAGATTAGTGCATGAGTCCAGCTCTAAGAGCTCCTAAAAGCCTTATAATCAGTTTAATGTTTGTCTGATTCTGGCCCAAATGCCGGATCTAGCATCTAACCTCCTTCCTCCCTGCAGAGGGATCGGCCCTTGGCCCAATCTCAGCTGCTGTATTGATTTCAGCACATTGCATTTACCGTCCTACTCATTACATGGGTAAAAATCATGCCGGCTGAGCGTAAGTGATCAGTAGTTTATAGGTCAGCACATAAATCAATAGGCATCAGCGCTGGTGCTGCACCGAGCTGAGCTTCCTGACGTCACAGGGTTTGTTTTCCCCCAGCCTAGAAAGATACACAGGAATATAGAGAGACAAACTTAATTATCATTGATGCACATGGTTACTGTGGTCATTTGAAGGTTTGGCTTTTAGTTCCGGGCTGTTAGCTTTTAGGTCATCTACTGTATATGCTTGTGCAGCTTCTTTTTTTGTCCAATAAAATGCTCTGAATAGAATAAATGACTAAATTGAGTTCCTCCCTCAATATCACTTGCAACCAACATGTAAATGTATTGAATTTTTAACAATAAAGTACAAGCCTTTTGATAGGCACTACCAACACAGGACAGAAGATTTTTAAATGGGAAAACATGACATAAGTAATAGCTTGTTTTCACATGATTAATTTGTTCAGTCATTAATGTAAATCTAATTAACCCCCGTGACAGCCGTGATGTGGAATTACAGCACAGTTTTGCACAGCCATCAATTCAATAAAACTCAATTTAGTTCATTTCAGTTGACTTGAAGTCGCTTTGTGGTTCTGATTAGGGACATTTGATTAGATTAAGCATTTTCGCGACCTACGGTAATGTGTGACCCTTTGTCAGAGCGGCCCGCCAGACATTGCCCCGCAGGACGTACAGAGTGCTGGCACTAGTGTAAAGGTGATCTGATTCAGGTCTGAATGCCTCAGCGCATACAGTGTTTCAAATTGGATTCAGCCGAGCAGCTCCTGCATATTAATGACAACAGGTGTTCATTTACCACAAATGTGAGCATCCCATTTAATTATTAAGATTATATATGCAGTGAGGCCTGAGAGCACATCGAAATCTGTGATTGTCTTAATTTAAACCTGGAAATAAACTTTAAAATTAAAGCACAGCCAGGCATGTCGAGCTTATTAGCAACGCTGACCAACTCTACGCACGACTCTCTTTCCACTCCAACAAGCGGCATTAGCCAGAGAGTTGCGGGAGAAAGAAAGGAGGTGGTCAAGAATATCAGGATTGTAATGGGAAGGAAACACTGCAAAAAGCGTGTGCATATGTGAGTGGTACTGGGCGAAAGATTTGGAAGAACAGAAGACAGAGCAAATGTGTGTGAAATTCAGCAGGAAAGTGAGATGAGTAAGTGTGAGAGCATGTGTGGATAAGGGTAGACTCCCATTCTGGCTGCATTCTGGCTGATGCTGCAGGGATGCCTAGGAGATTTCTCTCACATAACCGTGATTAGTCTTACATCCGTGAGCTTTAGTGCCGAACTCTCTCGCCACATGCTGACCTGCTGCCTCTAAATCTTTTACTGAGCCAGACAGGCCCATTATTTCACTTCAGCCTGAGCTTTATTGTCTAATGCCGGTCAGAACCGTGTGTGGGGGCCTGTCAAAACGGCTGCTAGCAAATGGAGATTGCCTGTTCCGTGATTTACAGGATCAATCAACAGTGGAGACTGCAAGCACACAAAAAAAAACCCCACATGCAGCAGTTTTGCACTGGGCTATAGTAATGCATTAATGGATGTAATAAAATCGTTTGAGCAAATACATCCATTTATTTGGTATTCCAAGATTGGATTTTCTTTTACTGCATCCATTTACATAGTGAATTGTGATTGGCGTAGTCTTCCTTCCATATATATATATATATATATATATATATATATATATATATGGACAAACGCAAACAACTATGCTACACACTAAAGGAAAAAAGCATTTACACCAATCAATCATAATATTATGACATAATATTGTGTTGGTTCCACTTTTGCGACCAAAACAGCCCTGACCCGTCGAGGCATGGACTCCACTCGACCCCTGAAGGTGTGCTGTGGTATCTGTCACCAAGATGTTAGCAGCAGATCCTATAAGTCCAGTAAGTTGTGAGGTAGGTCCTCCATAGATCAGACTTGTTTTGTTCAGCACAACCCACAGATGCTCGGTTGGATTGAGATCTGGGGAATGTGCAGGCCAAGTCAACACCTCAAACTCGTTGTTGTGCTCCTCAAACCATTCCTGAACCATTTTTGCTTTGTGAAAAGGGCACATTATCCTGCTGAAAGAGGCCAGAGCCACCCGAGAATACCGTTTCCAGCGAAAGGGTGTTCATGGTCTGCAACAATGCTTAGGTAAGTGGTATACGTCTAAGTAACATGCACATGGATGACAGGGCCCAAGGTTTCCCAGCAGAACATTGCCTGAAGCATCACACTGCCTCGGCCGGCTTGCCTTCTTCCCATTGTGCATCCTTGTGCCATGTGTTCCCCAGGTAAGTGATGCACATGCACCTGGCTATCCACGTGATGTAAAAGAAAACATGATTCATCAGACCAGGCCACTTTATTCCATTGCTCCGTGGTCCAGCTCTAATGCTCGTGCATCAATGAGCCTTGGCCACCCATGACCCTGTTGCCGGTTCACCACTGTTCAGGAACACCCCACAAGAGTTTTTAAGATGCTCCTGTTCATCACAATTTGTCCCTTGTCAAACTCGTTTAAATCCTTACGCTTGCCCATTTTTCCTGCTTCTAACACATCAACTTTGAAGACAAAATGTTCACTTGCTGCCTAATATATACCAACCACTAACCGTGATGAAGAGATTATCAGTGTTATTCAATTCACCTGTCAGTGGTGATAATGTTATGCCTGATCAGTGTATTTGTGTGTGTGCATGTGTGTGTATTTGAAATAGAAAAACTGAAGGGAACAGAACAGTATTTTCTTTTAAAATATACTCCATACTAATCTTACTGGCTGCCTTTTTGCACTCTTAAAGGGGTACTTCAGTGCTGGGAAGATGAATTTGGTGCCTTCTAGACTGAGAAAAGACAGGAAATGTATTTTTGTCTCTTGGGGATGAAAGACTACAATTCCCAGAATGCTTCACTGCCCTGTGAGGCCATTCCCAAAGCCAGCTACTTGATTACTGTGACTGAGTTGGAAAAGACACTACAATTAAAAACTGAACGTGTCTGTTCAATATAATGAGTGAGTCACCGTGCGAGTGTCACAGCACTGAGCACTAACTGCAGGAGTGAGATAAATGAGCTGATGAGCTCTCGTGATGAGAGCTGAGGTAATCGCGACTACACTACACTACGACTACAAAGGCATGAACTGGCGCGTTTCAGTTCATGCCTTTGCAAGCTTAACTTTCATAGAAATTAATTTGAGAAGTTAAAAGACTTACATTGCTCACCATAGCTCCGTTTAAATGAGTGCCTGTAGCTGCGAGCTGACCTCTGAGTGTAATCTCCATCCCCCATGCGCAGTGCGCAGATTCAAAACATGCGGAAATGGCTCCCTCTGCTGGCTGTAGTCTTTAACCTTTGGCCAAACATTCCTCCTATGATGCAAATATCGTCAAGTTGCATCATAGGAAGAATTTTTCCAGAAATAAAATGCATAAATCTCTTGTCTCAGGGGATTATGAGGGGGTAAAACACATTTATTTGAATATACTCCAGGGTTTCTACTGATACAAAACCATATGCTAATCGCTGAAGTAACCCTTTAACAGTTAAACACATACCTTAGGTCTTTATTGCCCCTGGGATGTTATTCACTATTCATTAATTTTTTTAAGTTAGACATCAACCTTCTTTGTTTTCCTCAATATATTCATTATAAACAATATTAAAAGAAAAAGAAAAAAATAATAATGTATGTTTTCTAAATAAAAAATAGTTTTAGTTTTTTTGCAAATCATGTAAATGTATTCTAGCAGACCCCAAAAATAAAATTGTGAACTTTTAAATGAGCATAATACGGGCACTCTGTAGCTGCATCTCCTGAGTCCCTCGATGAGCAGCCAAATGAAAAAAGACGCACCATGATTGTCATCATCATTTGTGCAGAACTGAAGCCTGAAACTAAGCTTACCTAAAACTTATTTTCTTGCTGCCTTGCAAGTACTAGTAATTCCTGAAGGAAATGCAAATCTAGTTATAGGTTGACTTCAAATCTTTAAAACATAATAATCCAAAAACATCTGAAGCCAGGATCAATTTATCTTAGACACGCACTGCTACTCGTGGAAAGGGACATGAGAGGATGAGAGAGGAAAGTAGGGAGTAAACAAGAAGCTGGGGACCACTCTTCTCAAGGGTGAAATCCCTTTCCATACAGCTCAGTGGATTTCACTCGTTTTCTGTATCGACGAAGCAAATGGACTAGGGCAGGACCCCCATGGGCTGCTTTAGCCGGCAGCTGGTTAATGAAACAGGTCGCACGCCACCTTTTTATAGCACATCCATACTAATCAACCGCCGCAGTCCTGCTTTCCTGACATCCCTCGGGACTGGACTGTCAATCTCGGGCTTGATGGCTCTAAGTGCTTTGACGGGGGAAGTCCGCACAGAGTGAGACGGATAAAATCCTCATTATGGATGCAAAGAAGATTAATGAGCCACATTAAGATGCAGTTCTGTTTAGACATTAATGGCAATATTTATGTAATTATTATCTTTTTGATTAGGCTAGTCAGAGAACATTGTCAATATTACAGTTATTCTAGTGTGTCTGGATATAAAATGCCTTGCAAGAATAATTAAAATGGAAATCATAATAATGAGCAAAAACATAAATAAAAGAAAGTTAAAGTAAATAGAGAACAACGTCTAAATTAGACTCCAGTTAGAAAACAAAGCCCTTTATCAAGAAAACAACAGGCAGCATGCTGCAGCAGATTCTGAAATGCGCAAAGACTCACAACCTCTATCCGTTATGATATTGACCTGCCCGAGAAATCAACTGCTTCCTAAACCATCACAATAGGACGCTAAACTTCATTGTTTGAGTTAGAAGATAAGCGATGCTAGACTGAGATGGGAAGTCTGGCTTATACAAAGGAAAAAGCAACACTTGGCTCACTTTCCATGTGAAAATAAAGAGCAGTGTATGACATACGAAGCAAGAGAAAGGTTAAACATAATTGGTACTGCAATGCAAGCATACTGTATGAGCGTATTTATGTGTGTGTGTGTGTGTGTGTGTGTGTGTGTGTGTGTGTGTGTGTGTGTGTGTGTGTGTGTGTGTGTGTGTGTGTGTGTGTGTGTGTGTGTGTGTGTGTCGTGTTTTGAGAAACGGGACAATCTGAAACTTACCTCCCAACGCTTGCTTCATAACAAAATTCATGATGATGGCTTTTTATTCCTGCCTTCTTCAACCAAATATTACATTCAGGTTAAGCTTTTGAAGTAGTTCCTTGTCGCCAGATCTACAATGTGAAACAGACAATTACTCAATTGCAAAAACTTCGTTTGTATAAAGAGCTCTTCACTGAAAAAAAAAGTGAACAGTTTTTCCCCAAAGAGAAAAAAATCCTCTTAAAATTTTTTCATTTGTGTAACTCAACATGTAATATAGCGATTTACTCATATTAAATAATTTAATTGATTATAACGAGTTGATGTTGGTGTTATAAATGAATGCATTTTAAGGTTATGTGACAAAAGATTACTAAAGTCTGTAATAATAAAGACTGCATTACACAATACTATCCAGTCGATCAATTCACAAGATATGAAGGACAGTAAAGGTCAATATACCTCACATGCAGTTCAGACAAAGTACGGAGTTGTAAAATTACCACGGGCTACTATTAGTGTCTTATCTGTGCCTGCGAACTTAACCTTCAATGGGGAAAATAGCGTTAATGACAAGCTCTGAGACAAGCATGCATCGTGTACATTTGAAGTCAATCTGCAGGGAGCGTTTGTTCTTCTCGCGGGAAACGGCTATATTATTGTAACCTGAATGTCAAATAACATTTGAGGAAAAGCTGTCTTGTGGTGGTAATTTATCATTGTTACAGTTTAAGACTGTAAATCATATTATGTAAATTTAAATAATATCATAATCCAACGCATGCCCCATTCCCTTAATCTGTGTGTAAACTTTCCCTCATCCATCCGAATCAAACCCACACACACGCTTATAGTGCGAATGCACCGAAACGTTGGCTGGTGAATGGGTCCGGATGAATCTCGTACGTTACTCTGCTCCTGGTATCTTCTCACGCCTATAAACGATTTAAAATAACCCGCTTTTAGTATTTATTCCCGTTCCTCGATACGTGCTGAAAACAAAATCACTTCCTCGTTCATTGAAGCTGATTTCAGCACCATTGCTGGCGGACAGCTCCCGCTCCATCCCACATAGAGCAAAAGCCAAACGCTCGCGTTCCACATTCACACACACACACACACACACACACACACACACACACACACACACACACACACACATAAAGGTCGTAATTACCTGCACGGGCGATTTCAAATGTCTCGAGAAGCTGATTAACTCCTCAGAAATGAAAGTTGAGCAGTAATGATTCAGCGAGGCTTTAACTGCTCGTTCCTAACATCTCTGGTTTCCAGGCAAAAGAAGGACGTCCTTGTTTCTCTTGCTCAGAGAGGCAGTGTGAGTGTCTGTGAGGGGAACTGCAGCTGCCGCTGATAAAGGCACTCACTGAATCACATGGAGAGCTCCCATCTGAAGCGTCCCATGTTCTGAGCGATCAATTTTTAACGACTGTGGTTGTTGCGGGTAGGGTGTCCTGCTGTATGTTCCCGTTTACGCTTGTGCAATCCCAACGCTATTCCAGCTGCATGGGATGAGCTTACTTAAATCACCTTGCCTTGGAAGGCAAAGGTCTTGTCGCATACTAATGGGACATGCATGGAAGGTTACGTCTATATAGGCTGCGGTGCAATGCTTTTAGTGTGATTGATCGATTAAGCCGCCGGTTGCTCGTCCTCACCTCGATTCGTCCTTGAAGCCGTTTGATGAGATTCTCTATGCTTTTCCCTGACCAAGCATGATTTAAGAAAGTGCGGCCGATATGTTTACCCCTTGGGCGTTATGAATGCTGTGCTTCTGGTTTCAATTAGCATGTTTTGTTGAGTGCAATTACAGGATATTTAGTGAAATCATCTGAACACCCTACAGGATAAAGCAGAGCGAACGTGCTTTTGCTAAATATTCAGTTACAGTATTAAAAGTTCATTTAGCTTATTCAGGTTTATAATATCCTAAAATATTATGCGTTTGAATATATAGTATCTAATGAACTTGTCAAGATGACTAAATAAAATAAATGAGTTGCAATGAGATGCACATTTTAACTCACATCTTAAATATGGTGAAGTCAACATAATATAAATTCTATACAAATCTGAACCATTTTTTTCAAGTTGGATTTTTTTCTTTTTTATGTTATGTTATAGTGTGTACAGCCATTAATAGAGAAATATGCTGATATAGTGTCCAAATGATGTAATTCTGACATCTACCAGCAGGGGCTGAAATATTTGAGGCCATGCTCTGTCAAATTCAGTGATTAGTTCTCCCTCAGAAATTCCTTATTGTATCAACCAATGCCTTCTAAACAACACTTCTGAACATAATCTAGACTGGTGTACTCTAGCCTGACATCATCATGAATCTGATGCTGTTGTGGGCTGTGATTATGGGGTGTGTTTCAAATGAACCAGGAAAGATCGGATAGACCTACAACCAATCAGAGCAACGTGACGTATGCGACGCATAGTTGTCAACAGAACTCAATATGATTTACAGAAGATGAGTGTAAACGATCTTTGCCGATATTTTAAAACAGAATTTCAGTATACACAGAGTACTTACCAACACAATCATAATTTTTGAGAAAAATAGTAAAGGTGAATGCATATACGAAGTTCTCTGTTTAGGATTAGAACAAATTCGACCCAAGCGCTCTTTGGTGATGGGGATGATTACGTTACTGTTGATTATCTGTCAATCATCATATAAAGCCCTCCTTGACAATTTGATTGGTCCAAACAGCTCCTGTTCAAGCACAGTTGCTCCACAACGGATTAAGTCCAGACCGAACTTTCCAACCTCGAAGGTTGTGGCCGAGGCTTAGAAGGTATACTCTCCGATTTCCAGCAGATTGGATTGAAACGGTTGATCTTTAGATATATCTTACCGGATTTATTTCCATCAGACAATAAATGGACAGTGGACATCTGCGGGTCTCTGTATAGCTACAGAAAAAAAGTATTTCTTTTAAAGTGGTCATGAACTGAGAAATCAACTTTCCCTTGAGATTTTTTTATATAAAAAAAGGTAATATAAGAATATCCTGTAAGTTTTGGAGCTGAAACCTGTTAGTGAAAGAAAAGCTTTTATTGACAGCTAGCTCATCAAACGATCATTCTGCGAATGTGCTTCCCTGTGACGTCAGAGTGTAGTCAAACTTAACCGAAGAAGAAGAACACCTAATTCTGTTATAGATTATTATAGATAAATTACATAGGCTTACGTGGAGCTAAGCCGGATCGAACTTCCAAGCAATAAACAAGTCATAAGCTTCATTCGGATTCCAATATCAGGAATGCATGGATAAACTTTTTTTAATGAAGATCCAGCTCACATAGGTAAGACATTGTGAATTTGTTTGCTTCATTTCACTGTGGATTTGTTTGTTAATGAGACTGGATTTGCAGACTGGATGAGATTAAAGATGATGCTGTGCCTTCTGCATTGGATCTGACAGGAATGATGCAACACACTTACAGACATTTAAAAAAATAAAAAATGATAGTATTGCATTGTTACAAATCATTTGATATGTACTGATTATGTGAAACATAATTTACCATAACTTACCACACTGTCACAGGCTGGAGTATCCTTTGTATTTGAGGAGTTGTTTGTTCATTGTGCTGCGATTCGGGATCAGACTAGAACATGTATGGGAGAGGGCACGCAAAGCCCGATATCCAAAATTTATCACCGGCCTGCCCGACAGGTTATCTTAAAAAGTGAAATAACATTCCTTTCTTGATGTGAATTGTTGAATGAATGAATGAATGAATGAATGAATGAATGAATGAATGAATGAATGAATGAACGAATGAACGAATGAATGAATAAGGCATTTATATAGCACTTTCATATGTACTACTGGACACCCAAAGCACTTTACACTCATGTCAGGGGTCTCTCCTCAACCACCACCAGTGTGGAGCATCCAGTTACAACAGAGCCAGTGGATACACCAGCGAAATAGGTGGAGAGAAGAGAGCATCATGGAGCCAATTAAGTGGATGGGGATTATTAGGAGGCCATTATTGGTAAGGGCCAATCGAGGGAATTTGTCCAGCCTACTCTTTACGAGAAGTGCCATTGGATTTTTAATGACCACAGAGAGTCATGACCTTGCTTTAATGTTTCATTCGAAGGATGGTGCACTTTTGTTTTTGTATGTGTGTGGTATTAATGAACGGTTCGTGGCTATATCCACCAGTCAGGTGAGCCAAGTAATAAAAAATAACATTCCAACTAATCGTGCATGGATGAGAGATACATCATTGTGTTTGTTTAATAAAGACATTTTGTGAGCCCTGTGGGCGATTCATTCCGGTTGCTGTTTTTTCACACGTTTAAAAAAAAAATCCCCTCGTGTACTGGGGGAGTCGAAGCTCATTATAATATGAAAAACTGTTAGCATGTCTTCAGTGCAGCACACCTATTAAAAAACTGAACGTTTCAGGAGCTAGGCTTAAATCCAGGTACTTATTCATTATGATGTTTTTGAATGTAAAAACCACGCAAACATCGTAAGTTGACAACAGTATAAAAATTAAAAAGCCGGTTCATGACCCCTTTATTAATGTAGAACAAGTAGTGAAGTGGGGTGAAGCTTTATCCAGATTAAAAAGTTTTAAAGTAAAGCTTTATTGATTTGTAGACTGACACACTGCCTTTTTTGTGAAATGACAAGAAAGAAAATCCATTATCTAATCTTAAATGTGCATGCAAACAAAATGAAATGCATCAAGTGTTAAGTAGGCGGACGTAAATTTGAAATTGTCATGGCTTTATTTGTTCACACTGAAAACTTTCCTGCAAACTCGGTCTGAAAGGCTACGGGGTAAAGGGGCATATTGCAACAGTGCAGGCATAGTGATACATCATCTTTTACAATTTGACCGTCCTCTGCCCTTCTGCGCTGCAGTATTTTATTTAGCTTTGTATTCAAATCCACCGATTTGTACTGATGCCAGAAGAGAAAATGATTCACATATGGGGGAGTGAAGGCTGGTAATAACCTGGATTACAGACCGCAGTGGGTGTCAGATTCCCTGGGAATTTTGAATTTGACATTTTGAGACATTTCGCCTCCCACCGCGCGGTTACAAACAGCAGTGAAGGAGCATTCAGCCTCAATCAGCGTTGTCGCCCACACAAGAACCTCACAAAGGCTAAACACTGCTTAAATACTTCACTTTCTGACCAACAGCAAGCATACAGTTGTGATTAGGACTATTGACGATGAAGCTAGGTGATATTATTTCGCGCACAGCTGTGTTTTTTTAATGTAGTAATGAATGCTGTACCCTTAAATCCGCTCCTTAAATTAGAGATTCATTCCCCACATCTGTGTTTACCTGTGTTGGCTCTGTCTCCCTCATTTAAATTTAAACACATTAAAATGTAAAATGGCTTTGGGGTTGAATTGAGTTGCATTATCAAAACAGCCTGTCACAATTTAGCAGCCTTTGATTTCTTTTTTCTATTTGTCGAATTATTGCTACCTAGAATTGGAGATGGCTTTTGAAAATTGTGACATTAGAGTCACTATTCAAACCGTCCATCTTAGTCATCTTCATCGAATGGTGATGGTTTGTCAGCAACACACATTTTCCCATGTAGAAGACAAGTGAGCCAATGAAAATATTCTACCTGATTGAATTCAAATTTTGTTTTTAGCCAGCATTCAATTGATTTTGCCACTTTTTTTTTTTTAAGTAGCAGCATCTATTGGATCTCCTTACTCATGGTCAAATAATGAAAAAAGTAACCAGGATTAACTCGTTTTCTTGGGTAAACTACATGAGTATCTTTTCATTAAAGCTCTCGCATCCTTCGTCACGAGCCGTTGCCATGCCCACTGTGTTGTTTTCTTTTTTTAATCACGCCATTGTCAATTAAGGGAACATCCTGCACCTTACAAATTCCAGGCTGCAAAATTGTCTAAATCATGAACTGTAGAAACCAAAACACCCACACATCGTATTTTATAGCAGGTACCGCATCTTCACCCTTCAAAGAGAAAATGAAAAATAGAGAGAGGCAGAAAAGACAAAAGTGTTTACTGAAGTAATGGATGTTCTGACTCATCGTTCCAAAGAAACAACACCGATCCTGGCTGTTAATCTTTTATATAAAACGCTCTGATTCTCAGGATATTTTCAACAGCCTTCTGAGTCTTCTATGCCCTAAATATGAAATTGTGACTACAGTGCCATTGTAATATACAACCCTAATTCTTGAAAAGTTGGGATTTTGTAAAATGCAATAAAATCAAGAATATATGATTTGTTAATTATCTTTAACCTGACAAAAGAACAGATTTTCAACATTTTCACTGGCCAACTTACTTTTGTAAATATAAACAGATTTAGATTTTTAATGTCTGCATCACACTTCAAAGTACAAAGGCATGTTGACCACTTAAAATATTTTAGAATTGAGGATATTATATGTTGCCGTTTTTGTTGTGGATTTTTTTGCCCAATCTCGCCTGATATAAAACAGCTGCTCAACAGTCTGTGGTCATCGTTGTCTGATTCTCCTTTTTATGATGGGCCGTACATTTCAGCAGGAGACAGAAATGGACTTCAGGCTGGCCAGTCAAGCACATCCCTTCTACGTCAGTAGAGTGTCTAAGAAAGCACTCTGTAATAACACGTGCAGAATGAGGCCTGGCATTGGTCTTGCTTCCCAGGAAAAGTGTCATCTTGATGGCAGTAAATGTCTCTATACAATTCCAGTATTTGTTTCCACGTCAATAGTACCTTCAACTGATAAACCTCCATACCATTACAGAGGTTTGCTTTTGTTTCTGTCACTAATAAAAGTCTGGCTGGTCCCTCTGTTTTGGGGGCTGAGAAATTTAGCTCAAAGGGGAAATATAAATTATTATTCATAACTCATTATGATTATTAGTCATGATTAATTATGAATATTTGAACTAGTTAATGAGATTAACTTGATGCGGCTACATAAACATTACAATCAATCGACCAGTTCATCCTGTGAACACTCGCAATTACTTAATTCTATGAAAAGGATAACTTTCAAGGCCACAGAAAAATAATTCTTCCTTAGCATTTACAGTAGAGCATGCAACAAAATTGATCATTTAAGCTCCCCGACGAGATGGATGGAGCCTTGCATGGCTGACACCGCCGTCGCCGTATGAATGAGTGAGTGAATGGGTGAATGTGAGGCAAGATGTAAAGTGCTTTGGATGACCATGGGTCTGTTGAAAGCGTTATATAAAATGCAGTCCATTTACCATGCATAAGAAATCCATGTTTTGTGGCTTCAAACCACATGGCAAAACCAGTTTGTTGAGTTTGAGTCTGTGCTTATTCACACATTGTCCTTTCAGGACTGAGAGACTGGAGTGAACAATGGCCAAAGTCTGTGATCAATGACATGCTAATGTCATCATCTTTCCCTTCCACAAATGGTACCTGGCAAATGTCTTTGTCATTTTTCTGATAGTATGGCAGACCATGTCAGGTTCAACCCATTTTATTGAGCTTTTGATATTTTGTCTCCTGACTATGTCCTGTGTAGACCTACATGTTTCAAAACAGTTTAAGAGTTTAGATATTCTCACATTTTTTCAGTTTAATTTAGCCTCCATCCCAACTTTTTTGGAGTGTGTTGCAACTTGCAGCCATCAAAATCTAAATGTGTTTATATTTACATTGAAAGTTTTTTTTCTTTGTACTTTAGTCAGTTAAATAAAGCTTAAAGAGAATTAACAATATCACAGATTCTTAATTTTATTAATTATTTTACAAAATGTCCCAACTTTTCTGGAATTGAGGTTGTACTAAATGTGTTAATGCGCCATGTGAATGAAGTGATGTGTCAACAACAACCAAATAACAGAATGTAGCACAGACAAACCAGAACACAATGAGAAGTATATAGTGAGCAATTTATTTGCTCCCAAAATGAACTGAATTACCCTGAGTAAGCACAGTACTCCATCTGCACTTGTGTTCGTTGTTATTTCTTGGTAGACAGTGTGCAGGTTTGCAATAATGACCGTGGGTAAGTGGACGCTGAGAGACCCCTGAATAGGATGATTGCAATTTTCCATCCCTCCCGGTCCCTTTCATTTGCTTTCCGAGAGGACCGGTTTCAGAGCTATATGTCATGAGAAATGGGTTAGAATGGGTCATTTTCCTGAAAAACATGATTTGCTTCCAGGCTACAACTCTGTTGTGTGATAAGATATACACTCACCTAAAGGATTATTAGGAACACCATACTAATACTGTGCTTGACCCCCTTTCGCCTCCAGAACTGCCTTAATTCTGTGTGGCATTGATTCAACAAGGTGCTGAAAGCATTCTTTAGAAATGTTGGCCCATATTGATAGGATAGCATCTTGCAGTTGATGGAGATTTGTGGGATGCACATCCAGGGCACGAAGCTCCCGTTCCACCACATCCCAAAGATGCTCTATTGGGTTGAGATCTGGTGACTGTGGGGGCCATTTTAGTACAGTGAACTCATTGTCATGTTTAAGAAACCAATTTGAAATGATTCAAGCTTTGTGACATGGTGCATTATCCTGCTGGAAGTAGCCATCAGAGGATGGGTACATGGTGGTCATAAAGGGATGGACATGGTCAGAAACAATGCTCGGGTAGGCCGTGGCATTTAAACGATGCCTAATTGGCACTAAGGGGCCTAAAGTGTGCCAAGAAAACATCCCCCACACCATTACACCACCACCACCAGCCCAGTGGTAACAAAGCATGATGGATCCATGTTCTCATTCTGTTTACGCCAGATTCTGACTCTATCATCTGAATGTCTCAACAGAAATCGAGACTCATCAGACCAGGAAACATTTTTCCAGTCTTCAACTGTCCAATTTTGGTGAGCTTGTAGCCTCTTTTTTCCTATTTGTAGTGGAGATGAGTGGTACCCGGTGGAGTCTTCTGCTGTTGTAGCAAATCTGCCTCAAGGTTGTGCGTGTTGTGGCTTCGCAAATGCTTTGCTGGATACCTTGGTTGTAACAAGTGGTTATTTCAGTCAAAGTTGCTCTTCTATCAGCTTAAATCAGTCATCCTATTCTCCTCTGACCTCTAGCATCAACAAGGTATTTTCGCCCACAGGACTGCCGCACACTGGATGTTTTTCCCTTTTCACACAATTCTTTGTAAACCCTAGAAATGGTTGTGCGTGAAAATCCCAGTTACTGAGCAGATTGTGAAATACTCAGGCCGGCCCGTCTGGCACCAGCAACCATGCCACACTCAAAATTACTTAAATCACCTTTCTTTCCCATTCTGACATTCAGTTTGGAGTTCAGGAGATTGTCTTGACCAGGACCACACGCCTAAATGCATTGAAGCAACTGCCATGTGATTGGTTGATTAGATAATTGCATTAATGAGAAATTGAACAGATGTTCCTAATAATCCTTTAGGTGAGTGTGTTTGATATATGCTATATGTTTGATTTTCATTTGTTTTCATTAACAGAATCATCAAGCACTGCAGTCAGAAAAACAAGTTGGACCATAAATTTAAACATTCATCAAGTTACATGATGTGAGACAGTATCCTTAAGGTAAGAGATAATTACTAGATACAAATCCCTACTGGTCACTTCCCTTTGGGTTCCAGGCATTTAGGAAAGTTGGAGCATTTCAAGGGTTTAATAAAAAATGCTTTAATTATGAAAGATCTTATGTTCAATTAAACCCCTGCGGTATATGAAGTAAACAAACCTGCTCGCGTCCTTGAGGATGTGATTTTCAGGTTGGGGTTGAGGGAAGAGGACTCGATATGCAGAAACAGCCAGCTTTATTAATAAAAGTACATAATAAAACATAAACAAACCAAATCTACCCTAAGGAAACAGGACAGCCAGCTGGACAAAGCAGGACTGGGCAAGTCCAACAGAATCAGGCAGGACAGGACACGAGAGGTACAGAACGATGACAAACTGGCACAGGACTCAAAACACTTTGTCTGCATCCAAAATCCCATACTTCGCTACTCTATAGTGGGAGAAAAGAGACAGAGAAGCTCACGCTCACCATGACAAGACAAGACAATAGTCTGACAATAGATTGTCAGAGCTCTGTCACCAAACCAGGAATACACAGGCCGAAGTGTTGAGCTTCACATGGTTTTTGTTGTAACATGTCCTGAGATGTGTCTTGAGTCTTGTTCTTCTTTGAGTTGTTTTCTTTTTCTCTCTTGCCTCCTCCCCCACCTCTTGATGACTTATTATATTTAGACCAAGATTATTATACAAACTGTCAATTGTGTTTTTTTTATTAATGTTGTCATAACTAAGCAGTCTGAAAATAGAAAGCCTTTCAAAGAGCTAAACCTGGAGGAGACAATGTTTCTTTGATGCAGATTTTACTGTTAGAACATAGTATGTTCTCTAAATAACATTAAACAATGTGCCTCGTTCACTAATAATGTAATATGTTTCAGATATGTGCGCAGAAAGAAACCCTCAGATTTCACCACTGGAGCGTTTTTACATTTATTTATTGTCCTCCTAATATTGTACTTTATCCGCAGTACAAAATACGCAGGTTGCGCAGGGCCAGGGGGCCAATTGCTCTCAAAGATCGTGAAGTGCTGAGTGATTAATAATATTTTTGTTTCACTTTTAAACTACTGCTGTTTGACTTTCCATCACGGTCTAAAGTACAGTGAAGTAGGACTGAGCGCGACTTTCCAGAGCCCACTGGATGTTGTCCTCTGCAAATAAACTTAATAAAACTTGATCCTCTTCAACCGAGAAAAAAAAAAGAAAATAGTTAAAAGCATATTGACCTGATGTTTCTGTGCACACTATCTGAGAAGTATAGACTACTTTGGCCTTCGGACATGCGGTTAAATGGACAAATGCACCAAAAATATATCAAAATGTCTGTCTTGGCGAGTTCTCTTGCACATAAACACAGTCTGATATATCTTGAGTGAACATAAACATTTGTAAAAAACTAAAATAAATAAAATTCTCTGTCTCGGAAAACTAATCAAATGCTTGTCAGCATAGATTTAGTACAGTTTTAAAGTGACAGCAGTCTTAAAAACTGCTTCTGTAACGTCTCGGTTACGTATGCAACCCTCGTTCCCTGAGGAGGGAACGGAGACGTAACGTCAGTGACTGACGAATGGGGGTTTCGCCTAGAAGCCAATCATCTTCGAGATCTTAGAAAGCGCCCAATGGCAGTGCCAATGCCATGGGCATGCGAATTTGCATGCGTAACTCCGCCTACCCACCTGGGTATATAAGGAAGTAGCTGGCATGAATCGCATTATGTTACCTGCTGAGGAGCCAAGACTGAACTCTCGGCTGTTCCAGCGGTACAGCGGATGTGGCAACGGGACGTTACGTCTCCGTTCCCTCCTCAGGGAACGAGGGTTACATACGTAACCGAGACGTTCCCTTTCGTTCAGTCACTCCGACGTAACGTCAGTGACTGACGAATGGGGGTCCCAATACAATAACGCCACTCGGCTGTCTCCCAGTGCCCTGCGCAAGTGTGAGAACCCTGATGCAAGTTAGAACGGTCAAAGGCCTCTACTTAACGCAGGAATACCAAGGTACACTGGGAGGCATATTCCAGGAGGAGATATGCGCCAAAATGCCTACCCGTAGGGAGGACTTAGGGATACAGGTATGACCCCGGGGGGCTGCATACGGAAGATCACTGGGGTACCAGCCGCAGGTGGATTTTTAACCCCAGGAGGTGGCAAGGTTGCCAAGGGAATACACCCGCTCAGGGAGGCTTACGGTGGAAATACACATGTGGGGGTCGCCGGAGGGGAACCATGCACATGGGGCACCTGGCCGGACACGAGTGTCTGGGCTAAGGGCAGACTTACTGGCGTCGGCGTTGTCAGTGCTGGAGGAGCTCAGGGCTCTCGGGGAACTCACCTGAGAAGAATATCGCACGTATCCAGTCCGTGGAGTGGAATGGCGAGCAAGCGAAGACACCTGAGCCAATCCATTACCGGCCACTTGTAGAGGCGAGTACATAGTCGGATACAGGCTCCACTCGGAGGTTATAAAACCTGGCGAATGTGTTTGGTGTCGCCCAGCCTGCAGCTCTGCAGATGTCTGTCAGCGGAGCGCCATGTGCTAAAGCCCAAGAGGAGGCCACACTCCGGGTGGAATGGGCCCTGACCCCAAGGGGACATGGGCGTCCCTGCTGCTGGTAAGCCAAAACAATGGTGTCCACTATCCAGTGAGACAGCCTTTGCTTTGAGAGAGCCTTCCCTTTCAGCTTCCCACCATAACAGACAAAGAGCTGGTCTGAGGTCCTGAAACACTGCGTCCTGTCTACGTAAGCACGAAGGGCGCGTACTGGACAGAGCAATGCCAAGGCTGGGTCTGCCTCCTCCAAAGGCAGCGCTTGCAGGTTCACCACCTGGTCTCTGAACGGAGTGGTGGGAACCTTGGGCACATATCCAGGCCGGGGTCTCAGGATCACGTGAGAGTCAGCCGGCCCGAATTCCAGGCACGTTTCGTCAACCGAAAATGCCTGCAGGTCCCCTACCCTCTTGATGGAGGCCAATGCGGTCAGGAGTGCTGTATTCATAGACAAGAACTTAACATCTACTGACCGCAAAGGCTAAAGGGGCCCTCTGCAGAGCACTTAGAACTACTGAGAGGTCCCAAGAGGGTATGAGAGGAGCACGAGGAGGATGTCGTCTCCTCGCACCCCTCAGGGACCTGATGACCAGGTCGTGCTTACTTACCGTTTTCCCGTCCAAGAGGTCATGGTAGGCAGCGATAGCGGCCACATAAACCTTCAGGGTGGATGGAGACAGCCTTCGATCCAACCCTTCCTGGAGGAAGAGAGCACAGACCCGATCGGGCATTTCCAGGGGTCTTCTTGGCAAGAAGAGCACCAATTGATGAAGAGGTTCCACTTCAACGCATAGGCCTGTCTCGTGGACTCGGCCCGAGCGGAAGTGATGGTAGCCACCACCGTAGGTGGTAGGGTACACAAACCTGCCGCGTCCCGTCCAGGAGCCACACGTTTTTGGAGGTTCCAAGATCGGGACGCGGGTGCCACAGGGTGCCCCGTCTCTGAGAGAGTAGGACCTGTCTCAGAGGAATCGGCCAGGGAGGGGCTGTCGCAAGGAGAACTAGTTCTGGGAACCAGGTCCGGCCGTGCCAGTACGGGGCGACCAAGATGACCTGCTCCTTGTCCTCCCTGACCTTGCACAGAACACGTGCAAGAAGGCTCGCTGGGGGAAACGCATCTTGCGTAGGCCCTGCGGCCAGCTGTGTGCCAGTGCATCCGTGCCGAGCGTGCCCTCGGTCAGGGAATAGTACAGGCTGCAGTGGGACGAGTCGTGGGAGGCAACAGATCTACCTGTGCGTCCCCGAACTGATCCCAAATCAGCTGGACCGACTGGGGATGGAGTCTCCACTCCCCAGGGATTGGGTGAACCCGTGAGAGCGCGTCGGCTGCACGGTTCAGGATCCCCGGGATATGGACAGTACGAAGGGACCTCAGGCGCTTCTGACTCCATAAAACGAGATGGCGGGCGAGTTGGGACATGCGGCGGGAGTGTAGACCGCCCTGGTGGTTGATGTACACTACTACGGCCGTGTTGTCCGATCTGACTAGTACGTGTTGACCCTTCAGCAACGCTCGAAAGAGGTGCAGGGCGAACCGTACTGCCAGCAACTCGAGGCAATTGATATGCAGGCGGCTCTGGCTCTCTGATCAAGAGCCGGCGGCTACATGTCCATTGCACATGGCATCCCAACCCGTGGTGGACGCATCTGTTGACACAACAACATGCCGGGAAACTCGCTCTAAGGGCACACCTGCCCGTAGAAGCTGAGGTTCGACCACTGGGTGAGAGTCTGTCTGCAGGCCCGAGCCACTGGGACCCGGAGCGTGCCGGACTGCCATGCCCATCTCGGGACTCGATCGCGAAGCCAGTGCTGAAGCGGTCTCATATGAAGCAATCCGAGCGGCGTCACCGCGGCTGCAGATGTCATATGCCCCAGGAGCCTCTGAAACAGTTTCAGTGGAACCGCACTCTTGCTCTCTATCTGAGGGAGGCAAGTCAGCAGTGACTGTGCGCGCACGCCGGTAAGCTGCGCACACATGGCGACCGAGTCGATCTCCATACCGAGAAAAGAGATCCTCTGCACTGGGCAGAGTTTGCTCTTCTCCCAGTTGACCCGAAGGCACAAACGAGCTACGTGGTGGAGAACCAGGTCTCTGTGTTCGCACACCCGGTCCCGAGAGTGGCCCAGTATGAGCCAGTCGTCGAGATAGTACAGGATGCGAACCCCTTGTTGCCTGAGTGGCGCAAGGGCTGCCTCGACAATCTTCGTGAAGACGCGAGGGGACAGAGCTAGCCCGAATGGTAGTACGGCATACTGATATGCCCGCCCTTCGAACACAAACCGTAGGAACGGTCTGCATCGCGGAAGGATGGACACATGGAAGTACGCGTCCTTCAGGTCGATCGCTGCAAACCAATCGCATGGACGAACGCATTCGAAAAGGCGTTTCGCAGTCAACATCCTGAACGGAAGCCTGTACAGGGATCGGTTCAGGACGCGAAGGTCCAGGATCGCGGCCCGGTGTCGAGGCACTGGTAACGACTGCGCCCTGACAGAGGAGACCAGGGAAGGGCTCGCGTTCCACTGGGGTCTGCTCTGCGAGGGGGCTCGTAAGCCCTGGATCAGCTCTGTCCTCGTGCATACGCATCGGGGCGGCAGCTTACCCCATAGCACTGCTGGACTACGCCACCGAAGTAGACGAGCCAGCAGGCTTGGGAGGGCGCTTAGGATAGCCTCACCGCGTCAAGTCAAAGCACTCAGTGGACACCGTAGTGCGCAACAGAGCACCTGACTGAGAGGGAGGGACCCCAGTGTACCCTTAGGCCGCGACCCCTCGAGGGCAGAGAAGGCGGAGGAGGCCACCAAACGGTCGCGGGAAGACCCGGAGATCTCCCGGACCGCGTGCACTCCTCATGCATCTCGGGAGCGAAATGGCATTGGGGGCGGGGCCCGCAGCTGTCGGGTGCCACCTCCAAAAACCAATCGCCCAACCGCGAGCACTCGTGACAGGGTGGAGATTCACACCAGCCCGAGGCTCGCGGCTGCCCGAGATAACATGGCTGTCAACTCCAGGTCAGATTCTACAGTGCTACCACACCCGGAGGCGGAGCATAGCCGAATCGTCATCCCCAAAGGACTCTAGCCCACCTTGAGATGCGGCAATCGACCTCTCGCCGCTATCTGGAGTATGAACGAAACGAACGGGGCGTCAGCAGACGGTCCCGCTGCTTCAGTCCAACACTCACTGGAAGCGATGTGCAAGAGGGCGGGAGTGGCCCGAGGAATGATCGTCGGGGTTCTTAATACCACAGCACCGCCCTCAGGTCACCCTGGCCACCAGCCAAAGTACCACCTCTCTCGGAGATGGTAGATCGGGGTGTGGCAGAGGGGACTCTCTCTCTTTACAGAGATCATTGAGTCTCGACCACAACATCGCGATGGTCATGTTCCCACAGAGGGAACACAGCACATCCACAAACACTGTCCGAACGTGCTGGGCCCAAACACGTCGAGCAGTGAATGCGTCCCAAAGACAGCAACAGATATCGACCGCACCCGGAAGTGCGCGGGCAACCCGTCTTGAAAAAGACGTGCCACACGCAAGCTCTTTTTGTGAGAGGAAGCTCTGCAGAGTGCCGAAGTGAGATCGCTGGAACGCGCCGTTACACCAACACCCTGGAAAACCGCTCGTCTCGAAGACTGAAGAGAGGACTTCAGAATTCAGGCTTGCCGGAGTGAAGAGATGCTCTTGGCTCCGAAGCAGAAACATAATGCGATTCATGCCAGCTACTTTCTTATATACCCAGGTGGGTAGGCGGAGTTACGCATGCAAATTCGCATGCCCATGGCATTGGCACTGCCATTGGGCGCTTTCTAAGATCTCGAAGATGATTGGCTTCTAGGCGAAACCCCCATTCGTCAGTCACTGACGTTACGTCGGAGTGACTGAACGAAAGGGAACTGTCATTTAATGTTAACCAAACAACAAAAGAAAACGAGATAATCATTCACTGCTCTTCACTGAATCATTTTAGCAACTTTAATAGGAAGCAATGTATGTTTACTACAATATGCAGTGTTCTATTTTTTACATTTGATTATTCAATTTCTGTAAATTACATTATTATAGTAGGCTAAGTTTTTTAGTAGGCTTTTTTTCTTTTTTTCCCCCTCCTGTTTGTAATATTTTCTTTTTTTATTGTATTACTGACCCAGCAAACAATTTTGTATTTTAAAAGGCATCTAAGCCGTCCAAACACAGCCCTGATGTCTGGGCAAAAAACGAGGCGAAATTTTGACTGTCAGTGAAAATTAAATAGACGTCTACCCATAGCACAAGAATAGTCTAGTCATCTAGAACATGAACTGAATATTGTAACCAAACACCTTGTAATCACTGTTGACTTTGCTTAGATGATGGAATATCATACATCACGCACGTTATCTGGGCAAAAACAGCAATGTGGCCAGAAGTGGGTTACTCGTAGCCAGACTATTATCGGGTCTGTAGTTAACCGAGATGGTGAAATGAGATGGCTATTGCTCACTCACTGTTGTTTGCTGACAGTGAAACTGCTCTGAAAGGGTCATTTTAGCGTTTCTATGAATGTACTGACACAGTGCGCATCCACTCATGTAGTAAAGTTTTCATAAAATATGTCCAAACCATGCCTTCACTCTCCTGCTAGCTTGCCTGAAAGCATTCACAGCAACATCAAGAAAAGGACTGTCATTTTTTAGTTTTTCTAGACTACACGTGGTTATGTTTCAACCACTCATTTGACAGCTTTATACAGGTTGTATTTGTCATGTTATTTTAAATGTATTTATTGTTCTCTGTATAAAAATGAATACTTTTGTCAGTAGTTGTTCAATTTCTAATCATTTTTTAATCCTCTTTTCTTTGGCCTCCTAAATCATGACCATAATTTTTGGCACAAATAGTTTACTTTCATTTACATTAAATCATTTAGCAGACGCTTTTATCCAAAGCGACTTACGAATGAGGAGAGCGAAATAAACTTTAATGAAAGAGAACCTATGTGTTTTGACCATTAAACTTTGCACAATGAACAGTTTGGGTGATACTGTGTTATGTCACACTTTCCATTGTAAAAAGCAAAACCAGAACAAATAAATTCACTAGTAGCAATTACTTTATTTAAAATTATATGTATTAAACACACACACACACACACACACACACACACACACACACACACACACACACACACACACACACACACACACACACACACACACACACACACAACTTGCATAATATATTTTAAATTGCAGTAGAGATGAAGTCTGTAAATAACAAAACAACTAAAGAATTTGACCACGTACCTTGCACCTGTCGCTGAAAATGGTTGGCATTGCAGCTTGTTGAAAGTAATTACATAATCAGAATGAGAATCACTGCTCTGGGGAGTCAAAGGGACATTTAACAGTGTCGTTTTCAGTTAACGTCAGCACATCTGCCCGACCCCTCTCGTACAACCCAGCCACCGTAATGTCTAATTATGTCACTGTGTAGTAGTTGTCTGAGGACACAAGCCAAGCATCGTCTCAATTTTAGCAGTGAGCCATTTTGAGCAAAAGACCACATGCAGACTTCATCTTTAGAGTGGCCTACTTTATGAAGATATTTAGCTAAAAATGCTAAGAGGAGAGTCAATCTTAAAACTATGGTGACCATTTTTTGATTAACGAAAACCAGGACACTTGACCAGGCAATGAGATACTCAAATGATGCTTGAAGTTTACTCAAAGATTCCTTATTAATTTCAGTACATTTAAACTATGCCCCTTGGTATGTATATAAACTTGTTATATTAGGGCCAGGACAGGACTTCAAAACAGGACATATCCTGGGAAAACAGGACTTTTGGTCACCCTATTAAAACTATGCTGGTCCAGGTTGATTTATGTTAGGCCCCGTCCACATGAAGCCAGAGGCTTCCCAATCCAATCTTTTTTTTCTCCTCATTTCAAGAAATATCTGCGTACACATGAGAGCAATGAAAAGGACGACGATGTAGTATACATGCCAGGCCAGTGTGTGGCCACAGAAATTCTGCCACAGAAATACACTAAAAACGGAGAAGAAGAGTTGTGGCTAGAAGGGGTATAGCCATAGACAGGAAAGAAAAAAGACAGAGGGATCCCATTGACTTCAACGGCGGAAAATGAAGTCAATTAGAAGCACTCACTTCCTGATGGCTGAGCGAACTGCGCAGGCTCAGACTGAGCTTGACGATGTAGATGGGATGTAAGCAACCAGCCTACAGTTGTAAGTCTAGTAGTTGTGGAAAGTAAAATCTGAATCACGTTGTTTAAATGTTTTGTCCCGTTGCTTTTGGCTTACTATCGGCCTCTCCCCATTCTTATCCCTTGACTTTATCAGACTGTATGTCTCCACGTCCTTCAGACAGCCTCATAGACAGTAAAAGATTGCTCCCGAGCATCTCCTTCTGTCTATACGGTAATTTCTCAACTGTGCGACAGAGTGGCGTTGGTTATGACGCAATCGTTAGCCTATTTTTACAAAAACAGCTTCTACGGGGCGATAGTGTAAGATACAAGGTAATGGAGCCTTTTATGCATTGTTGTGTTTCTTTAGAAATAAAACAAATGGAGTCTTTAAACGCCTCAGATGTAAAGTTATTTACTGTCAAAGTGACTCAAAAATGAATGGGAGTCAATGGGATGCTAACAGCAGGTGATGGCTTGGTTAGCAATGGCCGCCCCTATGAGTGGAACACTTTTCAGAGTGCTAGATTACCTCCTTGGGTATAGCAGCTGGCAGGAGGTAAGGCCAAATCTCACAATAAAATAACAATAAATACATTTGCTACTTAACAGATGTGTTTTATTAATGCCTACACCTACCCCAACCCTAAACCTACCCTTACAATAATGCAAATACGGTAATTAAATGACGCGATATTGATGTGCGCATGCCCAGTGCCCGTAGTTGTATCTCTTAACTCTTTCACCATGCCAGGCATAGTGTGATGACTTCCCGTTTCGCAAAATATACGGATTGGCTGTACACACGAAAACGGAAGATTGTCGTTTTCAGAATGATCCACTCTGGGACCCGGTTTCAGAAAATATCGGATTCATGCTTCCAAAGCGCCGGATCCATGTGGACGAAACGCTGATACGGTACAAAATGTATACGTATACAGCTAAACGTGTCTCCGTGTGGACGGGGCCTTAGTTAGCGCTGGTATATCAGGTGGACCAGTTTAGCCATGCTGTTCTCCCACCATTAACCAGCCTATAATTCAATTCAGCTGGTCTTTGGGGTTTGACATTTAGTTGCCAATGTTGTTCACTGCAACACTTCAGATAACTAAATGGCACTAACTCAACAAATAAAATAAAGAGAAGAATGCCGTGAAACCTGTGACTAAGGAGGGAGGCTTATAATTCCCAACACAGGTGCTGCAATTAAATTTGGCAGTATGAATTAGACTGGTGGCTGGCTGACCCTCTCACAGTAGTGTAACATTAATTATCTTTCCCCAGAAGTAAAATGTTAAGATGAGACGGTTTTACATAAGGGAAAATATCATGGCCAACAGAAAGAAAGAAAGAAAGAAAAAAGTGAATTATGTTCAAAAGTTTTTTAAGGATGTGATGAATAATAGATACATTTTAGAGCAGCTAGTAGCTAGTGAGTATGCTTGTTCCTAGCAAAATTATGTCCAGGTGATGACAAGTTACCATAAAAGTGCAGCCACCATCATTATGCTGAGTAAAAGTGGGAGGGAAAAAGGCTTCTGCGCATTTTCTGCATGACTAAAACCATGGCTCCTGAGATCAAATGGAACAACGAGAAACAGCGAGCCATACGCTGTAGTCAGAAGGCGAAGAAAATTAGGATGTAGATTGGCGGAGTCCAAAAATACATGCTCAAAAAGTCATTTCATGTGCGTCATTTAGAAGACACAGGCATGTAGTTCTCTAAAATGTGTTCTCTAATATGAAATAATGACCAGTAAGATTCTCCACTATCTCACTAGACTTTGTAGAAGAGCTATAATCTCAGTATTTCGGCCTCTAACAGTAGATACATTTTTAAATATAAAATAAAATGTATCTTTAAAAATTACAGATTTTTTTCATATCTATAAAATATTGGTATCACTTTAAAATTAGGTTCCTTAAGTTAAAATGAACTAACAATGAATAACACTTCTAAAGCATTTATTAATCTTAGTTACTGTTCATTTCAACATACACTAATACATTGTTATAATCAAAAATTAAGAATATCTGATTGAAGTTCCTTAAAAATCTGTAATAGACCTGAGCTGATGTAAACTAAAAATGAACAGTTGTTTTTTTGTGTATTGATCTTTGCTAGTTAGGTAGTTAATGCACTAACCAATGTTAATTAATAGGAACTTGTTGTAAAGTGTTTCCAAAATATTATATATTATACATACATAATATTATGACCTCTGCATAATCATGCATAATATTATGACCTCTGACAGGTGAAGTGAATGACACTGTTTATCTCTTCATCAACGCACTTATAGTGGGTGGGATATATTCAACCATTAGGCAGCAAGTGAACATGTTGGGCTCAAAGTTGATGTGTTAGAAACAGGAAAAATGGGCAAGCGTATAAGGATTTGAGCGAGCTTGACAAGGGACAAATTGTGATGGCTAGACATCAGAGCATCTCCAAAACTGCAGCTCTTGTGGGGTGTTCCTTGTGCAGTGGTCAGTATCTATCAAAAGTGATCCAAGGAAGGATAAGTTGTGAACAGACGACAGGGTCATGGGTGGCCAAGGCTCATTCATGCAATGTTGGGAGCGAAGGCTGGCCTACATGGTCCGATCCAACAAACGAGCTACTGTAGCTCAAATTGCTCAAGAAGTTAATGCTGGTTCTGATAGAAAGGTGTCAGAATACACAGTGCATCGCAGTTTGTTGCGTATGGGGCTGCAAAGCCACAGACCAGTCAGGATCCCCATGCTGACCCCTGTCCACTGCCAAAAATGCCAAGAGTGGGCCCATGAGCATCAGAACTGGACACGGAGCAATGGAAGAAGGTGGCCTGGTCTGATGAATCACGTTTTCTTTTACATCACCTGGATGGCCGTGTGCGTCACTTACCTGGGGAACACATGGCACCACCAGGATGCACTATGGGAAAAAGGCATGCCGGCGGAGGCAGTGTGATGCTGTGGGCAATGTTGTGCTGAGAAACCTTGAGTCCTGCCATCCATGTGGATGTTACTTTGACACGTACCAGCTACCTAAGCATTGTTGCAGACCATGAACACCCTTTCATGTAAACGGTATTTTCTGGTGGCTATGGCCTCTTTCAGCAGGATAATCCCACAAAGCAAAAATGGATCAGGAACTTTTGAGGTGTTGACTTGGCCTCCAAATTCCCCAGATCTCAATCCAATCGAGCATCTGTGGGATGTGCTGAACAGACAAGTCCGATCCATGGAGGCCGCACCTCACATATTACAGGACATAAAGGATCTGCTGCTTGGTACCAGATACTCTAGTGGAGTATGCCTCGACGGGTCAGGGATTTTGTTTTGTTTTTTGTTGCAAAAGAGGACCAACACAATATCAGCCCGATCGGTACATACATATTTTATATGTAGTTACATCAAATTAACAGTTTAAAAGAAAAAAGAAAAGAAATGCATATTTTAATAAATAAATAAACATTTTACCCAATATATGTGTGTGATGTATGTGTATTCTTATTAGAGTTTGTTCGCTTAGAAATTAATTTTGTGATGGATTTTTTTTTCTGAGTTGCTTCCAATGAATTAAATTACATATGAGGTTATTTTAATAATTGCCCATATAGATGGCAGTAGCTAAAATACAATTTTTTTAAATAAAAAAAAAAAAAACAGCAAGGCAGCTAATGGGACTTTGGAACAGAGCCCATTTGCTTGAAAAAAAGAGAGAGTGAGAAAAGCCACAAACAATGGAGGGGGTCACTGCTCAGATAACCTTGTTAAAAGCCTCAGGGTCATCACAAACCTCAATCTGATTTGAGAAGCGGGACATGATGGCGTTCTCCTCTCTAATGAGGGAGAGAAGGGCCTGAAGCCTCCGAGAGAGCCAACGTCTGGCACTCTGTCTCTGCGACACATAGAGGCCTGTCACACACATGCTCTTTTCCTCACTCCCCTTTTCTCTCCATTCCTCTTCTTATTTTACATATTCATTCACATACACATTTGCTGAGACAAAGATAAGTAGGAAACCTCTCACAGGACTGAAATTGGTCTGTGGGATAAGACTCTCACAGTCTCAGTGGGGCACCGGGTATAGTTTCACTGTGGGATCTGACACTGATGACCAGTTTAATGAGCATGTCAGTTTCTCCTGCAGCTTGCAGCCTTTTTCCAGAACGAATCAGGTACGTGAAACAGACCTGTGTTACAAACAGCAGCACCTAAACATTGTTTTACAATGACACATTTTTATTGACGCTATAATAAGCATTTGACCTGAGGACAGAAGAGAGTGCTGTCATACTTCAATGGACTGTGTTCAGGGAAAAAAAAGAAAAACATTATTCAGTTGCTTTTCAGTTGAGATTTTCTGTGACATAATAGATTACTACAGCAGACTGAAATGCTATAAAATATTTAAGTCTGATAAAATAGCTGTTAAATGCATAACAATATTAGACTTTTTTTTTAAATTATAAAACCTTCTCTGGAAAGCATGAATCATAAATAATCTTGACTCCTTAAAGGGGTAGTTTACCCAAAAATAAAAATTTTCCCATGATTTACTCACCCTCAAGTCATGTTGTATATGACATACTTCTTTCAGACGAATACAATCAGAGTTATATTAAAAATGTCCTGGCTAATCCAAGCTTTATAATAGCAGTGACTTTTGTTCTGTTTTTGAAGTCCATAAAAATGCATCTGTCCGTCATATAACGCATTCCACATGGCTAAAGGGGGTTAATAAAGGCCTTCTGAAGCGAATTGATGCGTTTGTGTAATAAAATATTCATATTTAAAACTTTATAAAGTAAAGTTCCGGCCAATCGCCTTCCTTATTCAACCAAAGACCCAGCCACGTTTCATCTTCAGTGCCCTAGCTAATGGAAGGAGGTTTTTATTCAATCTCACGATAAATGCCCCCATTCATTCTTTCCTTTACATTACTGGTTCTCAAACCTGTCCTGGACCACCAGCCCTGCATAATTTGTATGTCTCCCTATATCTAACACACCCATTTCAGATCTTGCAGTCTCTACTAATGAGCTCATGAGTTGAATCAGGTGTGTTAGATGAGGGAGACATACAAAATGTGCAGGGCTGATGGTCCTCCAGTACAGGTTTGAGAACCTCTGTTTACATAGAGCAGCTGTCCTTGTCCCTTTGCAGAAAAACACCCTCAAAGCATGATGTTTCCACCCTTATGCTTCACAGTAGGTATGGTGCTACTCAGAATTTGTTCTACTCCAAACCCGACAAGTTAAGTTTTTAGCAAAAACTTATATTTTGGTTTCATCTGACCATCTCCCAATCCTCTTCTGGATCATCCAAATGCTCTCTAGCAAACGTCATACAGGCCCGGACATGTACTGGCTTAGGCGGGGGGACACGTCTGGCACTGCAGGATTTAAGTCCCTGGCGTAGTGTTACTGATGGTAGCCTTTGTTACTTTGGTCCCAGCTCTCTGCAGGTTATTCACTAGATCTCCTCGTGTGGTTCTGGGATTTTTGATTGGGGTTTGGAGTCTGACTGTTTGAGGGTGTGGACAGGTGACTTTTATACCGATAACGAGTTCAAAGATGCCATTAATACAGGTAACAAGTGGAGGACAGAGGAGCCTCTTCAAGAAGCAGTTACAGGTCTGTGAGAGCCAGAAATCTTGCTTTTTTTGTAGGTGGCCAAATACTTATTTTCCACCATAATTTGCAAATAAATGATTAAAAAATCAGACAATTTTTTTTATTTCATTTTGTCTCAGTTAAAATGTACCTATGATGAAAATTACAGGCCTCTCTCATCTTTTTAAGTGTGAGAACTTAGACAATTGGTGGCTGACTAAACACTTGTTACACTTTGGATGACTTAAGGGTGAGTAAATTTTCATATTTGGGTGAACTAACCCTATAAGCAGTCAAACAATCAGTATATTTAAATCAATAATTAGTTAAATTCCCAAATATTTGTTTTTTGTCGTAATATATTTCATATTCATTACACTCTAAAAAATGCTCGGTTAAAAACAACCCAAGTTGGGTTGAAACTGCACCGACCCAACAATTGGGTTGTTTTAAGCCAATGGTTGAGTTGTTCTTACCCAGCAATTGGGTTGTCTTAAGCAACATTTAACCCAACCACTGGGTTAAAACAACTCAGCCATTGGGTTAAAACAACCCAATTGTTGGGTCGGTGCAGTTTCAACCCAACTTGGGTTGTTTTTATCCCAGCATTTTTTAGAGTGTACTAAATATACTAGACATATCACATGATGACATTGACATTAAACTTTATTCTATTAACAACCTTACTATAAATAATATTAAAAATGAAGGTTTTTAAATCTGTGCACCAAACAGACTGGTAATCTACGTACAGCATTGATTCACTGTGCTTCACAAAATGAGAACAGCAGCCACAGCAGGTCCTATCAATTAAAATAAAACGCTGTCCTTTAATTTTATGATTCAGTGGTTTAACACAGCAGATGTGAGTTAGACTTAAAATCTTTATACAGGAGCATTAAGCTCCATACACATGCAGGATAGAATCAGCATATTTTAATCCACTACATCAACATCTCTCATCATGGGAGTGGGAGAACGGATTCCAACAGCTGCATTGCTTGTCATTGGATTCTGTTCCCCCCATATTTCTTACACATGGAGGTTCTAATATTTATCTTGGGCCAGTCGTAGCCTAATGATTAGAGTCTTGGGCTTGTAACCGGAAGGTTGCGGGTTTGAGTCTCATTATCGGTAGGATGTGTAAGTGGGGAGTGAATGAACAGTGCTCTCTTCCACTCTCATTACCGATAACTGAGGTGCCCTTGAGCAAGGAACCTAACCTGGGCACCGCAGCAAAACAATGGCTGCCAACTGCTCCAGGTGTGTGTTCACTACTCACTGCACTTGGATGGTTGAAAAACAGAACACAAATTCCGAGTATGGGACACCATGCTATACACATCACATCAACTGATGGTGGTTAAGCTCCATCCTCACACTGGATTGAATCAACATCTTTCGATACATCAACATATCTTACCATGGGGGTGGAGAAACAGATACTGCAGCTGAATTGCTCATCATCGGATTCTGTTCCCCCTATGTTTCTTACAAAAGGAGGTTCTAAAATGTATTGAAATGATGCTGGTTAATCACCATGCATATACAATGTATAATTAGCATATTTTAAACCACTACATCACTACATTTAAAACACATTGACATCTCTTATCATAGTGGTGGTGGAATGGATCCATGGATTTATCTCTGTGTTATTTGACATATATGAGAGACATGGATTTTTCTGTTGAACCCTATACATCTACCGCCTCTCAGATCAAAGTGAAAAGCTCAGCTTACATAGCCTCTCAACACAGCATCCTCACCTTTTTACTCAAAATCTCCTCCATAGGTCTATCTCCATTGCTGCTGGCTTTCAAGGTGTAAAAAACATGCAAGTCTTGGACAACCAATTGAGCACCACTGATCAAATGTTAGATGCCAGCCTACTCCATGCTGCCAATGTTCCAGATTAACAAAGCAGACTAATTCATTCTATTTTTTTTCTTGAATAATGAAGAATTTGAATACAATAAAAAACTATACAAATATAAAACAATAAGAAATAAAGACTAATGTAAAAAGAAATGCATTGGCAAATGATGAGATAATTCCAATAAGAAAAGACTTCTCTGTCTAGTGGCATCACAAATGCAATCCAATTTAATCCAAATAAACAGCAATAAACAAATAAATATAATCATAATTAATTTGTTTATTTTTTATATAAAGTACTATTCACAAAACTGGTGTGTCACACACAAACTTATTAGAATCATTTGTTTGGTTATAATTGGCCTACACAGGTTGTGCTGATGTTTGATTCACTAAACAGAATTGACTCATTTGAATCATTTATTAGGGAATCAGACTACATTGATGTCAAACTGTCAAAACATAGATATGTATACATATCTGTGTGTTTTTTTCTTTTCTTTTTTTTCTATACATATCTGTGTGTCAAACTGCCAAACTGCTGAAATCACGTGACATTGGCGATCCGAATCATGAATCAATACGCTGATTCATGACCGTTTGAATCTTTATTTGAGGTTTGAAAACAAACGCGGAAGAGAAGACAATGCTGAATAAAGTTTTTGTTATTTTTGGACCAAAATGTATTTTCGATGCTTCATTAGATTCTAATTAACCAACTAATGTCACATATGGACTTCTTTGATGATGTTTTTATTATTCCCTTTCTGGACATGGACAGTATAGCGTGCATAAAATGTAAAATATCTTAAACTGTGTTCTGAAGATGAACGGAGGTCTTGCGGGTGTGGAACGACATTAGGGTGAGTCATTAATGACATCAATTTCATTTTTGGGTGAACTAACCCTTTAACTTTTACAATGAAAAATTGGATTCGAAATACAACAAATCTAATAAAAGACACTTGAAATATTGTTAAAATTTTAATTGTTATAGATTTACCTGTGGAAACATTTTAATAAAATAGCATATAACCCTTCTTCTTAAATTACATATTTTTGTGTTTCTGTAGTGAAATTTTTTTTCTTCAAAAAAAATATTCCCAAACTTTCCGAAAATACAATATGAGAATTAGCTGCACAATTACTAGAAATGTGTATGGATATTATACAATTTGCATACATACAATTTTGTGGGAAAAGATCCAACTCTGACTTTGAACCAATTCTGTAGAATGGCCCTACTATGTGTTGCACTGCAGTTTTGAGTTGAGTAGCCTAATCAGTGCAGAAAAGCATGAGAGACGAGTTGTTCCTAAATGCATGTGTGAGATGGATAGAGGGATAATTCACCCAAAAGTGATTTACTTATTTACTCATCCTCAAGCCATCCTAAGTGTATATGACATTCTTCTTTCAGGTGAATACGAACAAATACAAAAAAAAGTGCATCCATCCATTATAAAAGTAATCCGCACGGCTCTGGGGAGATAATAAATGCCTCTGGGGGGGTTTTGTGAGAAAAATTTCCATATTTAACACATTATAAAGTAAAATATCTAGATCCCGCCAGACCACCTTTCATATTCAACTTACAGAAAAAGCATTACAGACACGACGATGATGTCGGAAAGCATTTTGAACTACGAGAGGCGTTACTCTTTCTGCAAAAATTAAATACGGAAAGCAGTGCGCCAGACATTTTACTTTATAAAGCTTTAAATATGTATATTTTTCTTACACAAACCCATCAATGCACTTCAGAAGGCTTTTATTAACCCCCTGGGGCTGCGTAAATTTCTTTTATAATGGATGGATTCACTTTATTTTTTGCCATTTACTCCAATTATAATGCTTGGATTAGCCAGGACATTTTTTAATATAACTCCAAATGTATTCATCTGAAAGAAGAATGTCGTATACACCTAGGATGGCTTGAGGGTGTGTAAATTATGGGATAATTTTTCATTTTTGGGTGAACTATCCCTTTAATAGGCCTAACCGTTAATAGAACCAAACATTATTTGGCTCAATTTTTAGTGGTTCTTGATTTCCAACCACATCCTTGACTAATCATTACAGTTATTATTACTTATCCTCAATTATCTACAGCACAATGTCCTGGGTGCACTAAAATACTTCTGTTGAATCTTCAGAACTTGACTCAAACCTGTCATTTGGCTTTCCTCTAGTGCCATGATTCTACCACACCAACATTATTGACACTGCATGAAGAACTATTTTGTAGGATACTGCTGCCTGTTATAATGATAAAGAGCGCAAACTGCTCCTAGGGGACTTTAAAAGAAACAAAACAGAAAAAAACAGCAATTTGAAATCAATTTTAGAATGAATAAATCAATGTTGGTGTAGTATATCCCAGAGCGGTCACTGTGTTCACTCTTATGAATACAAATATGCTTATATGCAAATACAATATAAGGATCTTAAAAATAAATTGCAACATAAGGAGATCCTCTCAACTTGATCCTCTTCTGGATTTCAAACACATTTTAGGTCTGCTTTAAATTGCTTATTGGCACCTTGTAATTGCTAAAATCACATTTACCATACATCAACCCCAAGGTCCTGAGACCAGGTTTGTACTTGCTTTACAATCAACAGTTCGCCTCGTAGGTCTTCATTTGTAGAATACAAATCTCAGTAACAATAATATTCAGAATAGATAGCTTGGTATTATTGTATAATATCCCAGAGTGGTCACTTTGTTCATTCTCATGAATACACATTGAGCAGCCACAGGGCATCAGACAGAAAATCTAATATACGGATCATGTCGAAGGAAAACAAGGCCTCCGATGAGAGGTGAGATAATGGAACAGAATAAAGAAAAACTCCAAAGCTCAGTTTATTTTTCTTCATAGCTGTGGCCTGCAGCGTCTGGTGAGCAGTGGCTTGTGTATCTGCATAGGCTGCATTTGAGTTTACAGTTCAGTTAATGACAGCCAGAAGCAGTTCCAGGGTCAGTGCATATTCAGCTCAAACATCTGTGGACCTGTAATGCTGGAATATGATACACTTTTAAATAATGTTATATCAGTGAGGAGTTGATTTTATGAAGGAAATAGTTCAGTATTACTCGAGCTACAACACACACAAGGTCTCACTAACCTGGTCTATGCCCAAAGTTACACACTTTTTTCACTTGATCTAATCCACTGTTATTTGGAGGGTTAAATTATTCTGTGATTTCTTTGGCTATAACAATACTAATAAGAGATTTCTGTATAGACACTTGCACCATTAGTTAAATGAGTTTTCAACTTGCAGAGTAAGCTAGCATATTTACAGCTCTGATTTTACAGTAATTTTTTTAAATTAAAAGGTTTAGAAACTTTGGGAAATTTAAGATTCAAGTGTCAAAAGCCAAATTGCGGCTTTTGACACTTGAACCTTAACAAATATATAATTATCAAAGAGCCTTTTTTTTTAGGCTGCGTCCTACGGAGGTTGCATTTGAAATCTGCATACGTCATTGAGGCGGTCCCTGAAAAGTAACCGTTAGATTGCAAGGTAAGAAAGAAATTACAGTATTTAACACCTCACAGGGAATTTTATTATTCATCCTTGATGACGTATTAAGCCTTCAAATGCAGCCTTCGAAATTAGAAAAATAAGCTTATATTCTATTTGAACATATTTTATGTAATTTCCGGTGATGTCAAAGCATGATTCCTCCAGCATCATTCCTCCAGTCTTCAGTATCACGTGATCCTTCAGAAATCATTCTAATATGCTGATTTGCTGCTCAAGAAACATTAATAACAATAGATTTTATTTATAACACACTTTTCATTCCCAAGAATCTCCTCAAAGTGCAACAATGGAAAAGGGAGAAAAAAAAGATTAACAAGTAAAAATATATTATTATTATTATTATTATTATTATTATTATTATTATTATTATTATTACCCTTTTATTATTATTAGTAGTAGTAGTAGTAGTAGTATTAATGCTGAAACCATAGTGCTGCTTATTAATGCATCATAAATGTATTTACTGTCACTTTTGATCCACTTGCTAGCTTCCTTGCTGAAAGTGAATATATACCGACCCCAAACTTTTGTATGATGTATGACAAGGGTGGGTAATTGATACAGTCCTGGAGGACCACTGTCCTGCAGAGTTTAGCTCCAACTCTGATCAAACTCACCTGCCTGTAGCCTTGCAGTAATTCTGAAGACATTAATGAGCTGGTTCAGGTGTGTTTGATTAATTTAAACTCTGTAGGACTGAAGATGCCCATCCCTGGTGCATGATGTAGGCAAGTTAATGCACTTTACTAATGTGGTTTCATTGCCTCATGTAATATGTAGAAATCTATGTATATGTCAAGAGCATGAGGGCTATATTTAGCAAGTTGCCTCAACATTTAATAAACTGAATGCTTAATCAGGAATCATGAGCCTCCTACTTTTTCATAAAGTCTGGTCATCATATTACTGCCTTCAGATGTTTTATTGAAAATGATTGATTTTCATGCTAAGTAATTGAGACAGACATTGCACATGTTTCTCAGTTTGGGTAAGATGATAACTGTTTTTTGGTTTCAGGGTTTTTATGTTTGTAGTTTAAAGTTCCTCTATGCTTTTTCAGGTATTAGACTGCAAAAAAAAAATTCTTACTTAGTATTTTTGTCTTGTTTCTAGTAAAAAATTAAACAAATTCTTACATTAAGAAACATTTACTAGGCAAGTAAAAATTGTCTTGATTTGGGAAAAATAACTCAAAATTAAGAGAGTTTTTTGCTTTAATATTTTTGCAAGTTTATCTGCCATAGGGTAAGCAAAATAATCTTGTTTTAAGATTATTTTGCTGACCCCACTGGCAGATTATTTTGCTTATATTAAGCAAAAACTCTTAATTTTGAGTTATTTTTTCCCAAAACAAGACAATTACTTTTGCTTGTCTAGTAAATACTTCTTGTTTTAAGAATTTTTAGATGTTTAGACTAGAAACAAGACGAAAATACTAAGTAAGAAAAGCATTTTTTTTGCAGTGTACATTTCATGTATTGTGTAAAATTGGTCTGTTTGTGAATCTAAAAGCTCTGCAAAGTTTCAAACATCAAAGTGCACAATAAATGGAGCTATTGTCTCCTAAAAGAAATGATTTTGAATATTGAAATGAGTCATCAGTAATTCTAGTCTTACTTCCTTCTCCAACCTATGTAGGTTTGTAGCAAATTAGCATAATTCAATGGCTGGCCTAAAACAACGGCAACTTTGACCCGACCTCAAACTAGTTTTAACTGAGACCTGGAAGAATTTGGACCGTGTTGTCGACATGTCGAGGGTTGCGTAGTACTTGATATTCGAGCAGTAAAATGTACTTAAAATGTACTTGTAGAAATTGTTATGAAGGTTTTAGCAAGTAAATCTTACTTTTTTAATAGTAAGCTTTTTTCAGTGTATTTTATAAGAAAATGTTTTTTTAAAGGGTGTTTTTTGTTTTTTTGTTTTTATACCTTGGATGCATATTGTAGGAGACCAACATATTTAGGAACCTGTAGTTTACCGTAATAGGGACACTTAGTTCAGCCAAAATGAAAAGTCTCATTATTTAGTCATTAAAACTCATTAAAACATGCTATTGTTAAAGAACATGCTCAACTCTTCTGAATGCAATACTTCACTCATACAGTGAGGAAAATAAGTACTTGAACACCCTGCTATTTTGCAAGTTCTCCCACTTAGAAATCATGGATGGGTCTGAAATTGTCATCGTAGGTGCATGTCTACTGTGAGAGACATAATCCAAACAAATCCAGAAATCACAATGTATGATTTTTTTAACTATTTATTTGTATGATACAGCTGCAAATAAGTATTTGAACACCTGAGAAAATCAATGTTAATATTTGGTACAGTAGCCTTTGTTTGCAATTACAGAGGTCAAACGTTTCCTGTAGTTTTTCACCAGGTTTTTACACACTGCAGGAGAGACTTTGGCCCACTCCTCCACACAGATCTTCTTTAGATCAGTCAGGTTTCTGGACTGTCGCTGAGAAACACAGAGTTTGAGCTCCCTCCAAAGATTGGGTGTAGGTCTGGAGACTGTCTAGGCCACGCCAGAACCTTGATATGCTTCTTAAAGAGCCACTCCTTGGTTATCCTGGCTGTGTGCTTCGGGTCATTGTCATGTTGGAAGACCCAGCCTCGACCATCTTCAATACTCTAACTGAGAGAAGGAGGTTGTTCCCCAAAATCTCGCAATACATGGCCCTGGTCATTCTCTCCTTAATATAGTGCAGTCGCTAGGGCTGGGCGATATGGCCCAAAAAAAAAATCCCAGATTTTTTTGCCAAAAAATTCGATTTACGATTTTAATCTTTTTTTTTTTTTTTACTTAAAATTAATCTGCATGACAGAGAAATTGTTCAAAACAAGTTTTAACTTGATTTTGTTTGGGTAAAATATTTGCGGAGCCATTACGGGAGCCCAGAGGGAAAGTCGGCAGATTTGAAAGAGAAAACCGATTTTCATTCACAAAATTCGACATGAAACTACATGAACTCGAATTAATCGATAAAATCGATTTATCGCCCAGCCCTAGCAGTCGCCCTTTCCAATGAGTAGAAAAACACCCCAAAGCAGGATGCTACGATCCCCATGCTTCACAGTAGGGATGGTGTTCTTGGGATGGTACTCATCATTCTTTTTCCTCAACACGTGTAATGTAATTTAGTGGAATTATGACCAAAAAGTTATATTTTGGTCTCGTCTGACCACATAACTTTCTCCCATGACTCCTCTGGATCATCCAAATGGTCACTGGCAAACTTAAGATGGGCCTGGACATGTGCTGGTTTAAGTAGGTGAACCTTCCGTTCCATGCATGATTTCAAACCATGACGTCTTAGTGTATTACCAACAATAACCTTGGAAACGGTAGTCCCAGCTCTTTTCAGGTCATTGACCAGCTCCTCCCGTGTAGTTCTGGGCTCATTTCTCACCTTTCTTAGGATCATTGAGACCCCACGAGGTGAGATCTTGCTTGGAACCCCAGTCCGAGGGAGATTGACAGTCATGTTTAGCTTCTTCCATTTTCTAATGATTGCTCCAACAGTGGACCTTTTTTAACCAAGCTGCTTGGCAATTTCCCCGTCGCCCTTTCAAGCCTTGTGGAGGTGTACAATTTTGTCTCTAGTGTCTTCGAACAGCTCTTTGGTCTTGGCAATGTTAGTAGTTGGATTCTTACTGATTGTATGGGGTGGACAGGTGTCTTTATGCAGCTAACAACCTCAAACAGGTGCATCTAATTTAGAGTCAGAGAGTCAGAATTCTAGCTGATAGACAGGTGTTCAAATACTTATTTGCAGCTGTATCATACAAATAAATAGTTAAAAAGCAAATATTGTGATTTTTGGTTTTTTATTATTTTTTAGATTATGTCTCTCACAGTGGACATGCACCTATGATGACAATTTCAGACCCCTCCGTGATTTCCAAGTGGGAGAACTTGCAAAATAGCAGGGTGTTCAAATATTTTCCTCACTGTATATCAAACAATTCTACATTAATATTAATGTCTAAATTTAAGATATCTGTGAGTATGTGGTAAATTTATTCGGTTCTATTAATGGGTTACATAACAAGTTGAAATCTTTTGTCCCTTTAACAACGTGTGACAAAAAGCTGTGCACAGCCATTATGCATAATGTGATATTCCATATACGCATGAAACCCATAATTACAAAAAATGTGGTGGCTCCATTCCAGTTATTAGTCTCTCAGCCACAAAATCCCCTTGACAGCCTGTCATTTCACAAAATCTTTTTGGAGATCCTGACAAAAGCAAAAGTTATATAATTATTATAAGTTATACAAAATATACAGTACCTGATGCAACAGTATTTATCATTTCATTTTTCGAATTTCATCACTTCTACTTTGAGAAAACATCCGTGAATGTTACATCATAGATTCCTATCTTTCCTCTGCTCCCCTATGTAAGTGCTCGGAGGCTTTGATGCTGTGCCTTTTCTATCAATGTCAGTGTTCTGTGGTCGGTCAGACAACACCGCCTTCACACGCAGACGTTTTCAGATGAAAATGGGCCTGGAACCTTTCATTCTGCACGGCTGAAGGTAGAGAGGGGGGGTGGAATCTCATGGGGAGACCTCCGCTTTGTTTGAGAAACATCAACATTCAACTCCTACTCTCCCCTCACACACAAACACACAGTGCTGATGACTGAGAACCTTTTCTGGTGTGGATGTGTTGGATTTCAAAAGTTGCCTCCTCTATCTCCCACATACATTCTCCATATGGAATACTATATTCTGAACATTCTGGTAAATTGTGGCATGGTCACATATTTTTGTACATTGATTAGTTGTTCCAGTGAACTGATGGGTTCATGTTTCTCATATCCGTTCACAATCTCTGTCTTTACACATATTAAAATAATCTCATTTTAAAACTATATTTATTATTATTAATATTATTATTTTTATTGGGTAAGAAAAGTAATATGTTACATTAGGACACAATATAGAGGGCCCTATTTTAAGCAGACGGCACAAGTGCACTTAGGGCGTGTCCAAATCTACTTTTGCTAGTTTAACGACGGGAAAAATGGTTGGCCCAAACAACCATTTCTGGGCTCTTTTGCAACCCAGCGCTCTGTAAATATTGGACAGAACACATGCTGGGTTGTTTTTACCCAGCTTTTTGGGTTTTATACATTGACCCATTTGCTGAGTTGTTTTTTGAAAGTGCTGGATCATTCAATTTGATATTGAAGATTTTTCATTTTAAATAATACAAATGCTCTAATCTCTGCTATATATATATAGCAGGAAAAGTTCATATACAAAAAATTTTATTCAATGGCAAGTCTTTTACAGTCATAAAATACATACAATTTAGTAAACGTTTTAAAGGTCCCGTTCTTCACTTGTTTTCGAAGCTTTGATTACGTTTACAGTGTGCAATATAACATGAGTTCATGTTTCATGTGTAAAAAAAACAGTATTTTTCACACAATTTACTTATCTGTACAGCGCTGTTTCCGCTGTCCTAAAAACCAAGGGGGTAATCTAGCACTCGGAAAGCGTTCCACCCGGGGCGGCCATTGCTAACCAAGCCATCACCTGCTGTTGGCATCCCATTGACTCCCATTCATTTTTGAGTCACTTTGACAGTGAATAGAAAAGACTCCATTTGTCCATTGTTTATTTATATAGAAACACGACAATGCATAAACGGCTCCATTACCTTGTATCTTACACTATCGCCCCGTAGAAGCTGTTTTTGTAAAAATAGGCTAACGATTGCATCATAACCAACGCGACTCTGTCGCACAGTTGAGAAATTACTGTATAGACTGGAGGAGACGCTCAGAAACAATATTTTTCTGTCTATGAGGCAGTCGGGGGGACGTGGAAACATAAAGTCCGATAAAGTCAAGGGATAAGAATGGGGAGAAGCCGATAGTGAGCCAAAAGCAACGGGAGAAAATATTTAAACAATGTGATTAAGATTTCACTTTCCACAACTACTAGAAGACCTACAACTGTCAGACAGGAGGCTCACGTCACATCTAAGTCGTCAAGCTCAGTCTGAGTCTGCGCAGTTCGCTCAGCCATCAGGAAGTGAGTGCTCCTTACTGGCCTCACTTTCTTCCGTGGAAGTCAATGGGATAGCTCTGTCCATTTCTTTTACTGTCTATGCTAAAAACGGCCTGATGATTTCCTTGTTCTATGAAGTCCTCCTTCAGAAATATGTAACGAGTTCTGATTGGGCCAGCGCTTCCCGTGTTGTGATTGGACAGCAGCTTAGCGCACTTTGCCTGGAAAGGTCCCGCCTCGTACCATAACGGGGAGATGCAAGCGCTGAATGCCGCTTTTCTCCATGTGGGAGAGCAACAAGACCACGCCCCCTATTTTGCGTGTTCTTGTGGGCGGAGGGTTAGTCAACAAACGGTTCTAGTGACGTCTTTCAAACAAGGAAGTGCAGGGGTGTAGTCCAAACCGGCCGTTCGCTGTAGGCTTTGAAAGGGAACTTCTGTTAAATAAAATATCTCACTTGGCATTGAACTTTGAGCTTTATAATTTTACAGGTATTATTTATGCTCTAACAGCAACATTACACACTAACTAAAGTTTGAATCGCGAAGAACGGGACCTTTAAGATGTGACAGGAGCAGCGACAGCAGCCAATGGGAATATGTGGGAAGTTCATTAAATCACAATCTTATATATTGATTTTTGAAAAGTTATACATAATGTCAGACATTTAAGTTTCAACCAATCAAACGCATAGCGCTAGCGCACACAGCACTCCTATTATATTCAGTGAAGCACACACAGCTTATGACAGTGATGTCGCGTTTCGTCGTGTTTTAGCCCTGGTTTCGTTTGCGTAATCCTGCATTCGTTTGGCGGGAGATGAAACTTTCTGCATGGGAGTATTGCTGGCGTGATGTTCGCCTAGCAGACATTAGCAGTGATTTACATTTTGAAAAGCTAAACTGTGAGACATTTTCCTCTTTGTTTATTAATAATAGTAACTGATAGGAATACAATTTAACACAAACCTTCATTTCAGTCAGAAAATGTCCCTTCAGGAAGATTTCTCTTAGTACAAAACACAAAATGACCGTTGACAAACGTATCCAGTTTTAACTGGTTTGGAGGCCACCCAACATTGAGTTACATTGACCTAGCACTGGGTAGATATGTGATGACCCAGCAGCTGTGTTACAGAAAAACTACCCTGAACTGAGTAAAAAATATTTAAAAAATATCCAATAAAGTTACCCAACAGGCTGAACCCAGCATTTGGTGTAAAATAAAATAACCAAGCGCTTTTCAGAGTGACCGACCTAGCTGGCTGGGTAATGGGTGTGTTTTGGCCGTAAAATGCAATTAACCAATCAGAATCTCATATCCCACTCCCTTAAAAGCCAGTTGCACTTGCACCATGGCGAATTCAGTATTTAGATGGTGGAATTTGTGAGCAGAAACACTGTATTATTAGTTTTTTGAATATATATTTAAGGCCTAGTCCACACGTAGGAGTTTTTCCTCCTCCGTTTAAAAAGCAACAACCGTGTCCACACAAGCTCCGTTTAAAACAAATTTCTGTCCACATGGAAATGCAATACCAGGCTATATGATTGGCTGCCTGATTTTTCACATGGGTCCCATCCATGGCAACGATGCATTGAGGGATGCCATGGGCTCAGTGAAACCCCACAAGTTCCTTTACTTTCTACACGTTGTCTTACTATTTTGTATTATTGCATTCTTGCGCCTTTGTTCTGCAATACAATGAGTTAACTGTGCATGTATCTGTAGGCTACATGTGATAAGTGCTATTAGCAGAGTATTTGTTTATTTATATTAGCATTGATGCATATATTTCTGTCTATTTTAGTATGTTGTAAGATTTTCTGTAAATCAGAAAATAATGTATTCTATGAGCTGTTTAAAGTAGATGTATGTACGTTGAGCATTTCAAGTGCTATCAATGATTATTTTTATTTTTTTATCTGTCTTTGATATCAGTCCAGTTGTTTGCTTCAGGCAGATATGCCTTTTTATTCATTCCCTCAGCTATTGTCATATCTTTTTTGCCTCTTTCAGAATTGATTGTTTCTCAGATTAACAAAAAAAACATCTAAAGACCAATTCACAGAAATGCCGTTTATGAATATAGATCTCATACTCTTGCATTTGAGCACAGTTTTGATAAAGCTATTATAATTCAACTATTCCCTTATTTATAATGCCATGTGTGTATATGAGTTAAGTGACAGCCAGGGATAGCCTTCATATTTCTATCGGCCACAATCTGAGCTGCTTATCACACTGGCCTTATTTCCTCTGATAATTATCGATCACTGACCCATGTCTCCCTCTCTCTTTGATTATCCCTCCCTCTGTGTCTCTATTCTTTTCCCTGTCTGCGTAACTCATTGTGCCAAAGTCATGTGTGTGTATTGGGACACAGGTGGAACTCGTAATCTCTTTAATAAAGATAAAAGACGAGCACCACAAGGATGGAAAAGAGCAGAGTTGAACACAAAACGCTAGAGATTTGGTGTTCTGGAAAGCTAGCACATTTGCGGCATCAAATAACATTCTGAGATACTGCAATTCAGTTATGTTTAACTGTGAGTAAAATATATTTAAATAACCCATACAAAAAAAGTGATAGTATATGGAGCACCATCGTACATAATCCTTTTGTTGAGTTATTCATTCTGATTGGTCGATCAGAAGGTTCCAAAGGGTTGATAATTTTCAATGAGTGCGTTGACATGAAGAAGTCTTTAGATATGTTGAGTGCATTTCAGTTCCATATCATTTAATTGTTACAAATTAACTAATTACTGCCTGATTGCATGATCTACATGAAAGAGTCAAATTGGAAAAGACAGGTCTTTGAAGATGACTACACATCTACTCAGATGCTGGTAATTCTGATGCACGCCTATGTGAACGCATTAAGAAGAAAAACATCAATAAGCACTGTTGAAATGACTCCAGGGGAAAGCAGTCAATGAATAGATGAATGCACTGTGTATATTAAAGCGATAAAGGGTGCAGTTCTATTTCGAGGCAGAGGATATCTACCACAGTGAGCCTTTTGTACTTCGGTGAACTAAGTCTGACAAAGCAATAGAAGCCACCAGCAATCGTTGATGCATTTGCATGCACCGATATTCTCAGGTGTTTTCAGAAGCTCCACAAAAACTGCTTGGTTGGACCTGAGCTCGTTTGATAACAGACTTCAGTTTAGTATGGTTGAATGTTTTGATCAAAGATTAGGCCACGAGGGCACATACATTTGGATAAATCATTGTAGCAAAGTTAAAGCTCAGAGAAGAAGGAGTTCATGAAACGTTAATCATAAAATAATAAACAAACGCATAAAGCGACAGCCCCTCATGTACGACTGTCCCGCATAAACATAATAAAAGCATGATAGTTTAGGCCTGGTCCTCTCTCGTCTTGCATTGTCGTCACTCCTCCTTTATTCTTTCGGTTCTCCTTCTGTGAGATTTGAGGCCAGTGTGGCACCCTCATTAGCAATCATGCCACCATGCTCACTCCATATACGGCTCTCAGAAATCAGTCGGAATTCCCATCACTTGTTCATGTAAACTCATCTACAGGTCACAGTTTTGAACACAACTTGTCATAAATTGCGGTGGTACAATGACACAAATAAATAACCCAATTAAAGGTATGGTTCACCCAAAAATGAAGATTATCCCATGATTTACTCACCCTCAAGCCATCATGGTGTATATGACTTTCTTCCTTCAAATGAATACAATCTGAGATATATTAAAAAATGTCCTGGCTCTTCCAAGCTTTATAATGGCAGTAAATAGAGTGTGATACTTTGAAGCTCATCCGTCCATCAAAAAAGATATCCACACGGCTCAAGGGTGTTATTAAAGGCCTCCTGAAGCAAAGCAATTTTTTGTGTAAGAAAAATATCCATATTTAATACTTCATAAACTAAAATAACTAGCTTCTGGCGATGACATATGCAAGTCGACTTACGCCAAAAGAGTAACACCTGACTCTGTGTAGGAGTAGCTGTCACGGTTCAAACAAATAGGGCTGGACAACTCAAGCTCCCATATCGAAACCCTTTGACATTTCTCTTTAAAAATTCTCAATTTTGACTAATTTGTGACCGGTGTTTTGTTTACTACCCTAAAAGTACGATGTGATATCAGCGGTTTAATTAGTAAAATTAGGTAAAATTAGGATGGCTTAAGGTGAACCACATGGCTTTTTGAGTGAACTAACCCTTTACGGCCCCACTTTATATTAGGTGGCCTTAAGTATTATGTACTTAAAGGACAACTCCGGCGAATTTTTTACGTTTATCTTGATCGTTATATCTTTGTGAGTACAGTCTATAGGGAAAAAAAACGAACCGGATTGGTGCTTGCAACGCGGAGTTATTACAGTTAATGCCCAGAGTGAGTAACTGAACGAGCAGCGGTCCTCTCCTCAGGATCAGCAGTAACGTTACAAAATCGAAAACTATTTCTCTCGGACACGTTCAATACTGAGGACCGTCGAGCCGATGAGCAGAGCCTCTTCATAAACACGATGCTCTTCTCGACTTTCCGGCTACCGCTGCGTTCCCACGGGACTTCAGCGCGAGACGCCCGGCTAAAACAGGGGGATTTAAATAATAAGTGGCTAAACGCATCTCGTTGTCGTGTGAGGGACCTGTTCATGTTGGACAGACATTTTAATTGCATTTTGTGTCTGTTAAGAGGCACAAAGACACCCGTTACGTCCATGCCCCCAATGCTACCGTTTTAGCTGAAGGGGGGCTCTGGGCATTAGAACCAAAAAAACGAACCAATCCGGTTCGTTTTTTTTTCCAAAGACTGTACTCACAAAGATATAACGATCAAGATAAACTTAAAAATTCACTGGAGTTGTCCTTTAAATTAAAAAATAAGTACAATGTACTCATGTGTTCAAATTGTATTGCCAAACACCTTTGCTGATATTGAGCTGGGATACGGGTAGAGTTAGGGACAGGTGTGGGGGTGTGGGTACAAACACATGTTTGAACACAATAAGTGCATTGTGTCAAATGATTAATTACAATGTTAGTACATAGTAGTTAAGGCCACAATATAAAGTGTGTCCCCCTTTACTTTACCTACAAGTTCGATGTGATATCAGCGGTTTCATTAAACTGAAGTTCAGACCGAGCAATAGAACCACCGTAAACAGCTTTGCTCACACTGCTACCAAAGATTGCGACAAAAGCGTAAAGGAGGCAAAACTTTTCCCACTGCCACAGTTGCTAATCCGATTATTTGCTGTGTGTGTATGTGAATGTGCTTCTATACTTCTGCAGAGGTTGTGCCTATTTGTAGGTGTGTGTTTGTGAGAAGCGTCTAGTGATTAAAGTGGGCTCTGGCGGTTCATGCGTGGGTGGCGACGCTCCCTGCGGTAGTTGCGTAGAGAGGTGAGCAGCGCCGCCAGGCTTTTGTGCCGTTTGTTGTGTCTCCATTTCTGCAGGTTGAAGGAAAGAATAACTGAAAAGATTCTTCTTATACCTGCTCTTTGGGGACTCAATTGTTTTTTACTTCTTAGAGACTGAATTGATGTTTGAGCGCTGGAGATGTTCGGCTGTCAGGTTTCGAAATAAGAGGTAGAATATTAGGGCGACAGAGGAAAAAAAAATCACAACGGAAAATGTATGAATGTAATATACAGTTAAAGTTATGAAATAATTTACATTTAAATCAATATTTAATAATAGAAAAACGTATTGAGTTATTTTAGTAAGTGCTATGAAATAATTAAGACAATGTGCATATGGCTGCATTTTTCAATATGGGAAGTTTCAATATGGGAAGTTTCAGTATCTCATGCAATTATGCTGCTGCTTCTTTTTCCGCTTTCAGTGTGCAACAAGCCTAACCCATTTCCTTCAGTTTCATTTTACATCATACATCTGATATTAAAAATGTATAGTCTGATAATGGAGCTTCATCCAAGTGTGAAGCTGAATCTGAAGTGGCATCTCAAGTCACAGCTGAAAGAAAAGCAGCTTGGATCATGTATTGATTTCTGCCCCACTCCTGTAATGAAGATGGCGAGTGCATTGACAAACCTGCTAATGGCCGGGCAGATATTCCGCAGCTGCCGCCACTCTCTGGCTTTTGTTTGTGCATGGGAAGACGCACAGCCTGTATTGCAGCCGTGAGAGCCAAAATCATTCAAAAGATCTGTTTCCTACTATTTCCAGCAAGGGTGGCCCATTATGTGCAGCCTGTAATTAGCCCCTGATTGATGGAGATAGAGGTGCCATTTCCTTTCGAAATAAATGTAATACAGCCTCTGTAAACCATGTGATCTGCGCACAGACAGGACATTATCCAGAAGGCTGTGTGCTTTGAGATGTATAGTCTTCATAAACACACCAGGCTTCGTTCTACGAATACGTCATGGAGAATGAATAATCCTTGTATTTCTGTAGTACTCTATAGTGTTGCATATGATTTCAGGGCTTTTTCATCCTCGTTACTGAGGATGTGCTGCTATGCAATTAAGTCCTTGGGGTGGATAATGCATACAGGGTTACTTGACAGTCTCTATGGTGTCAAGGGCCTTTCTTTCATGTCATCTCCATTTCAGGAGTAGGTATGATGCATAATTGAATTTTGTGAATTGCTGACAGCTGCTGGTGGGGGCCCTGGCCCCGGCCCCTGGGGTTAACAGTGTTTACTTTCCAGTAGACACATAGGATGAAAAATGACGCTGTTCAAATTGAAAGGCGATTTTTCTGTTCTCAGTCACGCAGCAGGGTTTGCAGGGCATCCACTGAGAGGCTGTCATCAGTAATGACAGGATTATAAAAGGACATTTTTATTTTCATTTAATTATCCTTTCTCTTTACTTTCAGGAGGCTTGAAAGCTCATTGGGTCTTTTAGGTGGCAAAACTTTTAATAGACATCTTATTTTGAGTATACTCTATATTGTTTTTAAATGTTCTCTATTTTTTAAAACCTTAAAGAGCCCCTATTATGGATTTTTGAAAATGGCCTTTCATGTTTTCTGTAATAGGTGAATGAAAACATCCTGCAAAGTTTTAAATCTGAAAGTGCAGCTCGTATTAAGTTATTGTCTCTCAAAAATAAGAGTCGACACTGAGTCAATTAAAGTAATTGTTTTTCAAACAAGTAGAAGTGACCTCACGGCGAAACATTAGCATATTGCCCGTCCACGCCTCGCAGAGACCAGGGAAACCTTGAACACTGCCGCAGATACTGGATAGCATCATGTTGAGAAGACGCTGTGCTCTACAGTGTTTTTATTGTGTTTCATATTCTGTAGGTCTGGCTAAGCGGCTAACTCACATTAATACTGTCTTACTGAAATACTAATGTAAATCAGCTGTGGGCTGCAATATTACATAAAACTGTCTATTAATCCAGATTGCATGTCTTTCTTACTACAAAGGATGGAGAAAGATTTATTTTGCAAACGTTAATATTTACATCAGCTGGGCTAATATGCACTGTTATTGATACAGTTCCCACATGTGCACCACAATACATTAGACACACACACACACACACCCACACACACACACACACACACACACACACACACACACACACGTACAAACCGTATTTTCTATCCCCTTACACTGCCCCTACCCCTAAACATGTTTCATCATCAATTTGGACTCGCACAATTTGGATTTATGTAAAATCGACGTCATCATTTTTGTCTTTACAATGCACTATTGCTGAGCTTTAGAAACAGGAAGGATCCTGAACGGAGCTGTTCAGTTTATGGTAATGACCGTTTGTTTCTGAAATACGTGTAGACACAGTGGACACAGTGGAAAATGTATGATACTATGCAGTTAAAATAATGAAATCATTTAAACTTAAAACAATCACAACTGACTGGGCCAACTGATCAATCAGAGCATAGTAAATGATGACAAAACAAATTTTTTAGGTTTCCGTTGGTAGAATACTCTCAAAAGCACTATTCAGAAAGGATTAGTTATACAAGATGGAGTAATATCATTTTGACGTCTTATATTAATGGCCAATTTGCACGGGATAAGAAAACCAGAAGTGGAACCAGAACCAGAATGGGGTGGGGTAACTTGATTTACGCACTGCCATCACCTCCCTGCCGTCATGTGCATATTCTGTTGTGTCCTGATATCATCGTGTACAAATGTATATAATCGTTATATAACTTATTGCTAATAATAAAATATATAACATTTAGGTCCAGTCAAGCCATTTATTAATTAAATTAACTGCCTAGAATGCAACTGAAAATTACTTTTAAACCGGAAACGAACAAATAATAATTACTTTACTCTACCTCTTCATGTAAAACTAATCTTTTACGTTTACACTATGCCATTTTCAACTAAAAATTAAAACTTTGTATGCATTTTGACCATTCATTTAGACGACAACAGCATTTTAGGGGCCTGTAAAAGTGAACTTTTGAAAGCGGGTTTCAAAGCGCAAGTTTTTGAAAACGATACCGTTAATGTCTCCGTGTGAACTACAAAAATGAAGATTCATGAAAACAGTGACATCATGCACATGCATATGTTCAGTAAACCTGGCCTGGCATGCATAATACAGCGTTTTTAATTGTTCTTGCAGATCCCTGTGAATGAGGATTGTTTTGACAATGTTGTCGTCTGTAAGTGACAAACACAAAAGAAAATCTGTTCTGTTTTTAGTTTTTATTGTTGTCAGGTAAACATACCCTGAAACAGTCTCTCCGGCGGTCCAGTGCAGCTGTATTTTAGCAAAGGCAGTCAAACTATGACACGCTTTGAGATGCATGTAATTAATTCAGATATATGCATGGATTACACAAACACATCATGAATTCATGTCTGTGCAAGCAAAACAAGTTGCTGCTCTCACATGATTGCAGGAGCTCAGCTGTCATTCTGCTATAGAGTCAGCTATTTACAGTATGTATGTGTGAGAGGATGCATCCAACAGTTAATATTTCCTCTTTTGCTGCATTCGATCAGAGATGTCTGCGGTGTCAGTGGTTTCTCGACTCCCTGGTGGAATAAACAACCTGCCATTCAGCAATGCATGCATGTAAACTGCGTCGACAGAAAAGTGTAAGTTAGAAGAGATGTATGGTTTAAGTGGTTTTGCATTAAAGATTAATTTTTAAACTTTTTATGTGAACTGTACAATTAAATGTAAAGCATCTGATAATCTTAAAGGGTTAGTTAACCCACAAATGAAAATTCTGTCATTAATTACATTCCAGATGTTCGTTCATAACACAAATGAAGATATTGTTTTAATAAAATCTGAGAGGTTTCTTCTGACCCCACATAGACAGCAACATTATTACCACTTTAAAGGCCCAGAAAGGTGGTAAAGACATTGTTCAACTTTAATATTATGAAGCGACAGGAATGCTTTTTAGGTGAAAAAACCCAAACAAACAATTTCTTCTTTTCTTTGTCAGTTTTCCAACACTGTTCACGTAGTAAACCCAGTACTGCTTCCAGGCGATTAACAAAAGTCTTACGGGATTGAAACGACATAAGGCCAGCATGATCAATTAATGGACAGAATTTACATTTTTGTGTGAACTAACCCTTTAACACACGCTTTAACTGAGCAGAGATCAAGAGTCATTCTCCTTGCAGTTGTCTGCATATGTTAATATTGTTTAATGATGAAAACCAGCCAGAAGGTCTTAACAAAAGCCATCTGCTGTGTTTTTACCTGACACCAGGTGCAGGCCATTCCCCTGTTGGTGTACTGACAACATTGATGGATTCCTAAATAAACATTCAAGAATGATTTTGGTGGTTTGTTCGCTTGGAACAGTATCCCACCACAAAAATAACAATTGTAATAACTGTACAGCTCAAATAATACGCATACAAATTTATTTAAAGTGTTAGTTCACTCAAAAATGAAATTGATGTCATTACTTTACTTTACTTTACTTTATATACTTTATTTGTCCCCATAGGGCAATTGGTTTTGCAGCAAGATAAACACAGAACAGTTTACAGATGCACAAATACAAGACAAAAACACATAAGAAATAATTTATGTAACTGGCCCTTGTTAAAGTAAAATCTGACATTTTCATAAACAATTTCATAACCAACCCCATTTCAGCAACAACATCATCAAAAACAAGCAATACTATACATATTATAATAATAATAATAATAACCCCATCACTATTTAATAGTTATAGTCTGTCTACTCCTCCGGGCTGAATTCATAAACAAGATGGCTCTCGGGACAAATGAATGCTTATATCTGTTATTCTTCACAGGAGGTAAGCGGTACCGAAACCCGGAAGGCAATATCTGGAACTCAGAATGAAGGGGGTGGGAGCTATCAGAGATAACTGCGTTGGCCTTCCTAACTACCTGTCTATCATACAGGACAGAAAGGCTACTCTGCTGGACACCTATAATTTTACTACTGACCTTCACTATATTGGAAAGGGCAGTTTTGGCCTTGACAGTGAGACTACCATACCAGCAAATTAATGAGAATGTTAAAACAGACTCAATGTATGATTTATAAAAAAGGGTCATGAGAGTCTTGTCAACACGAAATTTTGACAGTTTGCGAAGACAAAACAGTCTTTGTTGGCCTCTTTTGCAAAGCATTTCAGTGTTGGAGATAAAAGTTAACTTATTGTCGATCAAACTGCCTAGATACTTGTATGACTCATCCTAATGTCGCTCCACACCCGTAAGACCTCCATTCATCTCCAGAACACAGTTTAAGATATTGTATATTTTAGTCCCAGAGCATATGCAGTCTGTGCACACTATACTGGAGGTCTTACGGGTGTGGAACAAGAAGAAATTTCCTTTTTGGGTGAACTAACCCTTTAAGTGGTAAAAATGAGCATCACATTTGGGTTTTTACTGTAAACCCTCTGGGGACTTAGATTAAAAAATATATTGGTTAATTAATTACCTTTATGTATTAAATGCAGTTAACCCATATAGTCTCATTGTTTAATTTAATTTTACTCTGATTTCTACACTATAAAAAATGTGGTTGGTTTTTGTTGGTTTAACTTAAAAAAGAAGTAACCTGGTTGCCTTAAAATTTTGAGTTTATTGAAATAAAAAAATTGAATTGATACAATAAAGGAAATGTGTTTAATAAATAGAAACTCAAAATATTTTTGTATCTGAACCACATAAAAAATTTGATAAATCATGAAAATAGCTAGCCTGACAAGCCAGACCCACATCAAGATGTTTGGTCTGGAAACTCACCATAGACAGCTCAATCCGAGGGGCGGGATAAACGGTTGTCTTTCAAACTCCCTCTGCACGTGATAGGATAGCGCTACAACCAACCAGAGCAACGAAGGTGAAGCAGAGCTCGTTGACAGATTAAACATTTGCCGTATCCGGTCGGCAAAACTCCGAACACATCTTCTCTTTTTAAGAATGACTTCAGTGCCGTTCTTTGTTCTTTTCTCAGAGAAAAGCTTAACTCCAAGTCTTCTAGAATCGCAGTCAAAGCTGATTCGAAAGACCGCCGCCGTTCGCCAGTTTCTGTGTTTACTAGAAGCACGCAAACGCAACTCTGCCGTCGTCATTATGGCCCCGCCCGCCGACTCTATAAATGATGTGATTGGCCCGTCCAGATTCTGAGGAATACAGCTCAGAAGGGTATTGAGAGTTCCTAGACGACACTTGCGGGCAGATAAAATTTGCTGCCGCTAGGGTGCGTCTAGATTTCTAGGCTAGAAAATAGCACTATTTGTTTCACTGCATCATCAGAAATAAAACACACACAATTACCCAATATGCTTACAAAATCTTTTAATAATATTTTAATAAAGGTTGTCGAATCTCAAAAAATTGTCATTGTATTAACTCAAAATTTTAATTACAATGAACTGTAATGTTTAATGAATGAACTCAAAATTTTAAGGCAACCAGGTAACTTTTTTTCTAAATAATTTTTTACAGTGTAAAGATAATAAATTCAGTCATGATTAAGTGCAAATGACTTTACTCTTATAAGACCCATCTTGATTTCATTTATACATAATTTTGCCAATACGGTCTTTCTCTGACAAAGTTTAGATAAAACGTTTCTCCTTCTATTTGACGAGCATATATGTTTTAAACCATAAAGGCTCTTGGCTAATGGCATTGATGTTGCACAGAAAGTCCTTTAGAGTGGAAAAGGGTTCTTTAGATCAATGAAAATGTTCTTAACACTCTGGGGAAACACATTTTCTTTTAAGAAATGATTACTGAAAGGTTCTTTGGGCAATCTAAAAATGGTGCTTGGCATCACCATTAAAAACCTCTTTTGGAACCTTTACTTGTGTGAGTGGTCTGATTCATTTCATTTTATGACCCTACCAGACTTGCTGTTTTATGATTGCAACCCACCTTTTGAGATCTAAAGCATGCACTTTTTCTCTCATGGTCTCTTGACTTTTCGCATGTTTTTGAGAAATCTACAAAGTAAGGAATCAAGTTTCATGTCACTATTCAACATCGTGTTCCCCATCACCACACGTTCACTGATTCAAGCAACAGCTGTCTCTGAAGTTCAGGTTGTCAATTGGTAAACAGAAGCATTTGGGTGAGTTTGCAGTGTTGTCTGCTCAAAGTTGAGTGAGGAAATATAGGGTTGCAGTGAACAATTTCAGCCTGACAGGCTACAATTAGGCAGGGTTTATTTGTTATTCTTGGAAGTGCCACAAAGGTGGCAGCTTTCAGGAGATTAGAACTTGGTGTTTGCTAAGAACACTGAGTTGAAGAGGGTTGTGTGTGCTTCTGGAAAGATAAATAGCATAGTGTGTCATTTTCACTTTAAATTTTGCTTTAATTTTATAACGCTCTAATTATTTTGCTAGCTTTAATATTTGGGAAGATTTGGTGCAACACTGTCAACTTAAGTTAATTACTTATTGCTCTGTTGTGCATCCTGCAGTGTGTGAGGCTGTTTATGTAACAACGCAGCAGTGTGTAGTCTATCTAAAATGCTTTTGGGTGCCCCTCTGCCGATCCAACTGGTGGTTTCTTATTAGATGCTGTCAACTTGAATTACATCCGTGTAGCATTAGATGAAATTCACACAAAAAAAATGAAACGTTATGTGTGGTGAAGCTCAAACTTCCTCTTCAAAAGCTCTGCTACATGACTGTGCTATAGAGAAAGATTGATAAGTGAAAGGTGAGGGCTGTTTTTTAACATTAGAGAACAGAAAATCCATATAATATTAACTTTCATCTCCGACTTGGGACTTTTATGAAGGGATGATTTCAGGAGATTATCAGCCTACATTTTACCTTTATTTCTGCAATAGAAAAGGCATTCACTGTTGGCTGCAGTATTATGGCATGAAAACTAGAACTTTACATTGTCTTAAAATATATGAATGATGCCCTAGCAACTGTTGTGGATGGTTACAAGGCTGGTTAAATTGCTATGCAGTTGCTATAACTTTACTTTGTTTTCTCATTTATTGACTGACAGCTCTCCTCTCCTTCTCTCTTGTTGAGGGAAGTTTTGTGTAAGTGCAGAGGCACTGTGTAAACATGGTGGTTATTATAATTCTAGAATAATTGTGAGCAGGCATCTACTCATCTCACTTGCACAAAGCTGATTCAGTCAGAACAGATTAAAAACCTCCAATAATTAAATGTTAAATCATACAAATATACTTTATGTATTTAATCTCACTTTATTAACCAATGTCTTTGCTGCTGACCTCCAAAGATCCAATTCAACCATAACATTTTTCAAAAATGAATTTCGATAAACATCACGTGTGTTTAATTTTGTGTGTTTTTTACTGCTGGAGTAAGAGTGTTGAACCCTTTTCTGCGGTATCTTCTGTAATCCAGAATGACAGCACTGTTATTATTAAAAACAAACAAGCAAGCCCAGCGCATGGAATAAAAAGTGAAGTAAAAACATAGCTCATTACTTTCCAAAAAAATTGAGAGTGACGCAAGTAATGCATTACTTTCAAAACTACATTTCCCCAACACTGTATGTGAGTGTGTTGCTCTGTAATATTCTGGGCCCGTATTCTTAAAAAATCTTAAAAGGGTTGCTCATAGTGACAAAATTCTTAGAAATGTGGACGTTTCCTCTTATAATTAAAGAAAAGATCCTAGCAAAGAAAAATGTCGTTCAGAAAGCATCTTAAACCTTAAAGGGGGGGTGAAACACTCAGTTTCAGTCAGTGTCATGTCAATCTTGAGTACCTATAGAGTAGCATTGCATCCTGCATATCTCCGAAAAGTCTTTATTTTTTTTATAATTATATAAGAAAGATGCGCTGTTCCGAGTCTTTCCGAAAAAAGCCGAGCGGGTGGGGGCGTGTCGTGTGAGCGGAGCTAAATAATGACGTGTGCGCGCCGCTGTTATTGTGTTGAGTGCGTCGTAATGCTGTGTCATCCCTAACAGCGGGAAAAAACTTTATTCAAAATAAAAATATGGCTTTTAATCAGATACAGCCATACATCTATGATCCGGAATCAGACCCACAGGCTGCAGTTGAACAGGAGCAGCAGCAAAAACGACTAGAGCAGGACGTCTCTATGTGGTACAAGTTATACACTAACTATATAATATGCTTAGCGACTTGTGTTATTTACATATTTATACTTGAATTATATCGTCGTATTTTTGTCTTTGAAGGTGTACATGTGGGAAGTGCAGTTGTGCACGTGTGTTTGTGTGTTTACGCGTGGTTTATGTAGACAGTAAGCGGACCGGTTTTGCACGGCAGGTTAAGTTAGTGTTTACATAGAAAGACACGGAATAGTAGCGCATTTGAATGAAGAAGCGCGCTTATTTAATTCAACATATTTCCCCACTCTTTGTGTATTGTTGTTTGGAGTGCTTTTACAATACACAAACATAAAGTTACACATATAGTGGCCAGCTAAACAAATGTACACGCACTACACATCGCATGCTCCATTGATCAATTAACTATACGTGATCATGTTTGGGCTACTTGATGAGCATTGGCAAAAACACAGACATTTGAAGCAGTCTTACTCATCGCCTGCGGTTCTAACGTTGGGACCTTTATCGTTGGGACTGCTCCATCCTTCAGCAGTAGGCGATCGGAAAATCCGGCGTCGAGCTGGGCCTTGTTTATGAAACAGTCGGCACCGAAATGCAGTGAACAGACATAAACCTTTGCGCAACTCAGTTGCTGATCCGGAAAAGCAAATTCCATCCACTGTTGCCTTAACGCGGGGTTTTTTGGCAATCTGTACAGGACTGTCTTGGTCTGGTAACCAAAAACGCACTTTTTTGGTGACATTGTTAATTTCTTGAAGTCACATCACCTGTGCAGCGCAGCCTACGAGCCCCGCTTTGATGGGCGTAGCCTGTTGCTTTCGCTCTCTCTCTCACGCTCTTCCGGTAGAATTGTCCGTACGGCCCATACAAGGAAATTCCGACCTTTTAACGTCAAGTGGACCCATGATCGAAAAAAACTTGCCGAAACTTATGACTAACCGGAAGTAGTATTTTTGACAATGAAATACTCCCATCAAACGTCCACCTTAACTTTTGAAACTTTGTCCATGTTTAGTATGGGATTCCAAGTCTTTAACAGTGTAAAAAGATCAGTATGCATGAAACAGCATTTCACCCCCCCTTTAAAAGGTCATTTGGTCCAAAATTGTTAGGAGAATGGACGAGGACTTTCAAAAGGCTTTTTTAGCTGCGGAGAAAATGGACGAAACTTGAAGATAGAGAAGAAATGTGTTGCACACAACGCATGACAGTGAGTTAATAAGACGCTACACATTAGATCATGCAGGGATCATGTTTGTGACCAATCTTATTATAGACATGCTAACATCTGAGACAGCGCAGAAATGCCATAGTGCCAGAAATGGAAGTAATCACTACATTAACATATTTAACACCTGGAAAAAATGCAACTATGCAGCAGTGATGGTTTAGGGGTGCCACAAGTGATTACAATTACAGCATTTTCAGAAGCGTATTGTGCTGCTGTTCATTTCCTATCAAATATCATGAAGTATGTTAAGTATAGAGCATGGTAAATAAAAAATAAAGAATATATATACATGTATGTGTGTGTGAGTACGGTATTTTGAAGCAAAATTAGGAGTTTTCTGAGAGGATTCTGAGAAGCTTTAAGAATACGGGCCCAGGGCTCATATTTATCAAGCTTTAAATATGCAAAATCAAAATTTATCAAGCAAAATTGAATTTTTTAACTTTTAGTATGACTGTGTTAGCCTTAAAGTTATTAATAAGCTGGTATGTTCCAAAACTATGACAAATTTTGCATTTAGGAGATATAAGCATTCAAAATGTACAGTCTCTCACTTCTGCTAAAACGAATCTCAGATTTTGGTGACATCATCGGAGACTTCACTTTCTCGTCAAATCTCAAAGTGCTCTCTAGAATCTAAAGCCCGCCCCCTACACTGCTAAGGCGGCTGAAATCGGTCATTTGTTAACACACATTTACTCATTTATGGTGAAAGGCAAATAGCATACTATATATGTGATAGGAAACAATTCAGTGTAAATATGCTTTCATTTGAGGCGAATGAAGTCTGTTTTCACATTAGTTTCACACACCACAGCACGTGAGCGCAGCGCGGATCATATGCGCGAGTCGGCTCGGCACAGACAACAAACATATCGACCCATTTGAATTCTGCACAGAATGTTGCATTTCAAAGCGATATGGGCATGTTTTCCATAAGTATGTAATCGTGTCAGGTCAAGTCCAATGGATTCATAGACCCAGAAAACATGGGGTTAATCAACAAGATTACTTGGCTAGGTCAAATAATAAAGGTTAAGATATTTTAAGGGCTTCCTGCCCATCTTGGACGCCATCTTGAAAATTACACCTTTCTCATGGTCAGACTTTGGTAAACTTTTAGTATGTTATTAATGACACCTACAAAAACAGCTGAGAAACCTTTTGTTAAAGTTTTTAGGGTTAGGTGTTTTTTTCCCATATATATGCAGCTGCCAATGAATGAAATTTACTCCTACTTTCAAACTTAAGTATAAAAACAAGTTAACAAATTTCTTAGAGCTAAGAATCGCTCTTACTCTCCCAGTTATTTAAGACAGCTCGAGAGGTCTCTCAAGTGGTTAAGAGTTGCCAGTATGGGCTTGTGATGGCACTGAGGAGACGGTGACATGCGCAAATCTTTTAAGAGAGGGAGAATGTGTTCGAAATGTTTGACAATGAGCAGTTAATAAAACGGTTTATACAGAGCAGGCATCATCTTTTCCAGCGCTGGTTAATGTTGGGCTTTAAAAAAACATTGCTGTTCGACTAATTCAGCAAGCAGTGGCGATCGCTTCTTCCTCCAGCCAGTTCGGTTTTCTTTTGGAATCCATGGTGGCTGATTATTTAAAAAAAATCTAGGCCATATATAGGCAGGTCAGTTAACAGCACACTAGTTTAAAAAGTGTAATTAGGACATGATGGAAAACGTGTTTATCTTTCATTTCAAATGTGTATATATTCTCTTGAAAAAAATATATTTTCAACTGCGTGTTGAATGTAAACTCCTCTTAGGAATTTCTCAATTCAATGTGAATTTATCTGAGAATATTCTTAAATAAGGACATCTATTCAGTGATTGGTTCATGTCTATGATGACATCATCCAAAATCCTGTCTGTGGCACAGCAAAGTGTCGTGAATCAACTCTAAGACTGACACTAAGATTTAGTCCTACGCTTTACTTAAAGTATGATTAAGATCCTTGGTAACTCACTTTTAAGCGCAGCTTTGAGCCAAGAATTTTTTTACTCTTAAGTCAATTCTTAGCTGTGTAATTGTGAGTAATTCTCAGAAGCTTGATAAGTACGGGCCCTGGTCTCTATGGCTCAGATCTCGCCGTTAGTGTAAGTCTATAGGAAGTTTTTTGTTGCCCGTCACATCATATGGGATTGCTTAGAGGGGTAATAGCGTATTTGATAGGCTGAATGTCCATAAATGCAGAACAGATTACAAATTAAAGTTTAGGGTTGAGGTTTTGATGTTTTGGTATAGTTAATATAACCCAAACAATACACAAACATTGTGTTTTGGTAAGGACAAGCTGCAGGGATGACCAGACTTTATAAGTAAAGGTCTGGCTATGGGAGACTAGAGCAGAAAATAATGGGAATGTTCTAAGCAAGCTCCAGTCATTAAGTGTTTCTTGTGAGAAAGAAATTAGGATTCTTTCTTGAAAGACTTCAGCCAGCTACACACTGTTATGCTTCAGTAAAATGTCATTCTCGGTTATGAACAATTGCTTATTTTCTTGATTTGACACTTGATGACAAAATGATGTGTCAACCACAACACAAGAGTAATTTTTTTGCCATTTTTCTAATGGCATAATAATTAATTGTACACATGCAAAGTTTGTAATGATTTGCTGGGTATTAAAAGTCAGCTGGAAGGAATCAGAGATCATATGCTGGCCTTTATTCACACCCACAGGACATCAGCAGCAGAAGAACCACCTGTGGAGACCTGTCCAAATACAGACGCTCGCTAATTACTGCACTAGTGCTAGTGATTCCATAAAACAAGGACAATATGATAAAGACTAAAACAACTGTGATTTTATAGCTTATTTAATTTGAACTTTATACAAATCCATTTGGAATGCAGGTACATCTGGATTGGTTAGATCAGAAACTTGTATGTTAGGTTTATTTTTGAACTCTTTACAATAAATATTGAGGTCAGGACAATTAAATGGGATCATCTTTTGAATGATATTTATGTGATAATGCTCAAACATTCGTGATGCATTAATACAATTTGTACCATGTATCAAAGGGATTTCTTTACTCCTTCATAGATGTTTCTCGTCTGGGAACCGTTTCTTCATTTGGATTGTTTGGTGTTTCTTCTCTTCAGTTCACCTCACTCATTCAGGTCAGGGAACTGAGACAGCTGTGCCAGAAGCTTCTTTTTGAGCTCAGTGACTCATTTTTGTGTTGATTTTGATGTTTGATTTTTTTAATCATTATCCTGATGGAAGATCCAATCACGGCCCATTATAAGATTTCTAGCAGAAGCAGTCAGGTTTTGATTTGCTAGAATCCATGATGACTTGTATCTGAAAGATGTCCAGGATCAAAACGATTAAAGATCACACTTTACTTTTTATCCCTGTTTGCACCAAACCCATCTGGTGAGTTTGCTGCAAAAAAAGCTCTTTTTATAGTTTCCTCTGACCACAGAGCCAGGTCCCTTTTGAAGTTCCAGTCGTGTCTAACAACTGAATATACTGGAGTTTTTTGGATGAGCGACGAGATTTTTTCTTGAAACCCTCCCAAACAACATGTTTTAGTCTTTCTAACCCCAAGGCTAAACTAATCTCTGCAATTCTCCATCTGCAATCCTTGATGAGTCTTTGTTCACTCAATTGGCCTTGAGATTTTGTCCTTTGTGTTTCCCTCATATTTATACTCGTGTGAAAGTCATGGTTGATGGCCAAAAAAAAAAAAACCTTTAAAAAAATATGAATAGGAATATACTTCAGAGATATTTTACTCAAAAAAATGTCTAGGGTTGCCAATAATTGTGGCCAACGTGAGCTAGAGAACCATTTATTGCATAATGCCCCCCCCCCAGCCCAATTTCTATTATTTTACTTCAATGAAAGGTTATAATTCTGTGAATATTTTGAGTGAAAGATCAAAAGGATTAACAATGCAGATTTATTTTCACAGCTGCCTTTGCTCATATTTACCAAGGGTGCCAATATTAGTGGAGGGCTGTGTGTGTGTGTGTGTGTGTGTGTGTGTGTGTGTGTGTGTGTGTGTGTGTGTGTGTGTGTGTGTGTGTGTGTGTGTGTGTGTGTGTGTGTGTGTGTGTGTGTGTGTGTGTGTGTGTGTGTGCGTGTGCGTGTGCGTGTGCGTGTGCGTGTGTGTGTGTGAAATATCAGGACACAAATGTCTATAATGACATGGGTATGACGCAGGTATTACAAGGAGAGGGTGAAATATGAGGACATTACCCATGTCCCCATTTTTCAAAATGCTTATAAATCATACAGGATTTTTTTTTTTTTTTTTTTTTTGTGAAAGTAAAAATGCAGAATGTTTCCTTTGATGGGTAGGTTTAGGGGCAGGGGCAGTGTAGGGGGATAGAAAATACTGTTCATATAAAAACCATTACGCCTATGGAATGGCCCCACATTTCACAAAAACAAATATGTGTGTATAATTTATTTATTTTATTATTATTTTTTATGTTTCTGTCCTTTAATAAAAACCACTCGCCCTCTCTCTTGCAGTGACATCACTTCTCTGATGACCTGTTTACTAGCGTGCGGACTGCCCTACATTTTTTTCCCGTTTCGAGAAGCCATTTCACCTGGAGATGTACGTCACAAAGGGAAGAAAATAGCATAGCAACTTCGGTCTCATGCTGACTTTAACGAACATGCTTTCATAGCCGGTACAGTGCATTTTCATTTAATCAATACAAAGCACAAAAATATATATGAACAGCTGCTTTCTTTATTCCTTCAAAAAATTCATATGTCTATATATTCCTTTTACGCATTCCTAATTTTGAGTGTTTTTTTTTATTTTTTATTGCTGCCATAAATGTAATACTCTATATGCCGATTTCTTTTGACTCTCATACAGGTGAAATGTAATTACATTCTCTCGTGATTTACTAATGTTTCTGTTTCTTTGCTGCTTCACCTCAGCTGTATTATTTTTAGAACGCATGTGGGCTGTATTTCAGTATTTTTTTTCTTTTTGCAGTAACGTTATGTTCCCGCTCCTTATGGCCCACTTTCACTCTCCTGTGACACTGTGTTGGTATGGAGGAGCTGAATAATCCAGATCTCCACTTTAAAGACACAGTCCACCAGCGCTGAATCCCCTGAAGAACTGGTTCCCGCTGAGGTCATAGTTTGTTTTCAAACATCTGCTGAAATCAGAATAGAAAAGGAGAGACATGTTCATAATGTATGATGGTATTTGTTCTTGCATTTTCCCTGAAGGCCGTGTTTTTTAAAATGGCTGCCAAATACAATTTAAAGCTTTTTTTGTTTTTGTTTTAGTAAATGTTTAGTTTTTTCATTAAAAAAGAAATTCCACAAAAATGTTAGATTATTAGAATGACACTTTCTGAAGGATCATAAGACAGTGAATAGAGAGTAATGATACTGAAATTTCACCTTTACCATCACAGGAATAAATTACATTTTTGCAATATATAAAAATAAAAAACATTATTTTAAATTAAAAATGTTTTACTGTTTTTACTTTGTTTTTGACAGCTTTATTATAACTAAAACTGAAAGTAAAACCATAAAAAAAGTTATAAAATAAATGTAATATAAATAAATAAAACTGATTTCATTGCAGCTATTTGCCAAGAATATTTTAAGTTGGTTTAACTTGATGTACTAAAATAACTAAAACTGAAAATAAAAATATAATTTTGTTACTAAAAACTATTAAAAATGACATGAAACACACACAAAAAAATACTATTTTTTTTAAATAAATAATATATATATATAATCTCAAAATATTAATAAAAACTACTGTATTATAGTATCTCAATAATACCATAATAACACTGGCTTCTGATCAAATAAATGCAGCATTGGTGAATATAAGATACACACACATCAAACACATTAACACATTATTGAACGTCAGTATAACTCTGCTTGTCTGATTTTAGAAGAACACTACAGCAGATAGATGACCTCAAAGCTAACGGTCATGAACTATAAGCCACAAAAGTCACTTTTCTGTTTTATTTTGTCCATCAGTGACATTTGGTTTTTCTCATAGTGACAGTTTTGAAAGGAGTAGTACAGTCAGAAAATGTCACAGCATAGCATGTCAATGTGGACAGAAGTTGATGCTGATATGAAATCAGTCTTATGGTGTTGTGTGATATTTTAAGACGGATGGAACGGTGTCTGACGCTGGTCTAGGATCAGCGAAATGTCCAACCAGATGGGCGCTGAGATGTTTGCTAAAGGGCAGCTCTCCTGGGATATCTGCCATCTCTCATCCTGCTGATGTCCTGATGCCAGGCGGGCGCAGAACCACAGGAGAAGCAGAAAAATAGCACTGCTCTATAAAAAAAATATTCTTTTGTCAATTTCTGTACACATTTGATTCAATTTAGGTGTTGTTTGACAACACTTTTATTATAAATATAAAATACAAATGCTGATTTATTCTGCGTCAGTAACTAATACTTTTCTTTCCCACTCCTGCCCTATAATCTTATTTGTACGTTGCTTGTTGAAATGCTCGGATTCAACTGTAATACTACACACGGTAACATCAGCTCTGTACCTGAATACAGCACTGGAACAGGCAGCACTTATATTTGCAATATTTTTTTTTTTTTTTTTTTTGGTCTCCTTGTAGAAATACTCTTACTTTGCTTTGAAGAGTTGAAAATTATCTAAATATTTTGCATTGTGAGTGATTGCTGTTTGGGATTCTTGGGATTTTTCGTTAGTTTCACAGCACATTTGGAGAGTGATCTTTCATTTTGTGAATTATTTAATTTGCATGGATTAGGCATGTTGTTGTGTGGTTGCTAGGGTGTTCAAGGTGGTTGGATCATGTTCCCAGCTTACAAAATATCTTCTAATAATGTTTTGCTAAAGTTCCCATTAAGTTATAAAAACTTAATTTCTAAATGTCCTCTTAAAGGAACACTCCACTTAAAAAAAAAAAAAAAAAAAAAAAAAAAAAATATATATATATATATATATATATATATATATATATATATATATATATATTTTTTTTTTTTTTTTTTTTTTTTTTTTTAAAGCTTATTTTCCAAGTCCCTTAGACTTAAACAGTTGAGTTTTACCATTTTTGAATCCGTTCAGCCGATCTTTGTATCTGGCGGTAGCACTTTTAGGATAGTTTAGCATACATCATTGAATGGGATTAGACCATTAGCATTGCACTCAGAAATGAACAAAGACTTATAAGATAATATTTTTTCTATTTAAAACTTGACTAGTTACATCATGTACTAAGACAAACGGAAAATTAAAAGTTTAGATTTTTATACCGATATAGATAGGAACTATTTTCTGATTCCTGCGTAATAATCATGGCAATTTGTGGTCGTACCATGGGTTCAGCGGCGCGATGATATTACGCAATGCACACAGTCCTCAGATAGGTAAATTGCAGCCGACAAATTATGTAGTGGATTTACTGTTCAATTAGCCATGTGTGTGTGTCGTAAAAAGAAACGATTTTTCGTATCATAACAAGCAAAGAGTCTCAACTGAAGAAAAAAAAATGCTGCCTGCCAAAAAGCTCTCTAGCGCCCTCCAAATCTAGACGCACCCTAGCGGCAGCAAATCTAATCTGCCCGCCAGTGTCGTCTAGCAACTCTCAATACACTTCTGAGCTGTAAGAACTAAACTCTGGTCAGGCCAATCACATCGTGTCTAGAGTCGGTGGGCCGGGCTTAACATAATGACGGCCGAGTTGCACTTGCGTACTACTAGTAAACACAGAAACTGGCGAACGGCAGTCTTTTGAGTCAGCTTTGACCGCAACTCTGGAAGACTTGGAGTTAAGCTTTTCTCTGAGAAAAGAACAAAGAACGGCACTGAAGTCATTCTTAAGAAGGTAAAATGTGTTCAGAGTTTTGCCGATCAGATACGGCGAATGTTTAATCTATCAACAAGCTCTGTTTCACCTTCGTTGCTCTGGTTGGCGGTAACGCTATCCTATCACGTGCAGAGGGAGTTTGAAAGACGACCATTTATCCCGCCCCTCGGATTGAGCCCTGTCAATGGTGAGTTTCCAGACCAAACATCTTGATATGGGTCTGGCTTGTCAGGCTAGCAAACTTCTGCTCAACAAACACATGGTTTGAATTGTATTTTATTGGCTTAGAGGGCTATTCAAATCACTAACCCCAAGAATCAGCAACATATATGCATGGAAAGATTGCAAATATGATTCTTGACAAGTCTGATCTTCATTTTAGGATGTTGCAGTCAGTCCCAGTGTAAAGAGTACAAGCAAATTACATATTCAAATTGCTAGAGCTTACTCATTTGATGTCTCATTGTCATAGACTATTGCATAAAAACAAATTGATTTCCTTTGTGTGTGTGATTGAGGGTGATGTTGGGAAGCCTGTCAGAATGACATTCTCTTTGGTTTCATTTACGTGTTGAGAGAGAATTGTGTGCGTGCATTTGCTCATAATTGTCCTTGTGAAGGAGTGTTTTCTTGCAGAGGAATCTCCACACATCATATTTAACTAGAGGTGACACATAATTTACAATTGGTTGGATGCCTGAAAATGGGATTTAAATTATGCAAAGGCTTCACTAGGTGCTGGGTCATTTGGTATGCTGACATTTACTTGCCGACTGTACAGCCAAAATGAAAATCAGAGCTACTAACCAGGAACGTGTAAGAAATATAAAATTATGTCAAAGAGCAGAACATTTCTCGATGCAGGATTCGGCCCACAAACCATTTATCCACACTGGGTTATAAACACTTGTGCTCAGCCAAAACCTCTCCTCCCACGCACCATATTTGCTATTGCTGCATGCATGGGCAAGCATTCATCTGTCTTTACTTCAGCATATGCAGGGGATCAACCCGGCTTGCATTTATGTCTTATTCTTTACTGGACAAAGAATTTTGCTAGCTTCCTGGTTTCTGCTCAGCAGATTTGTGCATTTTTTTCCAGAATGCTCCAATCTTGTGGCCATGCTTTCAACAAATTCTTGGTATATGATTTTATGAGAATTTGAAGGGTTCACGTACAGTTTTTTAATACTTCAGAGGCATAGACATATGTCTAATATAACTAATTTTTCATCTAAAGACTTGAACAGAAAGAAAATTTTGCAACCAATATCAATATTCTGACACTATATTATTTTTTATGAACGTGAAGGTCAGGTATGATGACCCATGCTGCATTTAACCCATTCAAGCACTGTAAAAAAAAAAAAAACACGCAGCCATTAATCTTTGAATGCTCATAACATTCTAAACATTTGTCCATCTTCTAAACTGTAAATGTGTGTCATTAGTGATTCAGGGAATGAACCAACTCCTACTTCCAGAATCATTTACTTCAGTAGAGCCTACTAATCATTAGGTGACATGTCTGAACAAAGCATGTTTTCTTTTGTGTTGTCTTTAGGTGATGTACTTCATCTGTTCAACAGCACGGAGCACTTAAAGCCACACCGAGCAGTCCAAACTGACATGGTTTCTCTGGTCCTTCGATGATTTATTCTACATGCTAGAGCAAACACCACTGTGTGTGTGTGTGTGTGTGTGTGTGTGTGTGTGTGTGTGTGTGTGTGTGTGTGTGTGTGTGTGTGTGTGTGTGTGTGTGTGTGTGTGTGTGTGTGTGTGTGTGTGTGTGTGTGTGTGTGTGTGTGTGTGTGTGTGTGTGTGTGTGTGTGTGTGTGTGTGTGTGTGTGTGTGTGTGTGTGTTGCGTTGCGCTATCAATGGCAGCAGTGAGAAGCCAATGCAACACACTGCTAAAGGCTGATCCTGACATATCGATTTGTCTTGCGTGTTGAGTGTGTGGTGTGTGTCTTGCATACTGAATGAATATGTGTGGGTTTGTATTTCATGCTGAGTGATATTTATCCCAGCAGTGTCCACATATATTGACCGGGGAACCTCCGACAAGCAAAACCCACCTCTGTTCTCCTCTAAAATTTTCTCCCCTGGCCTCCAGTTTCTCTCTACATACTAAATAAGATTTTGTATTTAACAAAGCATGCCTCATCTAAATGCCCTTGTAAGTCGATGTGTGCATGTGTGTATGTGTGTGTGGCTTTTGCTGGCCATTCTCCCTCCGTATCATTGTGCCTTCTTCAGATGAAAGCAAAGTAATTAGCATGTTAATTGTATTCTAATTAAGTGAACCCATTTCATTTCTCCTACAATGCTCTCTCTCTAATCATCCGTTCTTTCTCCTTTTTAGAAATGGATGGGCATTGGGCAACAACAGTGTGCTACATACACATATGGTGAGTAGTTCAATATAATTATTCAATAATACAATATAAGAATTTCACAACTAATTTCACAAATTGTATTGAGGGGTATTGAAAGCACTCTAACTTTGCACCTATAAAGTAATGCTAAAAGTGTCCCATTCAGAATTGTCATAAGAAGCTTTTCTTCGTCACTTCATGCAGAGGAAACCCTCCATAACTTTACGTGAAAGAACTGACTGTGCATAATTCACGGAGCGAATATTAACCCTGCATTACTTTACACCAGATTAAATAACCATCTGCATCCATTCTCAGATCATTAGTATAATCTCACGTGAGATAAATGTAACATTTGCGAGCAGGATTTATGAGACATAATGCTCTTATTGAGGCGCAATAAAGATGAACACGCATGTATTTGTAATGCAAAAACAAGAATATTGTTACACTGTAAAAAATGTTTTCAAAAATAAGTTACCTGGTTGCCTTAAAATTCATTGAAATTAGTTCATTGAAATTAAAAAATTGAGTTAATACTGAACATTTTTGAGAATCGACAACGTTTATTCAAATATTATTAAAAGATTTTATAAGCATATTGGGTAATTGTGTGTTTTATTTGTGAAGACGCAGTGAAACATGCCAAATTGTGCTATTTTTATGAGTTCAGATATGAGTTTCTATTTATTAAACCAATTTTCTTCATTGTATCAACTCAATTTTTTATTTCAATAAACTCAAAATTTTAAGGCAACAGGGTTACTTACTTTTTTACGTTAAATCAACAATATTTTTTAAAGTGTACAAATAGGACTAGGGTTGACAAATGCTCCATTACTACTGGTACCAGTTGATCATAAAAAATGTTGAGGATATCAGCATTTCTGTCACTGGTAGTACAGACTACTGGGTATATTCGGTACCTGCCCATAGACGCTGCCTTCAAATGCTCTCATTCATGTTTGTTTGAGCATTCTCTGATGTCAACATTTTCTATTTACAGCATGGTTACAAGCATTGAGCATTGAAGCCAACTAGAATCATTTCTGTTGAGCATGTGAACACATATAGAAATATATTTCTGTGATTGGTATATATGAAGCTTTGACGTGTGTATGATCAACGCTTCGAAAACATGCTTAGATGACTTGACGCTCTTCAGCGAGTGCTTCCACAGATACATACGGGAGCGTTTGAAATCAGATGTCTATCCGCGGATATATTAGGGATCTGCTGATAGACACCTGCTTTCAAACGCTCCCATGTGCAATTGTGGAAGCACTCTGAAGAGCATCCACATTGTCTGTTTACACCATATTTTTGAAGTGTTGATCATATTTGTCAATGCTAATCATATATACCAATCACAGAAATATATTTTGAGTGGTATAATAAAATAAAATAAACTCCCATTATAAGAAAAGAACTATCTTAATTGTACAATCAGTCTCTTATTTACATTATTTTACACTTTCAATGTTCACTAGCAATGTTGATCAAAAACCTTGTTTATTTTCAGCAATGTTTCTGACTAACTTACTGATTAGCACATCTGATAGGTCATTGTGTTCACGCGCTCAACAGAAACTATTCTGATATGTTGAGCGCATGAACACAACTCAAAATGCTAGAGGGAAATGCTGGGATCCTCTAGGGGTGACCCCTAATAGTCGAAGATTTGATGCATCGATATGCGGGACCGGATTCGACCACCAATCTCACGGTCGAATCTTCGCCGGTGTTATGAAACGAGGATCATACCATTTTGGCAATATGAGGGTGCTCAATATTAATGGGGTGCGTCTCGATCAGCTCCCTAGTTCAGTAGTCAGGGCACTGATCAGGGAGTCAGCCCATTGACTTACGTCCTGATCAGTACCCTGACTACTGAACTAGGGAGCTGATTGAGACGCAGGCAGTGTTAAAAAGATGTGGCGCAGCGCTGAGCGATCCCTTTAAGGGCGCTGAGCTTCGCACCAGACGCGCCGCACCTTAAAAATTCGAACACACACCGGCGGCGGCATCCGCCGCCTGTCCGCAGCGATTAAATTTATATTAGCCTATATTTCCCTCAAATCGTGAATGTACTGATTTCACCCTGTGCTACAAGATACACTCATCGTGCAGCTCTTCTGTCAGAGGTCGATTCAAAATTGAGCATGCGTGTATTATATGCACGTCTGGTGTGAGAGACGGCGCTGAGCTTCAGTCCGGTGTGCGACCCCCTTTAGGCACAATCGGCTTAAGAACGTGCATGTAAACGCACTCAGTGCTCATTTCCTCTCTGGGCAGGTTTTTTTTTAGGTTCATTTATCAAAATGTTCTTTTATATATTTGTATGATGTTCTGTATTTCGATCCCGGCTTTAACATGTTATGAGAAAACGGTTTATGAATGTTTATCCACCACATTACCTTTTATTTAAACCTAAATAAGAAAGCCATTGTCTGTTCGTCTGTCAGTTGGCAGGCAGTTTTGGTCGCTTTATTAAAAGTTGTTGCTGTGTGCAATGTGTAAAGGAAAATAAAAATAGTTTTACCCTCGTGCTGACTAGTGTCGTGCCCCTCCCAACCCATTCACACACACAGAGATGATTCGACTATCGGTCGACCATAGAGAGATTCGACAATTCTGATTCGAATGTCTAAATCCTTAGTCTAGGACAGCCCTAGTATCCTCACATTTTTACAATTTCAATACCGAAATTTTACCAAAATACCAATTACAGTACAGTACTTTTGACAAAAATACATCATTCAGATCATCTCGATGCTGGGCCTTGTGACAGTGGTGACAAACGGGACTACCGTAATAGAACATCCTGGACTGCAGGGATGTGTAGAAATACTGAATTCTGTTTAATTGTGGCTGCATTTAATGATCGGATGTTGCTTTTTAAAATCAATAATTTGTGCTTTCTAACCGAATCAATGACTACGTTTTTACATGCATACAAATAAGGACTTAATCGCAGTAAAATGCTTACTTGGTACGAGCAAACCTCTTTTGTCCCATTTACATTCAATTTTCATTATTCTGATTATTCACTAAGAATTGTGGCTATTTTTACCGCCATTATTTACATTCCCCAAAGCACAGGCAAATGATGAACTCACATACAGTAAATGTGTTACTAGCCACATTTCAAACTTGCATTAAATGCAAACATATTTTTGGGTGGTACCTAAAAATGTTTTAATTTTGGTGTTTTGACCATCAGTATACATTCATATTGCGCAAAGCAAAAATGTGATGCCTTCTTTACTGGTACAGTATGTTTATGAATCTGTGCCTGACAGCATCCTCCATGGCCGTCACAATCACATGCGCACTTTGTTCAGAGTGGAATAGATGCGATTAGTGCCTGCGTTTTGCGATTAAAATCGGCATACGCTACCTATTTTGCTATGTTTTATGTTTGATGATGCACACTTTAATTTCAAAGTTGCCTAAATCGCATTATAATCATATTATGAGGGTGCATGCACACATAATCAACATCAGAATCTAAATGAATTGAAACTAATTTAAAAAAAATAACACAGAAAAAAAAACAGATTACATTTTCTGTCACAGCCCTAATAAATACACCTGTTTGGACACACATAATTGTGCATATAAAATCTATCTTGTCTCTAAACAAAACTGAAACATTCCTTATCGAATCAATACCAGAATCGAATCAAACTGAATATGAATCTTAAAAAGACTTGGTGAATCAGAATCAATTAAAATCACATTTAGCTACCAAGCCCTACTAAATACGCTAATAGTTTAGACACATTTGACAATGTACAGTCCCTGACAAAAGTCTTGTCGCTTATCTATTTTCTAGAAATACCTGATATTAACCTGACTTTTAATTAATTCATTGGTGTTATAAATAGCTCATATGAAAAGCTAAAACCCTCCCAAATGATGTTTAATGCACTGAAATAAATAATTTTCACAGAAAAAATATTTATCATTTAATCAAGACAGAAAGGTCAAATTTTGGCAAGACAAAAGTTTTGTCGCCTATACAGAAATGGAACAAATTTACAGCAAATACAAAAATATGTCAGCAAATTAAGTTGTGGTGCTGTGAGATCCAAATTTAATATCTTGTATGACTTCCATGAGCTTGAAGGACTGCATCCATGCAGTTTGGCAAGGATTCATACAATTTATTGATGAAGTCATCAGGAATAGCTAAGAAAGCAGTCTTGCATGTCTCCCAGAGTTCATTAATATTCTTTGGTTTCGTCTTCCATGCGTCCTCTTTCATCCTACCCCACATATGCTCAATGATGTTAATGTCTGGTGACTGGGCTGGCCATCCTGGAGCATCTTGATCTTCTTCGCCTTTAGGAACTTTGATGTGGAGATGGAAGCATGCGATTGGAGCACCGTCCTGCTGCAGAATTTGGCCTCTTTTATGGTTGGGAATAAGAGGTAGCTAAGATTTCTTGGTATTTTAGACTATTGATGTTGCCTTCCACCCTGCAGATCTCTCGCACACCCCCATACTGGCTGTAACCCCAGACTTTCCGTCACCAAACTTCACTGTTTTCTGGGTGAATCTCGGATCCATTCTGGCTCCAGTAGGTCTCCTGCAATATTTGCGGCGACTGTGGTGTAATTCAACAGAAGATTCATCTGAAAAATCCACCTTCTGCCACTTTTCCAGCGTCCATCCTTTTAGCAGGCTGTGGGCCTTGGCAAATGCCACACGGTTTTTGAATTGTCTTTTGTTTAGTGCTGGTTTCTTGGCACTGATTCGACCATGGAGGCCATTTCGAGACAGAATCCGACAAACTGTTCTGGTTGACACAGGGACTTCAGATGACCAGGTCTCGTGGAGCTCTGCTGCAGTGGAAAATGGGCTGGCCTTGGATTTTCGAGTCAACAAACGGTCCTCTCGAGCAGTTGTCTTGCGGGGTCTGCCTGACCTGGGCTTGTCAAAAACGTCTCCAGTCCCTTCAAATCTTTTTTTTATCCTCTGTACTTGACGCTGAGACACATTGAAGGTGTCTGCCACATCAGCAGTGGATCTGGTCTTCAGCCTCTTGATAATCAAAACTTTAGTCTCTGGGTGAATCTTAGGCATGTTTGCAGAGGTCTAGTTGCAGTTGATGTGAAGGTCTAGCGTACTGGGGTCTAGCGTACTTTTTATACACACTTGAGACCTAATTGATCCGTTATTAGTCACAGGTGAAGCTCATATGACAAGGTGACAACACTTATTTCTTTGCAAAAATTGACTCAATGGGCTTTAAAGTTTAGTTTTTCACTGAAACATTATCACAAAAGCGGGTGGGATTAAAATGAGCCATTTCTTGTAAAAAAAATCTTGATTAGAAATATATTTCAGCGGCACTTTAGGTCAATTTGTACACAAGCGACAAGACTTTTGTCAGGGACTGTATGTTGCGTATTAGCCTTTTGATCTAAAGGTTAAAATTATTGAAATTAGTTTTGAAGATAATGAATAAGTGTGCCTACTTAAATTTTGCAGTCGAGATTCAATATTTTATTGCGTGATTTTTATAATGAACTTGAAAAAAACATTCTTACAGTTATCAGCATTTTACTATATGAATTCACTCATTTTGACTCACTTGCCATGTTATATAAAGAGCTCTTTAATCTCTGCGTGTGGCGTTTTGAATTAAATTTTTCACATATGCTTTCCCTTAACTTTACTGTCATAAGAATATGTAGCCCTGACAACTGATATACAACAGATACATGTCCCGAATGTCATCACAGAGTAACATGTGTGACTGCAGGACCCAGTACAGGATATCAGACCACTCATCAGACAGCAAAGGCATCATAGCAGGGTGACAGACTGATCTGGAGGTTAGAACCAGATGAAAGTGATGGACACTATGGAGAAGAGACTCTTCACAGCATTATACCTTCAGCATGGCAGCTCTGATCAAAGCCTGGAGCAGTACAGAAAGTACTCAGCAAAGGGAGAGGGAAAGACAGCAAGCGAGGTAGTATAAAATACCTTTCCAAGCAGACCAGTGTCTTTGTTACGATGCCATTTTCCCTTTCACTGCAGACTTGGCACAAGCACACATACAGAGCTTTTGTATTTTTCTACTTCTTTCTCCAGGATGTGAATGAGCACTGCTGGCTGTGGGTCCAGTGACATTTGGGGCCAACTGAATTCTGGTCACCGCGTTCACTGTTAATATGCTGTATTTTGACATTCATCCAGAATATTTCAGTCAAAGGTCTGCAGTGTGTTATATAGTTCCTGGCCAGCAGTTCTGTGGCACAGATTGGACCAAAGTCTGTGATTAAGTGTTCTTAAACTCAGATTCTGCCCTGGAGTATCAGAACTCGTTTGTATCCAAGTCGATCCATTATTAATGCATGTTAAATTATGCAAATCTGCCCGCTAATAGAATTTCTCACATTCTAGAACATTCTTCGGGAAATGTGTCCAACTGCGTCTGTAATTTCCACCAGGTCTGAATTTCAATCATCTTGACTGATGAAGGTTTTATTTTTAGAGATCAGGGCACGATCATTGGTATGTGGTAGCAGAGTCAATTTTAGAACCTCATCAAATCTCTGTCTATTGAAATCAAACAGAAAAATGTCCATTGTTCCATTAAAAAATGACTAATTAACATGTTCTTGTTGCTTATTGGTGTTTTATAATCTACAGAAGTAGTAGCTACAAAACTCTTGTTGCTTGTTCAGTTTACCTAATTAAATTAAAAACCCACACATGACATGGTATATCATGGCCACGAATGAACAATTCATTGCCTTATATTTTGTCATGATTATGGTTTTGTGTTTCCCAGTCTTGGACTTTTACGTTGAAGTGTTTTTCTGAGTTCATTTCCTGTGTTTATGCTTTGTGCCTTGTTTGTTCCCTCTTTGTGCTTTCGTCGCTATACACGCCATTCACAAATCTTCTCCCGTGGCCTCATGGGATAGTAAAGCCTCCATTGAATGCACAATTCAGAATTTTGCCAGAAGTATTAGCTCATCTTTTCACCTACTGTTTTAGGAATAATGAATTCGCTACATGCTAAAGAAATTTATTTGAGTTCAATTTGTTACTCATTCAGTTAGATTTCCACTACACAAGATGTTTGAGTCCATAATATAATTCAAATGAAAGAAAACTCGCTTCTCACTACAAGTGCAGCATTATTATGGTTGCATAATGCATTAATTTTAATTTCTTTTGTATATATTCATATTTTGTATCATGTATCTATTCAAAACAATACAATTTTTGTGCAGTCTACATATTTTTTTGCTTAATTAGTCTATTTGATTTTTATTTGCATTTTCCCTGTTACAAAATGTCACATCTAATGTCAGTATCCCCTTCTTCGCTCTTTAGTGGTCAGTATCTATCAAAAGTGGTCCAAGGAAGGAACAGCGGGGAAACGGCATCAGGGTCATGGGCGGCCAAGGCTCATTGATGCACGTGGGGAGCGAAGGCTGACCTGTGTGGTCCGATCAAACAGACACGCTACTGTAGCTCAAATTGCTCAAGAAATTAATACTGGTTCTGATAGAAAGGTGTCAGAATACACAGTGCATCGCAGTTTGTTGCGTATGGGGCTGCAAAGCCACAGACCAGTCAGGATCCCCATGCTCAGTGGCGCCACCAGGGGGTGGCCAGGGGTGGCCACGGCCACCCCTGGCCAACCCCTGGCCACCCCACTGGCCACCCCGCTGGCCATGGCGTAGGTTTGGGGGGGACGCTAGGTACTAGTCCCAATCAATATTTAGAATAAGCAAAATGACGCGTCCCGTATCAAACCAATACGGACGCGATGCACAAGATTGCGTTTTAGCGGCGCTTTGCTGCCATAGCGACGGAGTCTCGAGAACATGCGCTGGAAACTTGCGCGTTTTTTTTAAAACATGTCGAGCTCGCGTCCACAGTTTGAACGCAAGAGGATTTCCAGATATAGGGCTCAATAGAAAAAAAAGGTATCATGAGTGGGTCTGTCCAGTAACTTAAGATGAACCCAAGACAAACTGCACCCTTTGCAGAGAAGCATTTCAGTGTCTCAGACTGTCTGACTGAAAGCATGCGATGACAGACACATCCGTGAACTAAAGGTAGGCCTATTGTTTTTTTAATGGATAATATAATATTTCATACATTATCAGAGCTTGGCAGACTTATTTTTCTAGATATTAGAACGGTTAAATAATAGATTATAGCATATTAATGTTATCAATTTATCATTTAGCAGTTTGATATTTAAAAAATATTTAGATTAAAATGGGACAAATAATTACATAATAATATAGTCATAATAGTAAATTAATAAAGAGGATTAAACATTTTTGAATTTCAGAATTGTCAGTAAAGTGCTTACTGGTTCAGAATGACTGCTTAAAGAGACAGTGCACCCAAAAATGAAAAATCTGTCATAATTTCCTCACCCTCAAGTTGTTCCAAACCTGTATGCATTTCTTTATGTAGAATACATATGAAGACACATTCCTACCATGGAAGTCAATGTTGCCCCCAAAGCAAACATTTGGTTACAAACGCTCTTCAAAATATATTCTTTTATGTTCAACAGAACGAAGAAACTCATACAGGTTTGGAACATCATGAGGGAGAGTAAATGATGACAGAAATTTCATTTTTGGGTGAACTATCCCTTTAAAGTACACCAATACAGGCTACTAAAGAGATCTTTAGAAATAAATAAAATAATCAAAAGTAAAATACTTTAAAATGTGTTCTGTTGCAAGTTTACATACTTGATTCCATGTTTATTGTTGAGCTGCTGTCATTGTTTCATTGTCACTCTTATCACTCTTTAACTCTTTAACTAAGTTCATAAATTATTTTCAAAAGCGGATTCAAAACTGATTTGGAAAAAAAAACATACACACAAAATAACTTATTTTTCAATATAAAAAGTAATTGTGGACTGGATATTTTTTGACCTTTTATCACAGTCTTGGACATGTCAAAGATTAGTAACAACACTGGCTCTGATGCATTGTTAGTTTGTGTGCAGCATCAGATTTAAAAAAAATTAATCCCTCATTTATATGCAGTTATTATAATTTATACAAATTCCAGAAACTAAGCTTCTTCTTTTTTTCTTCAGCACAGGCCTATCTAAAGGGTTAATGGTGCCACCTGGTTATCAACTGTAAAAATTACACATTTTACCTCTTCCCAACTGGGAAAACCACCAACAATCAAGAATGCATGATTATATGGTGTCATGGCTTTCCAATAATTTTTTTGTGGCTATAATGGAAGTCAATGGGGCAAAAACAGCCACGAACTGTAAATGAGGGAGAAAAAAATCTGATGCTGCACAAAAACTAACAATGCATCAAAGCTAAAGTTGTTACAAATCTTTGACATGCCCAAGACTTTTATATATGTATTTTATATTTAAAATAAGTCATTTTGTGTGTAAAGAAGTTAACGTTAGAAGACGAAGACTACTGGTAAGTAAATAAGTCAAAAAATATTTTTTAGTAAAAGACGACGCAGAATTATGTGTCGTGACGTGCAACAGGCCGGTTTACTACACCAGTAGAATACAATTCTGAAATTATGGTTTCTAGTTTTGGTGTGCCACCCCAAGATTTTAAGTGGCCCCATCTGGCCACCCCTATGAAAAATTTCTGGAGGCGCCACTGCCCATGCTGACCCCTGTCCACTGCCAAAAGTGCCAACAGTGGGCCCATGAGCATCAGAACTGGACCACAAAGAAATGGAAGAAGGTGGCCTGGTCTGATGAATCAAGTTTTCTTTTACATCACCTGGATGGCCGGGTGCATGTCCGTCACTTACCTGGGGAACACATGGCACCAGGATCCACTATGGGAAAAAGGCAAGCCAGTGGAGGCAGTGTGATGCTGTGGGCAATGTTCTGTTAAACCTTGAGTCCTGCCATCCATTGGATGTCACTTTGACACGTACCAGCTACCTAAGCATTGTTGCAAACCATGTACAACCTTTTCTGAAACTCGCATTCCCTGGTGTCTGTGACCTCTTTCAGCAGGATAATCTGCCCTGCCGCAAAGCAAGAATGGTGTCAGGAGCACAACCAGGTGGTGAGGTGGTGACCTGGCCTCCAAATTCCCCGGATCTCAATTATCTAAAAAAATAATAATAAAAATAAATAAATAAATAAATTATATATATATATTGGTCGGATGAAATATGCTAATTTTTTGAGACAGGAATTTTGGGTTTTCATGAGCTGTATGCCAAAATCATCATTAAAACAATAAAAGACCTGAAATATTTCAGTTGGTGTGCAATGAATCTAAAATATATGAAAGTTAAATTTGCATCATTACATTATGGAAAATAATGAACTTTATCACAATATGCTAATTTTTTGAGAAGGACCTGTATATATATATATATATATATATATATATATATATATATATATATATATATATATATATATATATATATATATATATATATATAAATTCTTTTAAATTTATTTCATTATGTTTCTTTTCAAAAAACTTTCTTTTCTTTTTTTTAAAGTTTGCAATATACATTGTTTGTTTCGCTTAAGTCTGTTTGATTTTATTTGTATTTTCCCTGTTACAAAATGTCACGTCTAATGTCATATATCCTTAACAAGGGAATTTAGTCTCTCTGGCATCCTATTTTCCAGCACCACACTGCAAATTATGCCTAGGAAGCAAAACTACATTTGAAAGATGACTTTGACCTTTGCTGACTTTTACCATTCATTTAGACCCTTGTTTTGTCTTCAGGGAAATGGTATGCACTGAGTCTGCGTTTATACAAGAGCTGCCGATCAAACGGGTCTGAACGGATAGAGCCGCTGCATGCCTGCGGAACTACCTACAGCATTCCATCTGCCATATGTATCCTAAAAACACACACAGAGACAATAGTATGATCAATACATTCAATTGTTATTCAAACACACTACATGTGTTCTATTCTTTAGGCTCTTTGGATCAATGGAATAAGTACACAACAAACCTAGATAAGATTTTTGTCTTTTTTGCTGTAATAAGTGCACAAAAGAATTGACACAAAAATCAGAAATGGGTTTCAAGGACATCACGGCATCCACTGTTGTTAGTGAATGCTGTTTCATCCTCGAGTAGTTTGAAAAGGAGCGCATGCAACATGAAAGAGCTTTCAGAAGCTCAGCTAATGCACAGCACTGGAACACTGAACACAAACAGAATGAGCCACAGATTTACAGACCTGCTGTGAAATGCAGCATCTTCCAAAGAATCAACCAACAATTCAGCATCAGATCTCTTCATGGTTTTAGGTTAGCATTCACTGTTGGGGTAAACTACGGCTGCCTAATTTTAGCAACAGTTCCATTAACTAACAATGAGCAATAGCGTTTTTAACATTAGTTTTAAAAAAAGTACATTTTGTTTATTGTTAACTCAGGTTTATTAAATATTATTATCAACTTTTGATTTTAATTGTTTAAACAGTCAATAAGTGGATAAAATCGCTACCTACTGCTTGCAGGAATACAGTTGTAATTGCCCCTTTCTTCAGTTTAAGACGCTGAGCGAAGCTTGCTTGAAAAGGGCCGAACAAACGAACGATCTTGAATTAAATTGTTGTGGTATCTGATTAAACATCAACCATGACTGTTGACATTTTTTATCTGTGGGGAGGGTATGAAAAGTCCTCATGTCCACTACACAGCCTGAAACATGACATCTGTGTCCATGAGAGCTGCCGTTTTCGCTATCCTCAAGTGTCTTTGTTTACCTGCAGTCCCGATGATTCGGCTCCGTCAGTTTCGCCTGACAATGCACATGTTTGGACAGATGCAAATGTTGAGGGCGTGCATATAAATGATTCCCAACGCTTGCGTCATGGTTGGCCTTATGTTGAGAATCATTTATTTTTCCGTGGTGTTTTTCATGCACAAGATTTACTACATATGAAGGAGGAGGCAATGGTGTTTGAGACTCACAGTATGTGATGTCCATGTACTGAACTCTTATTATTTCACTGTGGCAAGGTTAAATCAATTTTTCATTCTAGGGCACCTTTAAGATTTTGGCTTTATTAGTACTTATAAAGCATATTTTAGTGCTTAATAAGTACTAATTAAGCCAAAATCTTAATATTTATGCTATTAAGCAGCTAGTTCATAGTGAGAATTGGACTAAAGTGTTACCAGTTTCTAGTACTATAGACATATCGAGCAATTATATATTACCAGTGTATTACCAGCTTTTTGAATTATTATTATTATTATTATTATTATTATTATTATTATTATTATATCACTAGATTGGCATGTATTGTACATTCACATGAGAAGCAACACATCTGTTTTGAATTTCAAATCAAATCTAAATTTTATTTTGTTCCATTCACAGAATTTCTTTTTTTTTTACTTCAAAGCTTGGGCCTGTAAGCTAACACCCAAAAAATCCTAGCAGCAACAATATTATATCATTTATTTTTATGTTATTATTTTTTATGTGTTCTTGTTTAGCCCTGTTGGAAATATAATTGTAATTTATTTTGCCAGATGTATGCCTATTAACAACGGGCCGGGGGCTACAGCTGGAAATTAGCCGTTTTTAAAAAGGGACTGTCCACGTTATAATAAACCAATAAACTAAACTAAACTAATTATAATTAATAAAATTAAATTTAAAAATAATTTTGTCTTCATTTTTCTTAAGTTGCACTAATTCCTAGAGTAGGACAAACTCTAGACTAGTCCATCTTAGAGTCTTTAGCATCATCTTGTTTTCCAAAGCAGACACGCTGTCCTGAAACAGATAAACGCAGGAGTCAAAGCAATGAAAACTCAGTCTGCTCTCATAAAGACAGGCGCCTTGAAATTGCTATTGATCGTTTCCTGTGAGGCAGTATGAACACTGGAATTTAACCCACTAAATGTATGATGTGCTGCAGTCGCTGTTCGAGAAATAAACATTTCTGTTAATATTCACTCCACAGGGGGACTGAAATTCAGTCCACATCTCACGGATAGATCAGAAGACGCTGTAGGCTGGCACGTTACATCCCCTGGAATGGAATGAGGCCTTTGGGGATGAAACCAGAGGGTTTTACTGAAAACTAATTCTGTTTCTAATACTTCCAAAAGTAGTGGTTATAATCAGCATCTTCCCGCAAAAGATCTCCGAACATAGAAGTTCACTTCAAAGAACAACGCATGAATTAAATACACATCAAGATCAAAGCAAAGAGGAGGCAGAAGTCAGTAGGTAAAAACCTGTCTGGTCCAGGGCAGCAATCCTTCTTTTTTTTTTATTGCTCTCAGTGCGAGAGATCATCTGAGATAGATTGGATGGCCTTTAATATCAGCAGCAATGAGTCTCGAAATTCCCTCCAGTCGCTTTAATTCTGTTTGTCAGCTTTTGGTAGCCTTGTGGGAAATAGGCCCACTTCTCAAGCAAAAGCAAAATCAAAGGTTAGTTCTGGTGATAGACTGAAACTGAAGGACTCAAAACATTTCAGGTAATGTGGTGTATGTTTCGGGAAGACAGATGAAAAACACTGAAAAGGTCTCAAATGGAAAAGAAATGGAAAACGAGACAGAGATCATATTATAGAGAAGGTCTCACATCTTTATAAACACAAACCACAAACACTTTAATTTAAGGTGACCTTACGTGTTACTACATGTATGCATAATTACAAATAGCCCTGAACCTAACCCAAACCATAAACTCTTAGTACAGTACATGTAGTTCATTAATATTACTCAGTACTTATTTGAGTGAGTACAATGAAACTGTCACCTTAAAATAAAGTGTAACCACACAAAGATAGTATTTGTTTTATTTGCTGTGCTGGGGGGGATTTCTTAGAAAACCTGCTCCAAACCCCAAATGAGGGTTTATAACCAAAAACTTTATGAAGACGGTACACTCCAATGGGAGAAAGTGCAAAGCCCAATATGGTGAACAAGCCCCTTTTATAAATTAAAGAGCCAATCATTGATCAGTAAAGCATTGCATCTGTCATTAGAGGCTCCGGTTGCTATAGAAACAGAAACAGTGTAGGATTGCTTTGTCCAGGCAAAAAAAAAAAAAAAAAAAAAATTTAATCATTCAAATGTTTAGATTCAAATGTTTAGAAACAAAATGTATGAGCCAGTTGTTGTCAGATTTCATTGTTGATTTCAAATATGAAATTTAATCGTAAGTTTGGCGAACAGTTATGGAGAATTTGATGTGTCCCCTTTCAAAGAGATAGGAACTGCACTTGCATGCCAGAGAGGCGTTTCCAAGATGGCCGCCGAGTGAAATGACTTGTCTTGAAGGTACTTTGTTTTCACTCTCTATTCGGACTTTTTTCTGCACTGCAAGTCAGAATTGTGAGATATATCACGGATACCTTTTCTATTTTGTTTTCCGTGGTGGAAGCAAGCTTCAGTAAAACAGATTTGTTTAGTTTTTTAAATTAAATGATGAAAGCACATAACAAAATTCAGTCTGTTCCTTTATCCGACTCTCCGCACATGCACATCATGACGTCCTTTTCTGCCGGTCGTGAGTTCATTGTCAATGGCTCTGAAAAGTGCAGTCTCTTACACTGAAGCCATTACCATCACCTAATTCAATTACTGAGCTTCTGTCAAACTGATTTAACCCAGTCACGTGTAATCCATCCCATGCTATACATCACATGCCATGAAGTTTATAGCAGCTTGCTTTACCCTTTATCACAAAGTGAAGTTGAGATCCTAAGTATGGAGCATTGCCCTCTCAGGCGGAGATGTTCTTTATGTCCCATACACCCTGAACTAATCTGTTTGCGTGGAGGACTGTTATTTTCTTTGTCAGGTGGAATCTATTCTGAGGAGTCGGGATGAATTTGTGCGACATGGCGAAGAGAGCTACGGAAACTGAGCTCTCGTCTATGAAGGTTCAAAAGAGCAGCAACAAATTATCTCCGCACTGTGGTTTCATGAACATGCCAATTAAAGTGTTGCTTGGTTTAGTTGAGCCGGTGGTTTGTAAAGCACAACCAAACTTAAAATACTTAATAAATGAACGCGAAAGACCATTATTGGTCTTTGGTAGCACTTCAAAGGTTAGGAACAAAAAATGGCATCTGAAAGAGAAACTGGTGTTGACACAATTTTAAACTAATGAATATTTCTCAGAGCTGGTTTATTTTTGAATGTCAATTACTGTACAGAAAAGCCTTAAAATCTGGCTACAAAACTATTTTAACAGTGGTTGCCCAAGAAAAAAAAAAAAAAAAAAAAAAAAAAAAGATTTAATGCATTTTACACATGGGGTAAAAGGCACACTAGCTAAAATATGATTTTTTTTTATAATAATGTCTAAGTTCAAAACAATGACTTTAGCCAAGTTTGAACTATATTCTGTTTATTTTGCTAAATATATATTATTTTCCTAATAATAATTTCATAACAATTTCAGAACAACAACTGGAAAAGTCAGATAACTATTTATAATCATGTTAAATGTGGTTTTTGCCCCGACTGGGATGCCTTTTAACCCAAAGGCCATAATTATTATTCTGTTATTGAAAAACTGTCGATTTAATTACCTTGAACAAAACTGAAAATCATTAATCAAAGTATATTCAATAATTTTAGCAATTATTATTTATTATATATATATATATATATATATATATATATATATATATATATATATATATATATATATATATATATATAGTATTGTATAAATAATAATATATACAATTTTTTATTTATTTTTTAACATCAAATATTCGATCAAATTAGTGCAGAATCAACTTTGCGCTGCTGCCCAGGCTTAAAGGATTAGTTCACCCAAAAATGAAAGATGTCATTAATGACTCACCCTAATGTCGTTCCACACCCGTAAGACCTCCGTTCATCTTCAGAACACAGTTTAAGATATTTTATATAGTCCCAGAGCATATGCAGTCTGTGCACACTTTACTGTCCATGTCCAGAAACGGAATAAAAACATCATCAAAGTAGTCCATATGTGACACAGTTAGTTAATTAGAATCTCGTGAAGCATCGAAAATACATTTTGGTCCTAAAATATCAAAAACTACAGCTTTATTCAGGATTGTCTTCTCTCAAATAAAGATTCAAACGGTCATGAATCAGTGATCAATGATTCGGATCGCCAATGTCACGTGATTTCAACAGTTTGGCAGTTTGACATGCAATCCAAACTGCTTAAATCACATGACATGGGCGATCCGAATCATTGATCGATTCACTGATTCATGACCGTTTGAATCTTTATTTGAGAGAAGACAATGCTGAATAAAGTCGTAGTTTTTGTTGTTTTTGGACCAAAATGTATTTTTGATGCTTCAAGAGATTCTAATTAACTAACTAATGTCACATATGGACTACTTTGATGATGTTTTTATTCCCTTTCTGGACATGGACAGTAAAGTGTGCATAGACTGCATATGCTCTGGGACTAAAATATAAAATATCTTAAACTGTGTTCTGAAGATGAACGGAGGTGTTACGGGTGTGGACTAACATTAGGGTGAGTCATTAATGACATCTTTCATTTTTGGGGGAACTAACCCTTTATGTCAAGAACTAGATACATTTTTGGAAAGTGCTGAGGCTTTTTTGCCATAAAGTGGTTAAGAGGAACATAAAATCAAAGAAGCCGTTTGCTAGCCTGACAAGCCAGACCCACATCAAGATGTTTGGTCTGGAAACTCACCATTGACAGGGCTCAATCAGAGGAGCAGGATAAACGGTTGTCTTTCAAACTCCCTCTGCACTACGTGCACGCAATTGGATAGCGCTACAACCAGTGATGGGAATAACAGCGTTACGGCGTAATTATTTTCAGTAACGAGTAATCAAATAAATTACTGTTTCCCCCGTTACAACGCCGTTACCGTTACTGAGAAAAAAATGCGGCGTTACTATAATTGAGCTCACTGAAGCAGTTTTCATCCGAACAGGCGCGCGCTCTGTCAGCGGACCTGCAGCTGTGTGTGTGTTTGTGTGTGTGTGTGTGACACACACTGGCGTGCATGCGACCAGCAATCAGGAGTCAGAGTGATGGCATGTTCAATGACTTCAAAGGTAGCTTTTGCAAACTGGAAGTATAAGCACTAGCCTACATTTCCCCGCGTTGAGGTGAAAGGTAAGAATGTTTATGTAACGTGCAACTTATGCCCAGAAGAGTCTCTTCTCGTCGGTGAAGGCAAAAGATAACGTGAGCTCCTACCAAATGATTAGACAGACCCACGACATTAAAGACACCAAAACTAGGTTTTTCTCGCGAGAAAGTGGATAAGCCCGCCATACAAACAAGACTTGAGAGCACTTCACTTCTTGTTAAACTATTTACTTTTGTGAGGAAGAAAATATTTCAAGCAGGCTACAGTATGTCTACCAGTTGTGTGACAGTTTTAGAATTTTAATGTGCACTACAAAGAGTCTAGGCTATGTAAATTAGGCTAATATATTTATTATTATTATTATTATTATTATTATTATTATTATTATTATTATTATTATTATTATTATTATTATTTTCTTTCTTTTTTTGTATACTTTTCTTAAGGAGCATCATTTATTTTTAGATTTATTTGATGGCCAGTTGGGGTCTGTGCAATAAATATTACAGTTCTAAAAAATCTATTTTGTTTTATTGTTCCACTATATTTACAATAATGTATTGAATTTGATAGGTGTCCCACATTGTCCCACAGCAACATTAAAATAGTGTAGATTAGTGTACAATATTGTTTAATAATAAATTATTATATTTAGTGTCCATTTCATTCATTTAACATTTAATATTGGGGGCATCCAAGTTATTTTACATATTTTAAAATTAAAAAAATAAAAGTTAT